>NC_082637.1:39273214-39624595 GCF_030936135.1 Gavia stellata
TCTCACTTCAGCTCGCCCACAGGCTGCTCCAGCAGCACCTGAAAGGGAAAGGCTCTCTGCTTGAGTCCCAGAGCTGCCAGGGCTTTCCAGAGACGGCAGCTCTAGGAAGGCACAGCAGAAGCTTCTGCTGCTTCTTTGGGTCACGGCCTGAGACGGAGGATTTGGCGATTTAGCCAGCCCCCGTCAGCAGTGCTTCTCTGCGGGACTTTCCTGTCCCACAACAACAGTCACTGACCTGTGGCACCTCCTTTGCCCACAGCATCCACACGGGCAGCAAGGTTCCGCAATAGGCACCAGCTGTAATTCACGTCACCGGGAGAGAGTTATTTTACCAGTGTTTCTAATGTTCCCCATAGTCACGCTGGCTCCTCCCACGCCAGGGTGGCAAGAGGCTCACTGAGAGGTTCGCTCCCGGCTGCAGTGAGCACCAACACCTGGCTCCACGGGCTGCGAGAGAGCCACCTCTCTGTCCCTCCCCCTGCACGGCGCTGCCGAGGAGCCCCACTTCAGCTGGGCTCTGCTTCCCAAGCGATGCCCAGCTCTGGTCCTGGCTGTCACCGTCTCCGCTTCCTCCAGCCCACCACACCTACCGGAGCAGCCACAGCACAGCAGCACAGGAGCTGGGCCTGGCCCCAGAATGGGCTCGCAACCTGGCACGCGTTTCCGTGAGAGAGAAAGACCTCCTCCAACCCCCGCTTCACAGCTGCACAGGCTTCCTCTCTCCACTGCCCCTGCCCGTCTGCCTCTCTCACACACACTCCCTGATCATGCCAGCCAGGCTGGAAGTACATAAAGCCTCCCGTCACAGGCTTGCAGGCTAAGCAAGTGATTCCCTTGGGCCGGGGCAGCTTCTGCGCAGCCTGTCCACAAAGGAAAGTTGCACAAGAGGAGGGACCTCTGTCCAAAAGGGTCCTACTGGCTGCGCTTCCTAATGCTGTGTGCGTCTGCAGCGGCCCTTGGGCCGGCTGGGATCTGTGTCTAGGGAGCTCCCTGAGCTGCAGAAGCAGGAGGTTGGAAGGTCCCCACTGGGCATTCCAGCGCCTCTCCCTCCTGCTGAAGCTTGCACCCCGCATGTCCGTGCTACCGCGAGCGGTGGGTCAATACTCACCAATAGCGGCTATGAAGATGAGGCACAGGATCATAAAGAGCCCGCTCCTCTTCCCGGTGATCTCCTTCCTGAAAAAGTGGGAGTCCTGGCGTTACCAGTGCTCAGGGTCTGCGGCAGACCCCTGTACAGGGGGCATTTTCACTTGCAAGCTGAGAAGCACCCATTCTGGAGGTCAGCTGCTGACAGGAAGCTGACAGAGCTGCCCCTTTCAAAAGGAGGACGGTTTCTGTCTGCACCCTTCAACACTGCAGGCAGAACTTGCCCAAAAAAGTGCTCCAAGATCACCTTCAGTCACCGAGTGAAAATGATGCGGGGAAGTAAGCAGGCCTAGGAAGGGAAAGCTGCTCTTTGGCAGTCTCTGCTGTGTGCTTGCCTTCCCTTTCCCTAAGGCAGCAGATCTGGTTGCACTTGAGATGGAACACCTCTTGTTGTGGGGTGTTGCCACAGCGCTGGGGGCAGCAGCAGGCATTTACTGCTCCTCTCCTGCCACCCCCACAGATGCGCACCCTCCCCTCCCAGCCAGAGGCTGGTCAAGGCCACGGCAAAGCCACCACCTGCAGAGGCTCGGCCCTGACCCTGAGCACTCCACTGTGCCCCAGATACCGCCCTGGCGGACGAGGTTTTGGCCACTGACATGCGGGCCGGGTTGGGCTGCGGAGGGATTTTGCTCTCGTTGCTTTCTGAGCAGCTGCCCCAGCCCCGGCAGCACCTGACCTCCTGCCAGCCAGAGCCACGCTCTCCTGGTCTGGAGCACCACCAGCCTCACACTGACCCACCGGCACCTTCCTCTGTGTCCATACCAAACACGTGCTGTACTCACACGGTGGAGATGAAGGTGCTGAGGTATCCCTGAAGGGACACCAGGGCCAGCGCCAGACCGCCGGAAACGATCAAGACCAAGCCTGCCAAAGAAACCAGAGAAAAGCCTGAGGACCCTTCCTGAGGACACCCGTTGGGACCCATGTCAGACCCTGCGGGGAGGTGGGCACTGGTCCCACAAAGTCCCTCCCCAGGGCTGTGGCAAGGGCAGGGCCAGGGTTTTGCCCTGTGGAGGGGCAGCTGGGTGCACCCTGGCAGCAAAGGCGTGAGGGCCGGGCAGGATCCCCTCGCAGGCACGGCACTGACGGCTCGTCCAGGGAGGGAGGGCAGCATGAGGCTTTGGTCTCTGGGCTCCCACCATACGGGTGTACCCCACAGTTGCTGGAGGATCCCACAAGGACGTGGAACTGGTGGCCAGCTCTGTTGCAGTCGCGTAGCTGAGATGGCCCCGGGCCTTCCTCAGAGCAGGATGATGCTGGCTCTGCAAGGCTGTCAGGCCTGGCCCCGGACATGGCGTGACAGGCAGCCTCTTCTCCTCACCCCTCGCTGGCTCATTTAACGCCAGACCCCAGCGTACCCGGAGCAGGCAGGAGGACACGGGAGGATCTCAGGCATGTTTCCTGAGAAAGCTCAGGTGCTAGCAGCCTGTGAGCGCTCACCCTCCCCTTATGATTCAAGCTGCTGGCAAAACCTTGTTGCGCAGAGCCACGCCCAGAGCAGGGCAGCCTGCAGCCTCCTCCCCGGTGCAGTCGTGCCAGCATCATCTCCTCCAGCTCTGGTGCAGAGGAGCTCTGTGCGTGCATCCCAGAGGACTTTGCAGAGCAAAGCAGCTTTGAACTTACTCTCATTTTCTGGAGAGCTGTCCCTGCAGCACCCAGGCCCTTGCTGGGTTGTGCCCTGGGCCGTCTGAGAATGAGTGAACCTGGGGGAGGAAAAAGACAAGAGTCCTGTTGCGCGCTGTCTCCATGCCATGCGATGCAAGGCAGGCAGGAGTTGCGAGTGCAGAGGCCCTGGCCAGAAGACAGGCCTTGGGAAGGCTCCCAGGAGTCGGCCCTGCTGTGGCGGGCAAGAGAAGCAGCAGCAGGGTGGCACAGCCACTCCCACCCTGTCCTCCCCTGCCCACCAGGCACTGCTGCACCAGCCAGCCCTTGGGCGGGCATCCCAGCGGCCCTGTGTTGTTCGGGGAGAGGGCACAGGCTGCCCTCCTCCAAAGCCCCCCGCCTCTTCCTGAGGCCCCTGCAGTACGAGGGCCAGAGCCCTCCCCAAATCTCACCCGGGGCTGTTCTCCTCAGCAGAGGCCTGGCGAGGAGAGGGCTGAGCTCTCCCATGTCCCATGCCTGTGCCAGCAGCTGCCCAGACACACCCGCACCGTGTCTGCGGCAGGTACGCGGAGACGGCGTCTGCAGGAGAGCAGCAGGGATATCCCGTGTTCCCTGGCCAGGACCCCGAGCCGGCGCCAGCAGCAGCACTGCAGGGGTTGGCCCAGGGGACTCCGAGGGGCTTTCAGTGAGTTTCCCAAGCCCCACAGCTGCTGCTCTGCATATAGCCCTTGTCAGCTCCCCCGCCATGTCCCCCGCCAGCCCCGCATTAGGCTCTGCCTGCGTTCCCCAGGAGGAAGAAACCCCGCATGTACACACCCGTTCTCCGTATTGCTGGCCGCTCTCCTCCCTGACGGGGCTTTCCGTGCCCCTTGTGACTTTGGGGGAGCCTTTCTCTGCCTCATGTTGGGGAGAAAGCAAGCTCTACAGCAATCTTACAGCCCCTCCTTCAGCCCCAGGCGTTTTGCCTGCCCAAGGCACGGCCACTCAGGCAAAAGCTCCAAAGCGATCCCTGGCAGAAGCGCCCCTGCCACGGGCACACAGCCACCAGGACAGCACGACCTCCTTCCAGCCAGGCGGTCGTGGCCTGCAGTGCCCTGTGGCTGAGCAAGGCCCTGGCCTCACAGAGGCCTGGGCGCGCATGCTGTGAGGTCAGCCGTGACATCACAGAGGGGGCCATGAGGGGGCGGGAGGTGGGGAGAGATGCTGCGGTTTCCTTGGCGCAGCCCATCCGCAGCCACCCCGGGCCCTGGCCTGGGCAGTGCTGGGGTGCGGCTGAGGAGCAGCACTGGCGCCCCTGGGAGCTCCCCCGGGAGCCAGGGCCTCTGAGCCCCCGAGCCTTGTTGGGCCCTGGGCTGGGTGCCACACGTTGTGTCCCCTGGGCAGGGCTCAGCACGCCTACAGAGCCCCCAGGAAACGGGAATGGAGGGTGGATGGAGGTCTTGGCTTCTCGCCTGATCCAACAGCTGCTTCAGGCCGTGTTTCTGCTCTTTGAATCTTCTCCTCTGCAGAGAAGAAGGGAAACTAAGCATTCCCTTGTGCTGTCCGAGATGGAGTGGTGCCTCTGTGTAAGGCAGAGCGTTTTTTGCCAGCCATGCTGACCCTGCCTTAACGTCCGTCCCCCTGTACTGGGTCTGGCTGCGATGGAGTTGACCTTCCTCCTAGCAGCCCGTACCTTGCCGTGTTTTGCATCTGTGGCTACAAGAGCGTTGATGACACACCGTTGTTTCAGCTACTGCTGAACAGTGATCTCAGAGCATCAAGCTGTCTCTGTTTCTCACTCTGGCCCCTCGAGCGAAGAGGCTGGGGGTGGGCAAGAGCTTGGGAGGGGATGGGGCCAGGATAGCTGACCCAAACTGAGCAAAGGGCTATTGCATTCCGTGTAACGTCATGCTCAGCGATGAAGACTGGGGCTCTGGTCTTCGCAAAGTAGCCGTTGCCTGAGTCTGGCTGGGCATCGGCCTGCCTGCGGAAGGTGGTGAGCGAGTGCTGTTGCATGCCTTGGTTTTTCTCCCTCTTGCCTTCACTTATTAAAGTGTTTATATCCTGCCTGACGCACGTGTTTTCTCCTCTTATCTTCTTGCCATGGGCTCCGAGCAGAGCCCCTGGAGACCAGGACGGCCTGGGATGTCCAAGTGACATTCTTTGGTGGAGCCGTGGCCTGCCAAGAGGGACATTAGCCAGTGCTCAGCGCAAAAGGGAGGCCCCTCGCTAGAGACGAGCAGCTGGTAGCGCTGAAGCGGCCCCATAGAGAGCTGCTGGCAGTACTGCCCAGGCAGGAGAAGTCTGAGTAGTCAGCTGGTAGGCACCAGCTGTAACTCACATCACCAAGAGATCCTGCGGTAGTACTCAGGGCCCCACAGCTACTCCCCATTTCCCCTCCCTGCTGTGGTGAGCACCAACACCAGGCCCCACAGGCTGGGGGAAGACCCCTCCACCCGCCCCCCTGCACGGTGCCCCTGAGAAGCCCCACTTCAGCTGGGCTCAACTTCCCAAGTGGTGGACAGGGCTGGCGCTGGCTGCCCCCCATGCCTACATACCTGGGTCCACAGGCCATCTGGGGTGGCTGTGCCACCTGTGCCAAGGCACTTCAGCTCTTGGGTGATTCCACCAGCACCAAACAATATCCCTGGTGCCTGCCAGGTGCCCTCGTGTTGCCACCAGCCCTCCACGGCTGTCCTGGCCCCTACTTCCCTCTCACGATCCCACAGGTTCCCAGAGGCTCGCAGAGGTTGCCCAGCTCTCCTATACACCGACCCAGACTCCCCTGCCCCTGGGGACCTCCGGAGCCCTCCTGTCCTGGTTTCCAGCTGCCATGAGACACCGGTGCCCCGTTCCCAGGCGCTTGCACTGCCCTGATGGCTGCTCCCAGCCCACTGCACATGGCACAGGCCTTCACATGCCTGGACCCCTCCACAAGGCCCCCACGGCTGGGCCGGAGCCTCAGGGGTGCCATGTCCCTGGCAGGCCAGCGGGCTGTGCCGGGGAAGGCACCATGGCCGTTGGGGGTGGGGAGAGAGCTCAGCCAGGATCCTCCCCAGGGCTCTGGCTGCTCCTCGTGGGAGGGTCCTACGTGGGGCTGCCACACCAGTGGACATGGACCACACGCCTGGCGGATGCTGCCCTGAGCCGGTCACAGCCAGATCCAGCTGCCGCGGGCACGGACAAAACTGGCCCACCACGCCAGACACAAACAATATTCGAGCAGTTTGTTGCGCCTCTGAACCAGTCGGAGGAGTTTCTTCCAGGTGGTGCAAGGAGTTCCTCGTGGGCCATATGTTGGACACCTCCTCCCCCCCGCCCAGGTCTCCACACACTTCTCAGGCCTGCCCAGGTTCCCCGCTATGCCTAGACCCCACGTGGCCTTTGAGAGGGCCTGTGAAACGACATCGCTCTGCTCCAGACTAACAGCCACATTCCTCTGCTCAGGGCTTTTTTCGTTTTCTTTTTTTTTTTATTTTTATGGTAGAAGGTCTCCTTGTGCCTGGCCAATGGCATTCATTCCCGTTATCTTCCCATGAACCTGCACTCGATAAATGCAGGTGTAGCCGGACTTTCCCCAGTTGCTCTGTATGACGAGTCTGATAAATTGAAAGGCTTTGGGAAGCTCATTCTGCAAAGAAAACATGGCAAAAAGACACGTCACTCCTGGAGCGTAAGGAGCACAGGAGGCCCCACACAGCCTCCTCTGTCAGCCTGGCCCTTGCTCTGCGAGGCACAACTTCTGCCCTGGCTGAAGGGACAGCTTCTCTCTCCTTCCCTTCTCCCACCCAGGACCCCTGTGCCTCTGCAGAGCAAATGCCCCGCCTCAGAGAGCGGGCCAGGCCGCTGGGGAAACCTGAGGCTTGCTGGGTCTGGGGGGAAATGGAGCCTGGGGAGAACTCCTGCTGCTGGGACAAGGTGCTGGGTGTCCTCCCTGTCCCTGTCCCGCCACCCCTTCCCTTTGCTGCGGCCTCTCTGCTGGCAGAGTGGCCGGGGAGCGCTCCTGCGCGTGGGGCGTGGCAGCACCCAGCCGCTCCTCCACCTGCCTCCCCAGCAGAGCCCAGGCCCGGGGGTGCCGACCACCCTGCAACTGGGTGTGGGGTATCCCCACGGTGCTGCCTGTTGGCTGTCGCCACCCGACACTTGCGTTTCAGGGCGGTGCGCAGCACGCGTGGGGTGGCAAGGCCGTGGCTGGCTCTGCCAGAAGCAGCAGGCATAGGCGGGGAGCTCTGGGGACTCGCACGGCCGCGGGGCCGACCTGGCTCTCGCTCGACTTTTGCTGCCCTTGCTGGGTGCTGCTCAGCCCTCCAAACCCTGCCATGTCTCTCTCAGCCGGGGTTGGGCCCCTGCCTGGGGAGGGACCGTCCACACTCCTTCTGCCACTGACTTGCTGGCAAACCTGCATTTCTGCCCTGTCCTCTTGCCCACATACACCTCCCATACCTGCAGAGGGAAGGTCTGGCTCCGCTCTTTCTCTATGTCGTAGCTGAACGTCCCAAGCAGAGTTTCCTCTTCTCCTTCCTCATCCACTCCCTTGGAGATGAAGCACAGGGGAGCAGGTCAGGCTCAACTCAGCCATGAGAAAACACACGTGCCGGACCCAGGCCCCTGACCCACCCCCTCTCCAGCGCAGTCTGGCGCAGGATGCAGTGGAGCTGAGCTGTTGGGCCAAAACGCACTCAGCAAGTCTTAAGACGGGATGACACCACCCTGCACCTCCCCTGAAACGTCCCCTTAGGGCACAGCAGTGCTTGGGAGAGACCTGCACATGAGTCTCGGCAGATGCGCGGAAACTAGCAAGTCCCCCTTACAGCTTTTCCCCAGCACCAGGTCCCGGTGCCAAGTGCCTGGCAGAGACTTACGGAGACGGTGAAATCTCGGGGAGCGCTGCTGATGTCCCCGAGCGCAGAGGACTTCTTCAAGGGGTGCTGCAGAGTGATTGCGATTGGTCGGACTTGTGTGGGCAACCTAATGACCACCTGGCTCCGAGACGCTTGGAAAAGCCAGCAGTATCCCGGGGAAATGTCCAGCTGAAAGCAAAGGGCAACGGCAATGGTTGGTGGGGTTGCGACAGGGCCCGTGCTGCTACCAGTGCAGCCAGAAGCAGTGGCGACATAGGGCCTCCGGGCTGTATTTGTGTGCAAAATGAGTGGCTTGTTGGGAAATGCACAGACGTGCCCGGATGTCTTCCTTGGCCGGGGAAAGAGGACTCGCTGAATTCTCCAGGAGAGGAAAATATCCGTCGTGAAACATCCGATAGCCCGCACCTGAGTCAGGCCTTTGAAGAAAGCTCTCTCTTTGCCCAGCAGCCCTGCATCTTCCCCTACCCCTGCCTTGCCCCATCTAAAAAGGGACGCTCAGAGCTGGGGGAGGCAACTGGGGTCGCTAAGGAGAATGATAGAATCACAGAATGGTTTAGGTTGGAAAAGACCCTTAAGATCATCAAGTCCAACAGTAAACCTAACACTGCCAAGTCCACCACTAAACCATGTCCCTACGGGCCACATCTACACGCCTTTTAAATACCTCCAGGGATGGTGACTCAACCACTTCCCTGGGCAGCCTGTTCCAATGCTCGACAACCCTTTCGGTGAAGAAATTTTTCCTAATATCCAATCTAAACCTCCCCTGGCGCAACTTGAAGCCGTTTCCTCTCACCCTATCACTTGTTACTTGCGAGAAGAGACTAACAGCCACCTCGTTACAACCTCCTTTCAGGCAGTTGTACAGAGCAGGAAGGTCTCCCCTCAGCCTCCTCTTCTCCAGATTAAAGAACCCCGGTTCCCTCAGCTGCTCCTCATAGGACTTGTCCTCTAGACCCTTCACCAACTTTGTTGCTCTTCCTTGGACGCGCTCCAGCACCTCAATGTGTTTCTTGTAGTGAGGTGCCCAAAACTGAACACAGTATTCAAGGTGCAGCCTCACCGGTGCTGGGTACAACGGGACAATCACTTCCCTAGTCCTGCTGGCCATGTTATTTCTGATAAAGGCCAGGATGCTGCTGGCCTTCTTGGCCACCTGGGCATGCTGCCAGCTCATATTCGACCGGCATGCTGTTGACCGGCACCCCCAGGTCCTTTGCTGCCGGGCCGCTTTCCAGCCACTCTTCCCCAAGCCTGCAGCATTGCATGGGGTCCAGGACGCGGCGCTTAGCCTTGGTGAATCTCGTACAATTGGCCTTGGCCCATCGATCCAGCCTGTCCAGATCCCTTGCAGAGCCTTTGTACCCTCAAGCAGGTCAACAATCCCGCCCAGCTTGGTGTCATCTGCAAACTTACTGAGGGTGCAATCAGTCCCCTCATTCAGATCACTCAGAGCAGAGAAGCTCCTTCACCCAGCGGTGACCAGGGATGGTGGGCAGGATGCAGCAGCACAGCTCAGCTCCTGGGGGAAGCTGCTGGTTTCTAGCGCGCCAAGCCTTGTGTGAGACCTCAGGTGTCTGGCACCTGACCCGTGCCGTGGGCTTCAGCAATACCACTAGCTTGAGGGGAGACGCCCCGGGGATTGCCTTCAACCTTGCCAGGGGGAACAAAACCAGCACTGACGATTTCTGCTACCATACCTGCACAAAAGTATCCAGACGGTTCAGGTCACAGAGGAACCAGAACATGTTGCAGGGCCACACATAGCTCCCGGGTAGTATCTGCAGGTCGATGGTGGCCCCTGAAAGGAGAAGGGAACAGCCGACTGTCAGAGGCCCCAGGCTCAGAGGGCCCGGCAGCTGTAGTGTATTTCTGAGGCTGCCTGCCAGTCCCGCGCCCAGCCCCATGCCCTCGGAGGTGACACAGGCAAATGAGGGCATCCCCGTGCCCAGTGACAGCGTCTCTCTCACAGCCGCACAAAGAGAAGGTCTGCAGGCACTGGGAGACTGCAAGCCCCCGTGGGAAGGGCAGGGGGCCCAAGCTGAGGCCCCGCTGCATTGGAGAGCAAAGGACGACCCGACCACTCGCTTTCAGTCCCCGGAAAAGCTCAGCGGAGAGGGAGAGCAGGCTGGCAAGGGCATGCCAGGGGCACCTGTGAGGGGCCCGAGGGCAGGACTGGCGTGAGCCCAAGGGAGCCGCTCTGCCACAGGCACACTGATGGGCCCTGTGATTTTGTCTCATCTCCCCCTGCCTCGGGGAGCAGAGTCTGCAGTGCGGCCTCCTTTTGGGAGTGCTAAGCAGGAGCCCAGTGCAACGAGACCTGCCTGCCCGCATCCGTACCTGTGCTTTTCAGAGCCCAGGCAGACATCTGGACGTTCTCTTCCAACGGTATCGCAGCTATTGCCATTCTCATGTCCTGAAGTTCCTGGGAAAGACAGAAACGAAGATGGCAGACGACCACGTCAGCAGGCCGTTCAGTGTGACCACGGAGTCCTGGCACAGAGCAAAGGAAGGAGCCCATGTCAGAAAGCACAAGACAAGCCTTGTCCAAGCAGCCGCCAGGCTCAAAGCCTTCTGATGAGAAGGGCTCGGGCTCGGCAAGAGCATTCGTGTCCGCAGCAAGAGTGTGGGCGTGGGTCTGGGCGCCACAGCCTCATCTCCACCTCCACGCTGTCCAGCTCAGCCTGGAGACAGGCTCAGCCCTGCCAGGGCCAGATGCTCCTGGGAGGGCACATGCGGCTCCCTGCTCTCTGGGGCCAGGCCAGAACTACCAGAGGCCCCAGCGCACCGGCAGAAGGATTTCGGCAGTCCTCCACTGCCAGACGTGGCCCACTTAAACTTGTCCAGAGGAAGGGGCTTTGTAGCAGAGAAGCTCAACCAGCAACCCCTGGTAAGGGACGGGTGGGTGGAGTGAGCAGGAAAACCCCACCAGCAGCCCCAGGAAAGCACCCTGTGCAGGGCCCTGCTTATCCCAGCCCGCTTTCCCAAAGCGCAAGATCACCTCCTTCACACGTCTCATCTCTGCAGCCAGATGCACCACCTCCTTCCTCAGCTGTTGCACCTCCTGGGCTTGTTCCTGTAGCAGACTGAGCGAGTTCCTGCAGGTGCCAGGAAAGCAGATCTTGTCAGGGAGCTGCTCAGCCCCTCCCAGAGCCTCCAAGCTCAGAGACGAGCAGAGACACAGGAGGTTCTGCCCCCTTTTCTTTCCCTGCTTTGCGAGGGCTTCCCTTCACCTCCAGCTTTAGCAAAAGGCGAAGAGAGAGGGAAAGGTACAAGCCCTGGGTGCTATGCATGGGAGTGCAAACAGCAGGAGGCCAGCTCCCGCTACCCCACCAGATGAGCTATGGGCCAGGAGATGGTTCTTGCCGCACTCACTTCAGCTCGCCCACAGGCTGCTCCAGCAGCACCTGAAAGGGAAAGGCTCTCTGCTTGAGTCCCAGAGCTGCCAGGGCTTTCCAGAGACGGCAGCTCTAGGAAGGCACAGCAGAAGCTTCTGCTGCTTCTTTGGGTCACGGCCTGAGACGGAGGATTTGGCGATTTAGCCAGCCCCCGTCAGCAGTGCTTCTCTGCGGGACTTTCCTGTCCCACAACAACAGTCACTGACCTGTGGCACCTCCTTTGCCCACAGCATCCACACGGGCAGCAAGGTTCCGCAATAGGCACCAGCTGTAATTCACGTCACCGGGAGAGAGTTATTTTACCAGTGTTTCTAATGTTCCCCATAGTCACGCTGGCTCCTCCCACGCCAGGGTGGCAAGAGGCTCACTGAGAGGTTCGCTCCCGGCTGCAGTGAGCACCAACACCTGGCTCCACGGGCTGCGAGAGAGCCACCTCTCTGTCCCTCCCCCTGCACGGCGCTGCCGAGGAGCCCCACTTCAGCTGGGCTCTGCTTCCCAAGCGATGCCCAGCTCTGGTCCTGGCTGTCACCGTCTCCGCTTCCTCCAGCCCACCACACCTACCGGAGCAGCCACAGCACAGCAGCACAGGAGCTGGGCCTGGCCCCAGAATGGGCTCGCAACCTGGCACGCGTTTCCGTGAGAGAGAAAGACCTCCTCCAACCCCCGCTTCACAGCTGCACAAGCTTCCTCTCTCCCACTGCCCCTGCCCGTCTGCCTCTCTCACACACACTCCCTGATCATGCCAGCCAGGCTGGAAGTACATAAAGCCTCCCGTCACAGGCTTGCAGGCTAAGCAAGTGATTCCCTTGGGCCGGGGCAGCTTCTGCGCAGCCTGTCCACAAAGGAAAGTTGCACAAGAGGAGGGACCTCTGTCCAAAAGGGTCCTACTGGCTGCGCTTCCTAATGCTGTGTGCGTCTGCAGCGGCCCTTGGGCCGGCTGGGATCTGTGTCTAGGGAGCTCCCTGAGCTGCAGAAGCAGGAGGTTGGAAGGTCCCCACTGGGCATTCCAGCGCCTCTCCCTCCTGCTGAAGCTTGCACCCCGCATGTCCGTGCTACCGCGAGCGGTGGGTCAATACTCACCAATAGCGGCTATGAAGATGAGGCACAGGATCATAAAGAGCCCGCTCCTCTTCCCGGTGATCTCCTTCCTGAAAAAGTGGGAGTCCTGGCGTTACCAGTGCTCAGGGTCTGCGGCAGACCCCTGTACAGGGGGCATTTTCACTTGCAAGCTGAGAAGCACCCATTCTGGAGGTCAGCTGCTGACAGGAAGCTGACAGAGCTGCCCCTTTCAAAAGGAGGACGGTTTCTGTCTGCACCCTTCAACACTGCAGGCAGAACTTGCCCAAAAAAGTGCTCCAAGATCACCTTCAGTCACCGAGTGAAAATGATGCGGGGAAGTAAGCAGGCCTAGGAAGGGAAAGCTGCTCTTTGGCAGTCTCTGCTGTGTGCTTGCCTTCCCTTTCCCTAAGGCAGCAGATCTGGTTGCACTTGAGATGGAACACCTCTTGTTGTGGGGTGTTGCCACAGCGCTGGGGGCAGCAGCAGGCATTTACTGCTCCTCTCCTGCCACCCCCACAGATGCGCACCCTCCCCTCCCAGCCAGAGGCTGGTCAAGGCCACGGCAAAGCCACCACCTGCAGAGGCTCGGCCCTGACCCTGAGCACTCCACTGTGCCCCAGATACCGCCCTGGCGGACGAGGTTTTGGCCACTGACATGCGGGCCGGGTTGGGCTGCGGAGGGATTTTGCTCTCGTTGCTTTCTGAGCAGCTGCCCCAGCCCCGGCAGCACCTGACCTCCTGCCAGCCAGAGCCACGCTCTCCTGGTCTGGAGCACCACCAGCCTCACACTGACCCACCGGCACCTTCCTCTGTGTCCATACCAAACACGTGCTGTACTCACACGGTGGAGATGAAGGTGCTGAGGTATCCCTGAAGGGACACCAGGGCCAGCGCCAGACCGCCGGAAACGATCAAGACCAAGCCTGCCAAAGAAACCAGAGAAAAGCCTGAGGACCCTTCCTGAGGACACCCGTTGGGACCCATGTCAGACCCTGCGGGGAGGTGGGCACTGGTCCCACAAAGTCCCTCCCCAGGGCTGTGGCAAGGGCAGGGCCAGGGTTTTGCCCTGTGGAGGGGCAGCTGGGTGCACCCTGGCAGCAAAGGCGTGAGGGCCGGGCAGGATCCCCTCGCAGGCACGGCACTGACGGCTCGTCCAGGGAGGGAGGGCAGCATGAGGCTTTGGTCTCTGGGCTCCCACCATACGGGTGTACCCCACAGTTGCTGGAGGATCCCACAAGGACGTGGAACTGGTGGCCAGCTCTGTTGCAGTCGCGTAGCTGAGATGGCCCCGGGCCTTCCTCAGAGCAGGATGATGCTGGCTCTGCAAGGCTGTCAGGCCTGGCCCCGGACATGGCGTGACAGGCAGCCTCTTCTCCTCACCCCTCGCTGGCTCATTTAACGCCAGACCCCAGCGTACCCGGAGCAGGCAGGAGGACACGGGAGGATCTCAGGCATGTTTCCTGAGAAAGCTCAGGTGCTAGCAGCCTGTGAGCGCTCACCCTCCCCTTATGATTCAAGCTGCTGGCAAAACCTTGTTGCGCAGAGCCACGCCCAGAGCAGGGCAGCCTGCAGCCTCCTCCCCGGTGCAGTCGTGCCAGCATCATCTCCTCCAGCTCTGGTGCAGAGGAGCTCTGTGCGTGCATCCCAGAGGACTTTGCAGAGCAAAGCAGCTTTGAACTTACTCTCATTTTCTGGAGAGCTGTCCCTGCAGCACCCAGGCCCTTGCTGGGTTGTGCCCTGGGCCGTCTGAGAATGAGTGAACCTGGGGGAGGAAAAAGACAAGAGTCCTGTTGCGCGCTGTCTCCATGCCATGCGATGCAAGGCAGGCAGGAGTTGCGAGTGCAGAGGCCCTGGCCAGAAGACAGGCCTTGGGAAGGCTCCCAGGAGTCGGCCCTGCTGTGGCGGGCAAGAGAAGCAGCAGCAGGGTGGCACAGCCACTCCCACCCTGTCCTCCCCTGCCCACCAGGCACTGCTGCACCAGCCAGCCCTTGGGCGGGCATCCCAGCGGCCCTGTGTTGTTCGGGGAGAGGGCACAGGCTGCCCTCCTCCAAAGCCCCCCGCCTCTTCCTGAGGCCCCTGCAGTACGAGGGCCAGAGCCCTCCCCAAATCTCACCCGGGGCTGTTCTCCTCAGCAGAGGCCTGGCGAGGAGAGGGCTGAGCTCTCCCATGTCCCATGCCTGTGCCAGCAGCTGCCCAGACACACCCGCACCGTGTCTGCGGCAGGTACGCGGAGACGGCGTCTGCAGGAGAGCAGCAGGGATATCCCGTGTTCCCTGGCCAGGACCCCGAGCCGGCGCCAGCAGCAGCACTGCAGGGGTTGGCCCAGGGGACTCCGAGGGGCTTTCAGTGAGTTTCCCAAGCCCCACAGCTGCTGCTCTGCATATAGCCCTTGTCAGCTCCCCCGCCATGTCCCCCGCCAGCCCCGCATTAGGCTCTGCCTGCGTTCCCCAGGAGGAAGAAACCCCGCATGTACACACCCGTTCTCCGTATTGCTGGCCGCTCTCCTCCCTGACGGGGCTTTCCGTGCCCCTTGTGACTTTGGGGGAGCCTTTCTCTGCCTCATGTTGGGGAGAAAGCAAGCTCTACAGCAATCTTACAGCCCCTCCTTCAGCCCCAGGCGTTTTGCCTGCCCAAGGCACGGCCACTCAGGCAAAAGCTCCAAAGCGATCCCTGGCAGAAGCGCCCCTGCCACGGGCACACAGCCACCAGGACAGCACGACCTCCTTCCAGCCAGGCGGTCGTGGCCTGCAGTGCCCTGTGGCTGAGCAAGGCCCTGGCCTCACAGAGGCCTGGGCGCGCATGCTGTGAGGTCAGCCGTGACATCACAGAGGGGGCCATGAGGGGGCGGGAGGTGGGGAGAGATGCTGCGGTTTCCTTGGCGCAGCCCATCCGCAGCCACCCCGGGCCCTGGCCTGGGCAGTGCTGGGGTGCGGCTGAGGAGCAGCACTGGCGCCCCTGGGAGCTCCCCCGGGAGCCAGGGCCTCTGAGCCCCCGAGCCTTGTTGGGCCCTGGGCTGGGTGCCACACGTTGTGTCCCCTGGGCAGGGCTCAGCACGCCTACAGAGCCCCCAGGAAACGGGAATGGAGGGTGGATGGAGGTCTTGGCTTCTCGCCTGATCCAACAGCTGCTTCAGGCCGTGTTTCTGCTCTTTGAATCTTCTCCTCTGCAGAGAAGAAGGGAAACTAAGCATTCCCTTGTGCTGTCCGAGATGGAGTGGTGCCTCTGTGTAAGGCAGAGCGTTTTTTGCCAGCCATGCTGACCCTGCCTTAACGTCCGTCCCCCTGTACTGGGTCTGGCTGCGATGGAGTTGACCTTCCTCCTAGCAGCCCGTACCTTGCCGTGTTTTGCATCTGTGGCTACAAGAGCGTTGATGACACACCGTTGTTTCAGCTACTGCTGAACAGTGATCTCAGAGCATCAAGCTGTCTCTGTTTCTCACTCTGGCCCCTCGAGCGAAGAGGCTGGGGGTGGGCAAGAGCTTGGGAGGGGATGGGGCCAGGATAGCTGACCCAAACTGAGCAAAGGGCTATTGCATTCCGTGTAACGTCATGCTCAGCGATGAAGACTGGGGCTCTGGTCTTCGCAAAGTAGCCGTTGCCTGAGTCTGGCTGGGCATCGGCCTGCCTGCGGAAGGTGGTGAGCGAGTGCTGTTGCATGCCTTGGTTTTTCTCCCTCTTGCCTTCACTTATTAAAGTGTTTATATCCTGCCTGACGCACGTGTTTTCTCCTCTTATCTTCTTGCCATGGGCTCCGAGCAGAGCCCCTGGAGACCAGGACGGCCTGGGATGTCCAAGTGACATTCTTTGGTGGAGCCGTGGCCTGCCAAGAGGGACATTAGCCAGTGCTCAGCGCAAAAGGGAGGCCCCTCGCTAGAGACGAGCAGCTGGTAGCGCTGAAGCGGCCCCATAGAGAGCTGCTGGCAGTACTGCCCAGGCAGGAGAAGTCTGAGTAGTCAGCTGGTAGGCACCAGCTGTAACTCACATCACCAAGAGATCCTGCGGTAGTACTCAGGGCCCCACAGCTACTCCCCATTTCCCCTCCCTGCTGTGGTGAGCACCAACACCAGGCCCCACAGGCTGGGGGAAGACCCCTCCACCCGCCCCCCTGCACGGTGCCCCTGAGAAGCCCCACTTCAGCTGGGCTCAACTTCCCAAGTGGTGGACAGGGCTGGCGCTGGCTGCCCCCCATGCCTACATACCTGGGTCCACAGGCCATCTGGGGTGGCTGTGCCACCTGTGCCAAGGCACTTCAGCTCTTGGGTGATTCCACCAGCACCAAACAATATCCCTGGTGCCTGCCAGGTGCCCTCGTGTTGCCACCAGCCCTCCACGGCTGTCCTGGCCCCTACTTCCCTCTCACGATCCCACAGGTTCCCAGAGGCTCCCAGAGGTTGCCCAGCTCTCCTATACACCGACCCAGACTCCCCTGCCCCTGGGGACCTCCGGAGCCCTCCTGTCCTGGTTTCCAGCTGCCATGAGACACCGGTGCCCCGTTCCCAGGCGCTTGCACTGCCCTGATGGCTGCTCCCAGCCCACTGCACATGGCACAGGCCTTCACATGCCTGGACCCCTCCACAAGGCCCCCACGGCTGGGCCGGAGCCTCAGGGGTGCCATGTCCCTGGCAGGCCAGCGGGCTGTGCCGGGGAAGGCACCATGGCCGTTGGGGGTGGGGAGAGAGCTCAGCCAGGATCCTCCCCAGGGCTCTGGCTGCTCCTCGTGGGAGGGTCCTACGTGGGGCTGCCACACCAGTGGACATGGACCACACGCCTGGCGGATGCTGCCCTGAGCCGGTCACAGCCAGATCCAGCTGCCGCGGGCACGGACAAAACTGGCCCACCACGCCAGACGCAAACAATATTCGAGCAGTTTGTTGCGCCTCTGAACCAGTCGGAGGAGTTTCTTCCAGGTGGTGCAAGGAGTTCCTCGTGGGCCATATGTTGGACACCTCCTCCCCCCCGCCCAGGTCTCCACACACTTCTCAGGCCTGCCCAGGTTCCCCGCTATGCCTAGACCCCACGTGGCCTTTGAGAGGGCCTGTGAAACGACATCGCTCTGCTCCAGACTAACAGCCACATTCCTCTGCTCAGGGCTTTTTTCGTTTTCTTTTTTTTTTTATTTTTATGGTAGAAGGTCTCCTTGTGCCTGGCCAATGGCATTCATTCCCGTTATCTTCCCATGAACCTGCACTCGATAAATGCAGGTGTAGCCGGACTTTCCCCAGTTGCTCTGTATGACGAGTCTGATAAATTGAAAGGCTTTGGGAAGCTCATTCTGCAAAGAAAACATGGCAAAAAGACACGTCACTCCTGGAGCGTAAGGAGCACAGGAGGCCCCACACAGCCTCCTCTGTCAGCCTCGCCCTTGCTCTGCGAGGCACAACTTCTGCCCTGGCTGAAGGGACAGCTTCTCTCTCCTTCCCTTCTCCCACCCAGGACCCCTGTGCCTCTGCAGAGCAAATGCCCCGCCTCAGAGAGCGGGCCAGGCCGCTGGGGAAACCTGAGGCTTGCTGGGTCTGGGGGGAAATGGAGCCTGGGGAGAACTCCTGCTGCTGGGACAAGGTGCTGGGTGTCCTCCCTGTCCCTGTCCCGCCACCCCTTCCCTTTGCTGCGGCCTCTCTGCTGGCAGAGTGGCCGGGGAGCGCTCCTGCGCGTGGGGTGTGGCAGCACCCAGCCGCTCCTCCACCTGCCTCCCCAGCAGAGCCCAGGCCCGGGGGTGCCGACCACCCTGCAACTGGGTGTGGGGTATCCCCACGGTGCTGCCTGTTGGCTGTCGCCACCCGACACTTGCGTTTCAGGGCGGTGCGCAGCACGCGTGGGGTGGCAAGGCCGTGGCTGGCTCTGCCAGAAGCAGCAGGCATAGGCGGGGAGCTCTGGGGACTCGCACGGCCGCGGGGCCGACCTGGCTCTCGCTCGACTTTTGCTGCCCTTGCTGGGTGCTGCTCAGCCCTCCAAACCCTGCCATGTCTCTCTCAGCCGGGGTTGGGCCCCTGCCTGGGGAGGGACCGTCCACACTCCTTCTGCCACTGACTTGCTGGCAAACCTGCATTTCTGCCCTGGCCTCTTGCCCACATACACCTCCCATACCTGCAGAGGGAAGGTCTGGCTCCGCTCTTTCTCTATGTCGTAGCTGAACGTCCCAAGCAGAGTTTCCTCTTCTCCTTCCTCATCCACTCCCTTGGAGATGAAGCACAGGGGAGCAGGTCAGGCTCAACTCAGCCATGAGAAAACACACGTGCCGGACCCAGGCCCCTGACCCACCCCCTCTCCAGCGCAGTCTGGCGCAGGATGCAGTGGAGCTGAGCTGTTGGGCCAAAACGCACTCAGCAAGTCTTAAGACGGGATGACACCACCCTGCACCTCCCCTGAAACGTCCCCTTAGGGCACAGCAGTGCTTGGGAGAGACCTGCACATGAGTCTCGGCAGATGCGCGGAAACTAGCAAGTCCCCCTTACAGCTTTTCCCCAGCACCAGGTCCCGGTGCCAAGTGCCTGGCAGAGACTTACGGAGACGGTGAAATCTCGGGGAGCGCTGCTGATGTCCCCGAGCGCAGAGGACTTCTTCAAGGGGTGCTGCAGAGTGATTGCGATTGGTCGGACTTGTGTGGGCAACCTAATGACCACCTGGCTCCGAGACGCTTGGAAAAGCCAGCAGTATCCTGGGGAAATGTCCAGCTGAAAGCAAAGGGCAACGGCAATGGTTGGTGGGGTTGCGACAGGGCCCGTGCTGCTACCAGTGCAGCCAGAAGCAGTGGCGACATAGGGCCTCCGGGCTGTATTTGTGTGCAAAATGAGTGGCTTGTTGGGAAATGCACAGACGTGCCCGGATGTCTTCCTTGGCCGGGGAAAGAGGACTCGCTGAATTCTCCAGGAGAGGAAAATATCCGTCGTGAAACATCCGATAGCCCGCACCTGAGTCAGGCCTTTGAAGAAAGCTCTCTCTTTGCCCAGCAGCCCTGCATCTTCCCCTACCCCTGCCTTGCCCCATCTAAAAAGGGACGCTCAGAGCTGGGGGAGGCAACTGGGGTCGCTAAGGAGAATGATAGAATCACAGAATGGTTTAGGTTGGAAAAGACCCTTAAGATCATCAAGTCCAACAGTAAACCTAACACTGCCAAGTCCACCACTAAACCATGTCCCTACGGGCCACATCTACACGCCTTTTAAATACCTCCAGGGATGGTGACTCAACCACTTCCCTGGGCAGCCTGTTCCAATGCTCGACAACCCTTTCGGTGAAGAAATTTTTCCTAATATCCAATCTAAACCTCCCCTGGCGCAACTTGAAGCCGTTTCCTCTCACCCTATCACTTGTTACTTGCGAGAAGAGACTAACAGCCACCTCGTTACAACCTCCTTTCAGGCAGTTGTACAGAGCAGGAAGGTCTCCCCTCAGCCTCCTCTTCTCCAGATTAAAGAACCCCGGTTCCCTCAGCTGCTCCTCATAGGACTTGTCCTCTAGACCCTTCACCAACTTTGTTGCTCTTCCTTGGACGCGCTCCAGCACCTCAATGTGTTTCTTGTAGTGAGGTGCCCAAAACTGAACACAGTATTCAAGGTGCAGCCTCACCGGTGCTGGGTACAACGGGACAATCACTTCCCTAGTCCTGCTGGCCATGTTATTTCTGATAAAGGCCAGGATGCTGCTGGCCTTCTTGGCCACCTGGGCATGCTGCCAGCTCATATTCGACCGGCATGCTGTTGACCGGCACCCCCAGGTCCTTTGCTGCCGGGCCGCTTTCCAGCCACTCTTCCCCAAGCCTGCAGCATTGCATGGGGTCCAGGACGCGGCGCTTAGCCTTGGTGAATCTCGTACAATTGGCCTTGGCCCATCGATCCAGCCTGTCCAGATCCCTTGCAGAGCCTTTGTACCCTCAAGCAGGTCAACAATCCCGCCCAGCTTGGTGTCATCTGCAAACTTACTGAGGGTGCAATCAGTCCCCTCATTCAGATCACTCAGAGCAGAGAAGCTCCTTCACCCAGCGGTGACCAGGGATGGTGGGCAGGATGCAGCAGCACAGCTCAGCTCCTGGGGGAAGCTGCTGGTTTCTAGCGCGCCAAGCCTTGTGTGAGACCTCAGGTGTCTGGCACCTGACCCGTGCCGTGGGCTTCAGCAATACCACTAGCTTGAGGGGAGACGCCCCGGGGATTGCCTTCAACCTTGCCAGGGGGAACAAAACCAGCACTGACGATTTCTGCTACCATACCTGCACAAAAGTATCCAGACGGTTCAGGTCACAGAGGAACCAGAACATGTTGCAGGGCCACACATAGCTCCCGGGTAGTATCTGCAGGTCGATGGTGGCCCCTGAAAGGAGAAGGGAACAGCCGACTGTCAGAGGCCCCAGGCTCAGAGGGCCCGGCAGCTGTAGTGTATTTCTGAGGCTGCCTGCCAGTCCCGCGCCCAGCCCCATGCCCTCGGAGGTGACACAGGCAAATGAGGGCATCCCCGTGCCCAGTGACAGCGTCTCTCTCACAGCCGCACAAAGAGAAGGTCTGCAGGCACTGGGAGACTGCAAGCCCCCGTGGGAAGGGCAGGGGGCCCAAGCTGAGGCCCCGCTGCATTGGAGAGCAAAGGACGACCCGACCACTCGCTTTCAGTCCCCGGAAAAGCTCAGCGGAGAGGGAGAGCAGGCTGGCAAGGGCATGCCAGGGGCACCTGTGAGGGGCCCGAGGGCAGGACTGGCGTGAGCCCAAGGGAGCCGCTCTGCCACAGGCACACTGATGGGCCCTGTGATTTTGTCTCATCTCCCCCTGCCTCGGGGAGCAGAGTCTGCAGTGCGGCCTCCTTTTGGGAGTGCTAAGCAGGAGCCCAGTGCAACGAGACCTGCCTGCCCGCATCCGTACCTGTGCTTTTCAGAGCCCAGGCAGACATCTGGACGTTCTCTTCCAACGGTATCGCAGCTATTGCCATTCTCATGTCCTGAAGTTCCTGGGAAAGACAGAAACGAAGATGGCAGACGACCACGTCAGCAGGCCGTTCAGTGTGACCACGGAGTCCTGGCACAGAGCAAAGGAAGGAGCCCATGTCAGAAAGCACAAGACAAGCCTTGTCCAAGCAGCCGCCAGGCTCAAAGCCTTCTGATGAGAAGGGCTCGGGCTCGGCAAGAGCATTCGTGTCCGCAGCAAGAGTGTGGGCGTGGGTCTGGGCGCCACAGCCTCATCTCCACCTCCACGCTGTCCAGCTCAGCCTGGAGACAGGCTCAGCCCTGCCAGGGCCAGATGCTCCTGGGAGGGCACATGCGGCTCCCTGCTCTCTGGGGCCAGGCCAGAACTACCAGAGGCCCCAGCGCACCGGCAGAAGGATTTCGGCAGTCCTCCACTGCCAGACGTGGCCCACTTAAACTTGTCCAGAGGAAGGGGCTTTGTAGCAGAGAAGCTCAACCAGCAACCCCTGGTAAGGGACGGGTGGGTGGAGTGAGCAGGAAAACCCCACCAGCAGCCCCAGGAAAGCACCCTGTGCAGGGCCCTGCTTATCCCAGCCCGCTTTCCCAAAGCGCAAGATCACCTCCTTCACACGTCTCATCTCTGCAGCCAGATGCACCACCTCCTTCCTCAGCTGTTGCACCTCCTGGGCTTGTTCCTGTAGCAGACTGAGCGAGTTCCTGCAGGTGCCAGGAAAGCAGATCTTGTCAGGGAGCTGCTCAGCCCCTCCCAGAGCCTCCAAGCTCAGAGACGAGCAGAGACACAGGAGGTTCTGCCCCCTTTTCTTTCCCTGCTTTGCGAGGGCTTCCCTTCACCTCCAGCTTTAGCAAAAGGCGAAGAGAGAGGGAAAGGTACAAGCCCTGGGTGCTATGCATGGGAGTGCAAACAGCAGGAGGCCAGCTCCCGCTACCCCACCAGATGAGCTATGGGCCAGGAGATGGTTCTTGCCGCACTCACTTCAGCTCGCCCACAGGCTGCTCCAGCAGCACCTGAAAGGGAAAGGCTCTCTGCTTGAGTCCCAGAGCTGCCAGGGCTTTCCAGAGACGGCAGCTCTAGGAAGGCACAGCAGAAGCTTCTGCTGCTTCTTTGGGTCACGGCCTGAGACGGAGGATTTGGCGATTTAGCCAGCCCCCGTCAGCAGTGCTTCTCTGCGGGACTTTCCTGTCCCACAACAACAGTCACTGACCTGTGGCACCTCCTTTGCCCACAGCATCCACACGGGCAGCAAGGTTCCGCAATAGGCACCAGCTGTAATTCACGTCACCGGGAGAGAGTTATTTTACCAGTGTTTCTAATGTTCCCCATAGTCACGCTGGCTCCTCCCACGCCAGGGTGGCAAGAGGCTCACTGAGAGGTTCGCTCCCGGCTGCAGTGAGCACCAACACCTGGCTCCACGGGCTGCGAGAGAGCCACCTCTCTGTCCCTCCCCCTGCACGGCGCTGCCGAGGAGCCCCACTTCAGCTGGGCTCTGCTTCCCAAGCGATGCCCAGCTCTGGTCCTGGCTGTCACCGTCTCCGCTTCCTCCAGCCCACCACACCTACCGGAGCAGCCACAGCACAGCAGCACAGGAGCTGGGCCTGGCCCCAGAATGGGCTCGCAACCTGGCACGCGTTTCCGTGAGAGAGAAAGACCTCCTCCAACCCCCGCTTCACAGCTGCACAGGCTTCCTCTCTCCCACTGCCCCTGCCCGTCTGCCTCTCTCACACACACTCCCTGATCATGCCAGCCAGGCTGGAAGTACATAAAGCCTCCCGTCACAGGCTTGCAGGCTAAGCAAGTGATTCCCTTGGGCCGGGGCAGCTTCTGCGCAGCCTGTCCACAAAGGAAAGTTGCACAAGAGGAGGGACCTCTGTCCAAAAGGGTCCTACTGGCTGCGCTTCCTAATGCTGTGTGCGTCTGCAGCGGCCCTTGGGCCGGCTGGGATCTGTGTCTAGGGAGCTCCCTGAGCTGCAGAAGCAGGAGGTTGGAAGGTCCCCACTGGGCATTCCAGCGCCTCTCCCTCCTGCTGAAGCTTGCACCCCGCATGTCCGTGCTACCGCGAGCGGTGGGTCAATACTCACCAATAGCGGCTATGAAGATGAGGCACAGGATCATAAAGAGCCCGCTCCTCTTCCCGGTGATCTCCTTCCTGAAAAAGTGGGAGTCCTGGCGTTACCAGTGCTCAGGGTCTGCGGCAGACCCCTGTACAGGGGGCATTTTCACTTGCAAGCTGAGAAGCACCCATTCTGGAGGTCAGCTGCTGACAGGAAGCTGACAGAGCTGCCCCTTTCAAAAGGAGGACGGTTTCTGTCTGCACCCTTCAACACTGCAGGCAGAACTTGCCCAAAAAAGTGCTCCAAGATCACCTTCAGTCACCGAGTGAAAATGATGCGGGGAAGTAAGCAGGCCTAGGAAGGGAAAGCTGCTCTTTGGCAGTCTCTGCTGTGTGCTTGCCTTCCCTTTCCCTAAGGCAGCAGATCTGGTTGCACTTGAGATGGAACACCTCTTGTTGTGGGGTGTTGCCACAGCGCTGGGGGCAGCAGCAGGCATTTACTGCTCCTCTCCTGCCACCCCCACAGATGCGCACCCTCCCCTCCCAGCCAGAGGCTGGTCAAGGCCACGGCAAAGCCACCACCTGCAGAGGCTCGGCCCTGACCCTGAGCACTCCACTGTGCCCCAGATACCGCCCTGGCGGACGAGGTTTTGGCCACTGACATGCGGGCCGGGTTGGGCTGCGGAGGGATTTTGCTCTCGTTGCTTTCTGAGCAGCTGCCCCAGCCCCGGCAGCACCTGACCTCCTGCCAGCCAGAGCCACGCTCTCCTGGTCTGGAGCACCACCAGCCTCACACTGACCCACCGGCACCTTCCTCTGTGTCCATACCAAACACGTGCTGTACTCACACGGTGGAGATGAAGGTGCTGAGGTATCCCTGAAGGGACACCAGGGCCAGCGCCAGACCGCCGGAAACGATCAAGACCAAGCCTGCCAAAGAAACCAGAGAAAAGCCTGAGGACCCTTCCTGAGGACACCCGTTGGGACCCATGTCAGACCCTGCGGGGAGGTGGGCACTGGTCCCACAAAGTCCCTCCCCAGGGCTGTGGCAAGGGCAGGGCCAGGGTTTTGCCCTGTGGAGGGGCAGCTGGGTGCACCCTGGCAGCAAAGGCGTGAGGGCCGGGCAGGATCCCCTCGCAGGCACGGCACTGACGGCTCGTCCAGGGAGGGAGGGCAGCATGAGGCTTTGGTCTCTGGGCTCCCACCATACGGGTGTACCCCACAGTTGCTGGAGGATCCCACAAGGACGTGGAACTGGTGGCCAGCTCTGTTGCAGTCGCGTAGCTGAGATGGCCCCGGGCCTTCCTCAGAGCAGGATGATGCTGGCTCTGCAAGGCTGTCAGGCCTGGCCCCGGACATGGCGTGACAGGCAGCCTCTTCTCCTCACCCCTCGCTGGCTCATTTAACGCCAGACCCCAGCGTACCCGGAGCAGGCAGGAGGACACGGGAGGATCTCAGGCATGTTTCCTGAGAAAGCTCAGGTGCTAGCAGCCTGTGAGCGCTCACCCTCCCCTTATGATTCAAGCTGCTGGCAAAACCTTGTTGCGCAGAGCCACGCCCAGAGCAGGGCAGCCTGCAGCCTCCTCCCCGGTGCAGTCGTGCCAGCATCATCTCCTCCAGCTCTGGTGCAGAGGAGCTCTGTGCGTGCATCCCAGAGGACTTTGCAGAGCAAAGCAGCTTTGAACTTACTCTCATTTTCTGGAGAGCTGTCCCTGCAGCACCCAGGCCCTTGCTGGGTTGTGCCCTGGGCCGTCTGAGAATGAGTGAACCTGGGGGAGGAAAAAGACAAGAGTCCTGTTGCGCGCTGTCTCCATGCCATGCGATGCAAGGCAGGCAGGAGTTGCGAGTGCAGAGGCCCTGGCCAGAAGACAGGCCTTGGGAAGGCTCCCAGGAGTCGGCCCTGCTGTGGCGGGCAAGAGAAGCAGCAGCAGGGTGGCACAGCCACTCCCACCCTGTCCTCCCCTGCCCACCAGGCACTGCTGCACCAGCCAGCCCTTGGGCGGGCATCCCAGCGGCCCTGTGTTGTTCGGGGAGAGGGCACAGGCTGCCCTCCTCCAAAGCCCCCCGCCTCTTCCTGAGGCCCCTGCAGTACGAGGGCCAGAGCCCTCCCCAAATCTCACCCGGGGCTGTTCTCCTCAGCAGAGGCCTGGCGAGGAGAGGGCTGAGCTCTCCCATGTCCCATGCCTGTGCCAGCAGCTGCCCAGACACACCCGCACCGTGTCTGCGGCAGGTACGCGGAGACGGCGTCTGCAGGAGAGCAGCAGGGATATCCCGTGTTCCCTGGCCAGGACCCCGAGCCGGCGCCAGCAGCAGCACTGCAGGGGTTGGCCCAGGGGACTCCGAGGGGCTTTCAGTGAGTTTCCCAAGCCCCACAGCTGCTGCTCTGCATATAGCCCTTGTCAGCTCCCCCGCCATGTCCCCCGCCAGCCCCGCATTAGGCTCTGCCTGCGTTCCCCAGGAGGAAGAAACCCCGCATGTACACACCCGTTCTCCGTATTGCTGGCCGCTCTCCTCCCTGACGGGGCTTTCCGTGCCCCTTGTGACTTTGGGGGAGCCTTTCTCTGCCTCATGTTGGGGAGAAAGCAAGCTCTACAGCAATCTTACAGCCCCTCCTTCAGCCCCAGGCGTTTTGCCTGCCCAAGGCACGGCCACTCAGGCAAAAGCTCCAAAGCGATCCCTGGCAGAAGCGCCCCTGCCACGGGCACACAGCCACCAGGACAGCACGACCTCCTTCCAGCCAGGCGGTCGTGGCCTGGAGTGCCCTGTGGCTGAGCAAGGCCCTGGCCTCACAGAGGCCTGGGCGCGCATGCTGTGAGGTCAGCCGTGACATCACAGAGGGGGCCATGAGGGGGCGGGAGGTGGGGAGAGATGCTGCGGTTTCCTTGGCGCAGCCCATCCGCAGCCACCCCGGGCCCTGGCCTGGGCAGTGCTGGGGTGCGGCTGAGGAGCAGCACTGGCGCCCCTGGGAGCTCCCCCGGGAGCCAGGGCCTCTGAGCCCCCGAGCCTTGTTGGGCCCTGGGCTGGGTGCCACACGTTGTGTCCCCTGGGCAGGGCTCAGCACGCCTACAGAGCCCCCAGGAAACGGGAATGGAGGGTGGATGGAGGTCTTGGCTTCTCGCCTGATCCAACAGCTGCTTCAGGCCGTGTTTCTGCTCTTTGAATCTTCTCCTCTGCAGAGAAGAAGGGAAACTAAGCATTCCCTTGTGCTGTCCGAGATGGAGTGGTGCCTCTGTGTAAGGCAGAGCGTTTTTTGCCAGCCATGCTGACCCTGCCTTAACGTCCGTCCCCCTGTACTGGGTCTGGCTGCGATGGAGTTGACCTTCCTCCTAGCAGCCCGTACCTTGCCGTGTTTTGCATCTGTGGCTACAAGAGCGTTGATGACACACCGTTGTTTCAGCTACTGCTGAACAGTGATCTCAGAGCATCAAGCTGTCTCTGTTTCTCACTCTGGCCCCTCGAGCGAAGAGGCTGGGGGTGGGCAAGAGCTTGGGAGGGGATGGGGCCAGGATAGCTGACCCAAACTGAGCAAAGGGCTATTGCATTCCGTGTAACGTCATGCTCAGCGATGAAGACTGGGGCTCTGGTCTTCGCAAAGTAGCCGTTGCCTGAGTCTGGCTGGGCATCGGCCTGCCTGCGGAAGGTGGTGAGCGAGTGCTGTTGCATGCCTTGGTTTTTCTCCCTCTTGCCTTCACTTATTAAAGTGTTTATATCCTGCCTGACGCACGTGTTTTCTCCTCTTATCTTCTTGCCATGGGCTCCGAGCAGAGCCCCTGGAGACCAGGACGGCCTGGGATGTCCAAGTGACATTCTTTGGTGGAGCCGTGGCCTGCCAAGAGGGACATTAGCCAGTGCTCAGCGCAAAAGGGAGGCCCCTCGCTAGAGACGAGCAGCTGGTAGCGCTGAAGCGGCCCCATAGAGAGCTGCTGGCAGTACTGCCCAGGCAGGAGAAGTCTGAGTAGTCAGCTGGTAGGCACCAGCTGTAACTCACATCACCAAGAGATCCTGCGGTAGTACTCAGGGCCCCACAGCTACTCCCCATTTCCCCTCCCTGCTGTGGTGAGCACCAACACCAGGCCCCACAGGCTGGGGGAAGACCCCTCCACCCGCCCCCCTGCACGGTGCCCCTGAGAAGCCCCACTTCAGCTGGGCTCAACTTCCCAAGTGGTGGACAGGGCTGGCGCTGGCTGCCCCCCATGCCTACATACCTGGGTCCACAGGCCATCTGGGGTGGCTGTGCCACCTGTGCCAAGGCACTTCAGCTCTTGGGTGATTCCACCAGCACCAAACAATATCCCTGGTGCCTGCCAGGTGCCCTCGTGTTGCCACCAGCCCTCCACGGCTGTCCTGGCCCCTACTTCCCTCTCACGATCCCACAGGTTCCCAGAGGCTCCCAGAGGTTGCCCAGCTCTCCTATACACCGACCCAGACTCCCCTGCCCCTGGGGACCTCCGGAGCCCTCCTGTCCTGGTTTCCAGCTGCCATGAGACACCGGTGCCCCGTTCCCAGGCGCTTGCACTGCCCTGATGGCTGCTCCCAGCCCACTGCACATGGCACAGGCCTTCACATGCCTGGACCCCTCCACAAGGCCCCCACGGCTGGGCCGGAGCCTCAGGGGTGCCATGTCCCTGGCAGGCCAGCGGGCTGTGCCGGGGAAGGCACCATGGCCGTTGGGGGTGGGGAGAGAGCTCAGCCAGGATCCTCCCCAGGGCTCTGGCTGCTCCTCGTGGGAGGGTCCTACGTGGGGCTGCCACACCAGTGGACATGGACCACACGCCTGGCGGATGCTGCCCTGAGCCGGTCACAGCCAGATCCAGCTGCCGCGGGCACGGACAAAACTGGCCCACCACGCCAGACGCAAACAATATTCGAGCAGTTTGTTGCGCCTCTGAACCAGTCGGAGGAGTTTCTTCCAGGTGGTGCAAGGAGTTCCTCGTGGGCCATATGTTGGACACCTCCTCCCCCCCGCCCAGGTCTCCACACACTTCTCAGGCCTGCCCAGGTTCCCCGCTATGCCTAGACCCCACGTGGCCTTTGAGAGGGCCTGTGAAACGACATCGCTCTGCTCCAGACTAACAGCCACATTCCTCTGCTCAGGGCTTTTTTCGTTTTCTTTTTTTTTTTATTTTTATGGTAGAAGGTCTCCTTGTGCCTGGCCAATGGCATTCATTCCCGTTATCTTCCCATGAACCTGCACTCGATAAATGCAGGTGTAGCCGGACTTTCCCCAGTTGCTCTGTATGACGAGTCTGATAAATTGAAAGGCTTTGGGAAGCTCATTCTGCAAAGAAAACATGGCAAAAAGACACGTCACTCCTGGAGCGTAAGGAGCACAGGAGGCCCCACACAGCCTCCTCTGTCAGCCTCGCCCTTGCTCTGCGAGGCACAACTTCTGCCCTGGCTGAAGGGACAGCTTCTCTCTCCTTCCCTTCTCCCACCCAGGACCCCTGTGCCTCTGCAGAGCAAATGCCCCGCCTCAGAGAGCGGGCCAGGCCGCTGGGGAAACCTGAGGCTTGCTGGGTCTGGGGGGAAATGGAGCCTGGGGAGAACTCCTGCTGCTGGGACAAGGTGCTGGGTGTCCTCCCTGTCCCTGTCCCGCCACCCCTTCCCTTTGCTGCGGCCTCTCTGCTGGCAGAGTGGCCGGGGAGCGCTCCTGCGCGTGGGGTGTGGCAGCACCCAGCCGCTCCTCCACCTGCCTCCCCAGCAGAGCCCAGGCCCGGGGGTGCCGACCACCCTGCAACTGGGTGTGGGGTATCCCCACGGTGCTGCCTGTTGGCTGTCGCCACCCGACACTTGCGTTTCAGGGCGGTGCGCAGCACGCGTGGGGTGGCAAGGCCGTGGCTGGCTCTGCCAGAAGCAGCAGGCATAGGCGGGGAGCTCTGGGGACTCGCACGGCCGCGGGGCCGACCTGGCTCTCGCTCGACTTTTGCTGCCCTTGCTGGGTGCTGCTCAGCCCTCCAAACCCTGCCATGTCTCTCTCAGCCGGGGTTGGGCCCCTGCCTGGGGAGGGACCGTCCACACTCCTTCTGCCACTGACTTGCTGGCAAACCTGCATTTCTGCCCTGGCCTCTTGCCCACATACACCTCCCATACCTGCAGAGGGAAGGTCTGGCTCCGCTCTTTCTCTATGTCGTAGCTGAACGTCCCAAGCAGAGTTTCCTCTTCTCCTTCCTCATCCACTCCCTTGGAGATGAAGCACAGGGGAGCAGGTCAGGCTCAACTCAGCCATGAGAAAACACACGTGCCGGACCCAGGCCCCTGACCCACCCCCTCTCCAGCGCAGTCTGGCGCAGGATGCAGTGGAGCTGAGCTGTTGGGCCAAAACGCACTCAGCAAGTCTTAAGACGGGATGACACCACCCTGCACCTCCCCTGAAACGTCCCCTTAGGGCACAGCAGTGCTTGGGAGAGACCTGCACATGAGTCTCGGCAGATGCGCGGAAACTAGCAAGTCCCCCTTACAGCTTTTCCCCAGCACCAGGTCCCGGTGCCAAGTGCCTGGCAGAGACTTACGGAGACGGTGAAATCTCGGGGAGCGCTGCTGATGTCCCCGAGCGCAGAGGACTTCTTCAAGGGGTGCTGCAGAGTGATTGCGATTGGTCGGACTTGTGTGGGCAACCTAATGACCACCTGGCTCCGAGACGCTTGGAAAAGCCAGCAGTATCCTGGGGAAATGTCCAGCTGAAAGCAAAGGGCAACGGCAATGGTTGGTGGGGTTGCGACAGGGCCCGTGCTGCTACCAGTGCAGCCAGAAGCAGTGGCGACATAGGGCCTCCGGGCTGTATTTGTGTGCAAAATGAGTGGCTTGTTGGGAAATGCACAGACGTGCCCGGATGTCTTCCTTGGCCGGGGAAAGAGGACTCGCTGAATTCTCCAGGAGAGGAAAATATCCGTCGTGAAACATCCGATAGCCCGCACCTGAGTCAGGCCTTTGAAGAAAGCTCTCTCTTTGCCCAGCAGCCCTGCATCTTCCCCTACCCCTGCCTTGCCCCATCTAAAAAGGGACGCTCAGAGCTGGGGGAGGCAACTGGGGTCGCTAAGGAGAATGATAGAATCACAGAATGGTTTAGGTTGGAAAAGACCCTTAAGATCATCAAGTCCAACAGTAAACCTAACACTGCCAAGTCCACCACTAAACCATGTCCCTACGGGCCACATCTACACGCCTTTTAAATACCTCCAGGGATGGTGACTCAACCACTTCCCTGGGCAGCCTGTTCCAATGCTCGACAACCCTTTCGGTGAAGAAATTTTTCCTAATATCCAATCTAAACCTCCCCTGGCGCAACTTGAAGCCGTTTCCTCTCACCCTATCACTTGTTACTTGCGAGAAGAGACTAACAGCCACCTCGTTACAACCTCCTTTCAGGCAGTTGTACAGAGCAGGAAGGTCTCCCCTCAGCCTCCTCTTCTCCAGATTAAAGAACCCCGGTTCCCTCAGCTGCTCCTCATAGGACTTGTCCTCTAGACCCTTCACCAACTTTGTTGCTCTTCCTTGGACGCGCTCCAGCACCTCAATGTGTTTCTTGTAGTGAGGTGCCCAAAACTGAACACAGTATTCAAGGTGCAGCCTCACCGGTGCTGGGTACAACGGGACAATCACTTCCCTAGTCCTGCTGGCCATGTTATTTCTGATAAAGGCCAGGATGCTGCTGGCCTTCTTGGCCACCTGGGCATGCTGCCAGCTCATATTCGACCGGCATGCTGTTGACCGGCACCCCCAGGTCCTTTGCTGCCGGGCCGCTTTCCAGCCACTCTTCCCCAAGCCTGCAGCATTGCATGGGGTCCAGGACGCGGCGCTTAGCCTTGGTGAATCTCGTACAATTGGCCTTGGCCCATCGATCCAGCCTGTCCAGATCCCTTGCAGAGCCTTTGTACCCTCAAGCAGGTCAACAATCCCGCCCAGCTTGGTGTCATCTGCAAACTTACTGAGGGTGCAATCAGTCCCCTCATTCAGATCACTCAGAGCAGAGAAGCTCCTTCACCCAGCGGTGACCAGGGATGGTGGGCAGGATGCAGCAGCACAGCTCAGCTCCTGGGGGAAGCTGCTGGTTTCTAGCGCGCCAAGCCTTGTGTGAGACCTCAGGTGTCTGGCACCTGACCCGTGCCGTGGGCTTCAGCAATACCACTAGCTTGAGGGGAGACGCCCCGGGGATTGCCTTCAACCTTGCCAGGGGGAACAAAACCAGCACTGACGATTTCTGCTACCATACCTGCACAAAAGTATCCAGACGGTTCAGGTCACAGAGGAACCAGAACATGTTGCAGGGCCACACATAGCTCCCGGGTAGTATCTGCAGGTCGATGGTGGCCCCTGAAAGGAGAAGGGAACAGCCGACTGTCAGAGGCCCCAGGCTCAGAGGGCCCGGCAGCTGTAGTGTATTTCTGAGGCTGCCTGCCAGTCCCGCGCCCAGCCCCATGCCCTCGGAGGTGACACAGGCAAATGAGGGCATCCCCGTGCCCAGTGACAGCGTCTCTCTCACAGCCGCACAAAGAGAAGGTCTGCAGGCACTGGGAGACTGCAAGCCCCCGTGGGAAGGGCAGGGGGCCCAAGCTGAGGCCCCGCTGCATTGGAGAGCAAAGGACGACCCGACCACTCGCTTTCAGTCCCCGGAAAAGCTCAGCGGAGAGGGAGAGCAGGCTGGCAAGGGCATGCCAGGGGCACCTGTGAGGGGCCCGAGGGCAGGACTGGCGTGAGCCCAAGGGAGCCGCTCTGCCACAGGCACACTGATGGGCCCTGTGATTTTGTCTCATCTCCCCCTGCCTCGGGGAGCAGAGTCTGCAGTGCGGCCTCCTTTTGGGAGTGCTAAGCAGGAGCCCAGTGCAACGAGACCTGCCTGCCCGCATCCGTACCTGTGCTTTTCAGAGCCCAGGCAGACATCTGGACGTTCTCTTCCAACGGTATCGCAGCTATTGCCATTCTCATGTCCTGAAGTTCCTGGGAAAGACAGAAACGAAGATGGCAGACGACCACGTCAGCAGGCCGTTCAGTGTGACCACGGAGTCCTGGCACAGAGCAAAGGAAGGAGCCCATGTCAGAAAGCACAAGACAAGCCTTGTCCAAGCAGCCGCCAGGCTCAAAGCCTTCTGATGAGAAGGGCTCGGGCTCGGCAAGAGCATTCGTGTCCGCAGCAAGAGTGTGGGCGTGGGTCTGGGCGCCACAGCCTCATCTCCACCTCCACGCTGTCCAGCTCAGCCTGGAGACAGGCTCAGCCCTGCCAGGGCCAGATGCTCCTGGGAGGGCACATGCGGCTCCCTGCTCTCTGGGGCCAGGCCAGAACTACCAGAGGCCCCAGCGCACCGGCAGAAGGATTTCGGCAGTCCTCCACTGCCAGACGTGGCCCACTTAAACTTGTCCAGAGGAAGGGGCTTTGTAGCAGAGAAGCTCAACCAGCAACCCCTGGTAAGGGACGGGTGGGTGGAGTGAGCAGGAAAACCCCACCAGCAGCCCCAGGAAAGCACCCTGTGCAGGGCCCTGCTTATCCCAGCCCGCTTTCCCAAAGCGCAAGATCACCTCCTTCACACGTCTCATCTCTGCAGCCAGATGCACCACCTCCTTCCTCAGCTGTTGCACCTCCTGGGCTTGTTCCTGTAGCAGACTGAGCGAGTTCCTGCAGGTGCCAGGAAAGCAGATCTTGTCAGGGAGCTGCTCAGCCCCTCCCAGAGCCTCCAAGCTCAGAGACGAGCAGAGACACAGGAGGTTCTGCCCCCTTTTCTTTCCCTGCTTTGCGAGGGCTTCCCTTCACCTCCAGCTTTAGCAAAAGGCGAAGAGAGAGGGAAAGGTACAAGCCCTGGGTGCTATGCATGGGAGTGCAAACAGCAGGAGGCCAGCTCCCGCTACCCCACCAGATGAGCTATGGGCCAGGAGATGGTTCTTGCCGCACTCACTTCAGCTCGCCCACAGGCTGCTCCAGCAGCACCTGAAAGGGAAAGGCTCTCTGCTTGAGTCCCAGAGCTGCCAGGGCTTTCCAGAGACGGCAGCTCTAGGAAGGCACAGCAGAAGCTTCTGCTGCTTCTTTGGGTCACGGCCTGAGACGGAGGATTTGGCGATTTAGCCAGCCCCCGTCAGCAGTGCTTCTCTGCGGGACTTTCCTGTCCCACAACAACAGTCACTGACCTGTGGCACCTCCTTTGCCCACAGCATCCACACGGGCAGCAAGGTTCCGCAATAGGCACCAGCTGTAATTCACGTCACCGGGAGAGAGTTATTTTACCAGTGTTTCTAATGTTCCCCATAGTCACGCTGGCTCCTCCCACGCCAGGGTGGCAAGAGGCTCACTGAGAGGTTCGCTCCCGGCTGCAGTGAGCACCAACACCTGGCTCCACGGGCTGCGAGAGAGCCACCTCTCTGTCCCTCCCCCTGCACGGCGCTGCCGAGGAGCCCCACTTCAGCTGGGCTCTGCTTCCCAAGCGATGCCCAGCTCTGGTCCTGGCTGTCACCGTCTCCGCTTCCTCCAGCCCACCACACCTACCGGAGCAGCCACAGCACAGCAGCACAGGAGCTGGGCCTGGCCCCAGAATGGGCTCGCAACCTGGCACGCGTTTCCGTGAGAGAGAAAGACCTCCTCCAACCCCCGCTTCACAGCTGCACAGGCTTCCTCTCTCCCACTGCCCCTGCCCGTCTGCCTCTCTCACACACACTCCCTGATCATGCCAGCCAGGCTGGAAGTACATAAAGCCTCCCGTCACAGGCTTGCAGGCTAAGCAAGTGATTCCCTTGGGCCGGGGCAGCTTCTGCGCAGCCTGTCCACAAAGGAAAGTTGCACAAGAGGAGGGACCTCTGTCCAAAAGGGTCCTACTGGCTGCGCTTCCTAATGCTGTGTGCGTCTGCAGCGGCCCTTGGGCCGGCTGGGATCTGTGTCTAGGGAGCTCCCTGAGCTGCAGAAGCAGGAGGTTGGAAGGTCCCCACTGGGCATTCCAGCGCCTCTCCCTCCTGCTGAAGCTTGCACCCCGCATGTCCGTGCTACCGCGAGCGGTGGGTCAATACTCACCAATAGCGGCTATGAAGATGAGGCACAGGATCATAAAGAGCCCGCTCCTCTTCCCGGTGATCTCCTTCCTGAAAAAGTGGGAGTCCTGGCGTTACCAGTGCTCAGGGTCTGCGGCAGACCCCTGTACAGGGGGCATTTTCACTTGCAAGCTGAGAAGCACCCATTCTGGAGGTCAGCTGCTGACAGGAAGCTGACAGAGCTGCCCCTTTCAAAAGGAGGACGGTTTCTGTCTGCACCCTTCAACACTGCAGGCAGAACTTGCCCAAAAAAGTGCTCCAAGATCACCTTCAGTCACCGAGTGAAAATGATGCGGGGAAGTAAGCAGGCCTAGGAAGGGAAAGCTGCTCTTTGGCAGTCTCTGCTGTGTGCTTGCCTTCCCTTTCCCTAAGGCAGCAGATCTGGTTGCACTTGAGATGGAACACCTCTTGTTGTGGGGTGTTGCCACAGCGCTGGGGGCAGCAGCAGGCATTTACTGCTCCTCTCCTGCCACCCCCACAGATGCGCACCCTCCCCTCCCAGCCAGAGGCTGGTCAAGGCCACGGCAAAGCCACCACCTGCAGAGGCTCGGCCCTGACCCTGAGCACTCCACTGTGCCCCAGATACCGCCCTGGCGGACGAGGTTTTGGCCACTGACATGCGGGCCGGGTTGGGCTGCGGAGGGATTTTGCTCTCGTTGCTTTCTGAGCAGCTGCCCCAGCCCCGGCAGCACCTGACCTCCTGCCAGCCAGAGCCACGCTCTCCTGGTCTGGAGCACCACCAGCCTCACACTGACCCACCGGCACCTTCCTCTGTGTCCATACCAAACACGTGCTGTACTCACACGGTGGAGATGAAGGTGCTGAGGTATCCCTGAAGGGACACCAGGGCCAGCGCCAGACCGCCGGAAACGATCAAGACCAAGCCTGCCAAAGAAACCAGAGAAAAGCCTGAGGACCCTTCCTGAGGACACCCGTTGGGACCCATGTCAGACCCTGCGGGGAGGTGGGCACTGGTCCCACAAAGTCCCTCCCCAGGGCTGTGGCAAGGGCAGGGCCAGGGTTTTGCCCTGTGGAGGGGCAGCTGGGTGCACCCTGGCAGCAAAGGCGTGAGGGCCGGGCAGGATCCCCTCGCAGGCACGGCACTGACGGCTCGTCCAGGGAGGGAGGGCAGCATGAGGCTTTGGTCTCTGGGCTCCCACCATACGGGTGTACCCCACAGTTGCTGGAGGATCCCACAAGGACGTGGAACTGGTGGCCAGCTCTGTTGCAGTCGCGTAGCTGAGATGGCCCCGGGCCTTCCTCAGAGCAGGATGATGCTGGCTCTGCAAGGCTGTCAGGCCTGGCCCCGGACATGGCGTGACAGGCAGCCTCTTCTCCTCACCCCTCGCTGGCTCATTTAACGCCAGACCCCAGCGTACCCGGAGCAGGCAGGAGGACACGGGAGGATCTCAGGCATGTTTCCTGAGAAAGCTCAGGTGCTAGCAGCCTGTGAGCGCTCACCCTCCCCTTATGATTCAAGCTGCTGGCAAAACCTTGTTGCGCAGAGCCACGCCCAGAGCAGGGCAGCCTGCAGCCTCCTCCCCGGTGCAGTCGTGCCAGCATCATCTCCTCCAGCTCTGGTGCAGAGGAGCTCTGTGCGTGCATCCCAGAGGACTTTGCAGAGCAAAGCAGCTTTGAACTTACTCTCATTTTCTGGAGAGCTGTCCCTGCAGCACCCAGGCCCTTGCTGGGTTGTGCCCTGGGCCGTCTGAGAATGAGTGAACCTGGGGGAGGAAAAAGACAAGAGTCCTGTTGCGCGCTGTCTCCATGCCATGCGATGCAAGGCAGGCAGGAGTTGCGAGTGCAGAGGCCCTGGCCAGAAGACAGGCCTTGGGAAGGCTCCCAGGAGTCGGCCCTGCTGTGGCGGGCAAGAGAAGCAGCAGCAGGGTGGCACAGCCACTCCCACCCTGTCCTCCCCTGCCCACCAGGCACTGCTGCACCAGCCAGCCCTTGGGCGGGCATCCCAGCGGCCCTGTGTTGTTCGGGGAGAGGGCACAGGCTGCCCTCCTCCAAAGCCCCCCGCCTCTTCCTGAGGCCCCTGCAGTACGAGGGCCAGAGCCCTCCCCAAATCTCACCCGGGGCTGTTCTCCTCAGCAGAGGCCTGGCGAGGAGAGGGCTGAGCTCTCCCATGTCCCATGCCTGTGCCAGCAGCTGCCCAGACACACCCGCACCGTGTCTGCGGCAGGTACGCGGAGACGGCGTCTGCAGGAGAGCAGCAGGGATATCCCGTGTTCCCTGGCCAGGACCCCGAGCCGGCGCCAGCAGCAGCACTGCAGGGGTTGGCCCAGGGGACTCCGAGGGGCTTTCAGTGAGTTTCCCAAGCCCCACAGCTGCTGCTCTGCATATAGCCCTTGTCAGCTCCCCCGCCATGTCCCCCGCCAGCCCCGCATTAGGCTCTGCCTGCGTTCCCCAGGAGGAAGAAACCCCGCATGTACACACCCGTTCTCCGTATTGCTGGCCGCTCTCCTCCCTGACGGGGCTTTCCGTGCCCCTTGTGACTTTGGGGGAGCCTTTCTCTGCCTCATGTTGGGGAGAAAGCAAGCTCTACAGCAATCTTACAGCCCCTCCTTCAGCCCCAGGCGTTTTGCCTGCCCAAGGCACGGCCACTCAGGCAAAAGCTCCAAAGCGATCCCTGGCAGAAGCGCCCCTGCCACGGGCACACAGCCACCAGGACAGCACGACCTCCTTCCAGCCAGGCGGTCGTGGCCTGGAGTGCCCTGTGGCTGAGCAAGGCCCTGGCCTCACAGAGGCCTGGGCGCGCATGCTGTGAGGTCAGCCGTGACATCACAGAGGGGGCCATGAGGGGGCGGGAGGTGGGGAGAGATGCTGCGGTTTCCTTGGCGCAGCCCATCCGCAGCCACCCCGGGCCCTGGCCTGGGCAGTGCTGGGGTGCGGCTGAGGAGCAGCACTGGCGCCCCTGGGAGCTCCCCCGGGAGCCAGGGCCTCTGAGCCCCCGAGCCTTGTTGGGCCCTGGGCTGGGTGCCACACGTTGTGTCCCCTGGGCAGGGCTCAGCACGCCTACAGAGCCCCCAGGAAACGGGAATGGAGGGTGGATGGAGGTCTTGGCTTCTCGCCTGATCCAACAGCTGCTTCAGGCCGTGTTTCTGCTCTTTGAATCTTCTCCTCTGCAGAGAAGAAGGGAAACTAAGCATTCCCTTGTGCTGTCCGAGATGGAGTGGTGCCTCTGTGTAAGGCAGAGCGTTTTTTGCCAGCCATGCTGACCCTGCCTTAACGTCCGTCCCCCTGTACTGGGTCTGGCTGCGATGGAGTTGACCTTCCTCCTAGCAGCCCGTACCTTGCCGTGTTTTGCATCTGTGGCTACAAGAGCGTTGATGACACACCGTTGTTTCAGCTACTGCTGAACAGTGATCTCAGAGCATCAAGCTGTCTCTGTTTCTCACTCTGGCCCCTCGAGCGAAGAGGCTGGGGGTGGGCAAGAGCTTGGGAGGGGATGGGGCCAGGATAGCTGACCCAAACTGAGCAAAGGGCTATTGCATTCCGTGTAACGTCATGCTCAGCGATGAAGACTGGGGCTCTGGTCTTCGCAAAGTAGCCGTTGCCTGAGTCTGGCTGGGCATCGGCCTGCCTGCGGAAGGTGGTGAGCGAGTGCTGTTGCATGCCTTGGTTTTTCTCCCTCTTGCCTTCACTTATTAAAGTGTTTATATCCTGCCTGACGCACGTGTTTTCTCCTCTTATCTTCTTGCCATGGGCTCCGAGCAGAGCCCCTGGAGACCAGGACGGCCTGGGATGTCCAAGTGACATTCTTTGGTGGAGCCGTGGCCTGCCAAGAGGGACATTAGCCAGTGCTCAGCGCAAAAGGGAGGCCCCTCGCTAGAGACGAGCAGCTGGTAGCGCTGAAGCGGCCCCATAGAGAGCTGCTGGCAGTACTGCCCAGGCAGGAGAAGTCTGAGTAGTCAGCTGGTAGGCACCAGCTGTAACTCACATCACCAAGAGATCCTGCGGTAGTACTCAGGGCCCCACAGCTACTCCCCATTTCCCCTCCCTGCTGTGGTGAGCACCAACACCAGGCCCCACAGGCTGGGGGAAGACCCCTCCACCCGCCCCCCTGCACGGTGCCCCTGAGAAGCCCCACTTCAGCTGGGCTCAACTTCCCAAGTGGTGGACAGGGCTGGCGCTGGCTGCCCCCCATGCCTACATACCTGGGTCCACAGGCCATCTGGGGTGGCTGTGCCACCTGTGCCAAGGCACTTCAGCTCTTGGGTGATTCCACCAGCACCAAACAATATCCCTGGTGCCTGCCAGGTGCCCTCGTGTTGCCACCAGCCCTCCACGGCTGTCCTGGCCCCTACTTCCCTCTCACGATCCCACAGGTTCCCAGAGGCTCCCAGAGGTTGCCCAGCTCTCCTATACACCGACCCAGACTCCCCTGCCCCTGGGGACCTCCGGAGCCCTCCTGTCCTGGTTTCCAGCTGCCATGAGACACCGGTGCCCCGTTCCCAGGCGCTTGCACTGCCCTGATGGCTGCTCCCAGCCCATTGCACATGGCACAGGCCTTCACATGCCTGGACCCCTCCACAAGGCCCCCACGGCTGGGCCGGAGCCTCAGGGGTGCCATGTCCCTGGCAGGCCAGCGGGCTGTGCCGGGGAAGGCACCATGGCCGTTGGGGGTGGGGAGAGAGCTCAGCCAGGATCCTCCCCAGGGCTCTGGCTGCTCCTCGTGGGAGGGTCCTACGTGGGGCTGCCACACCAGTAGACATGGAATGCCAGGTGACATTGCCACTTCCAGCATCCTTAGGTGGAAAAATACCTCACCACCATGTCACATTATGGCTGTGAGATCATAGCCCGTGCGACTAATGGACCGGAGATTATGAGAGATCCTGCAGTTTTCCTGGCACAGCCCATCCTGATGAACCTGGTCCCTGAACCAGCAGTAGCCCACAGTTTATGTGATAGAAAAAACTGTGTCAGACAAGAAAGTATCACTATAGTGTGCTCTGGTGCATCTGGATAGAAGAAGTGTTGGGCCTGGACCGTCTATGTAGGGAAACCAGCACTATGGTGTCCTCGTACCAGATATCTCAGGAAACCATTTTTTAATATTAAATCTTTGCCTGGCCTTGGACCAATTTGAGTGTAATTGTGGAAGTTGAGAAACCTTCCAAGATTTTTAAGAAATCAATTGCTTTCGACTGGGATATGTATTCATAATATAACTGAGGGACTACAAATAGCTTTCACTCTTTTTATGCACAATATAACTGAAAGCCTAATTGTCCACCAGGCCATTACCCCTTACCCTATGCTTCCTGGAATCTTTTGTGTGGTCCCTCTGTTGATCTTGATAAAATCCTCATTCTAACATTAATTCAAGGCCAGAGATTAGGGTACAGAAACTGAGGACACATGTCCTTCCGGATTTCTGCAAATCACATAGTTAGTAAAGTCCCTCCTTCAGGAATGGGAAAACAATCCCCACAAAACATTTGTATTCTTATCATCAACTTAAGTGTCCTATAAACAACCATGCAAACATAAAACATAGATAAATACACCAATGGTGCTCTCTGTAGGCAAATTCAGTTTTACTGGCTTGGGAAAATTCAAGCTCAATACTACCTTGAAGTAGGTCGGGGACCTTGGAACTGCTTTGGGATCAGCAGAAACAGCAGGAGCAACCCTGAATACTGTAGGTCTTGAAGTTGTCTGAAATAAGTTAGTCAGGCTTGGACAGCTTAGCAGCCAAACCATACAAAGGCCACTAAAGACCACTAAAGCTGCTTATCATTAGAACCATGTTAGAACTCTCAGAGTAACTATCCAGCCTTTGCAAAAAGTGGAGACTATCCTACAGGCTTTTACAAACAACACTGCCTTGGCTATTGCATGTACCAAAATGCAAATGTTTCCTGTTTCACAATCAAAGCAATAAGCACTATGGGTTAAATCCAAAAAGTTCTGCAGTTCTGTCAAATTCATTTTCTGAATGGTGTCCTAAATGTAAGCCCCTATTTACAAAAATGATGTCCTCCATACATAACATGCTCTCTACACCAAGATACACTGGAACACCCTCTTTATGAATATGTACCTGTTCCCTTAGTTTTAAGAAACTGCATTCAGGCTCCTTGAAGGCTAGCTCACTGACTAACCAAGTGAGAATCTCAGTGATTCTCTTGGGTCACTGAAGAGTGCCAACAATGGGGACAAAAGAAATGGATGTGCCCTCAGTGAAACATTTTTCTAGATTCCTGTCCTCGACTAGAGTTACAGAGGCATCTCAGAATGCATGAACTGGGTTTCCTTTCAGATGAAACTAAATCATACAAAGATAATGCTACAACTGCTAACAGGCATTCAGTTCATGGGACGAGACTAGGGAAAGTCCATGGTTAAAATGGTGCTGAAATGCAGCAAGTATCATCAGGTCCCCATAATCTGCTGTTTCACTCACTATTTATTTCCATGTAATAGGTTCTGTTCCTGTTGGAGCATATTACTGGCTATTGTAGACGTATCATAATGGACTTTCATTTTCAGCTGACACTATCTTCAATCAAGAAACCAAGAACAAGATAACTACTCCCATAACCCTCTAAATTAAAAGTTGTAACTAAGTCAAGTAGTAACTTTTTAGGATTTTCATTATTTGAACATCCCTTTAAAAAGCACAGAACATAGTCTTGTAATCTGCTTTGCATAGAGCAAGCTATTTTACTGCAATACATATAACTTGAAGGTTTATAAGCATCCACAGTGATTTCAAGGCAATTTCTAGAGAAGCCTTGTACTTTCTTAAGATGAGTTACATATCGTTTTCCTCAGTTACTGCAATGCACACATCCAAGAAAATAAAGTAAAAGATTGTTTTTAATTTCTCGAGATGCAGTCTAGACATAATGAAATTTTTTTAATTTCTCGAGATGCAGTCTAGACATAATGAAATTAACATTCCGGTCAGATGTAATTCATCAGAATGTACATCTGAAACTACTATAAAGCTTTTGGAAGGGATAAGTGCCATGTGTTTGTCTATGAGGAAATAAGAGCAAGCTCTTATCAAAAGTAAGAATCATACAGGGCAGAATTTATTCCCTACTAAGGTTTCCCCTTCCTTCTTTTGAACAGTTTTATGGAGCTTGAGAATATGTTATGTACTGAGCCCCTGTACCTAAAAAATAAATCAACACTACCTGCTGGGATGTCTCTTAACTTGGCATCTGAAGGTTCTAAGGCAGCATAAGCATACTCTTTGCATGACTAGCTTCTGATCTCTAGCTGGTAATTATAAGTTAAGTGTTTGCAGGCAGCTATGTGGTTGCACCAGCTATTTTAACTTTTTAATGATGAGACATGTCAAATTGAAATAGGGCAAACTTAGTTTTTGTTATCCTGTAATAGTGCCACATCAAATAAACATTATTTTCTTTTTAACACTAAAACCTCACATCCCTCTTTTTAAATGATGCAAGAAGCTCAAGGAAGTTTTAAGTGTCTTAATTTTGTCTGCAAAACAGTATGAGCAGTTATTAAACTAAAATCCAATTTAAATAAACATTCCACTATCTTGAAAAGTAGGTGGAGTTCTTTTTCCCTACATGTTCTAGTATCTTTGAGACAGCAGAGGCCTTTAGAAGTCCACTGCTATAGTGTGTTCAGATTATTTATGATTTCTTAATCTGTTTGGCTAGCCCAAGTAAATGAGTTGTGTGCTGAGGAACTCCAGAAAGATTTGGAATCTTTACTGGGGTCTGGTGGAGTCACACAGGTAGAATACAGTCTTTTAGACACAGTACCAACACTGTTTACAGACTGGATTAGAGACTCAGGAAGTCTCCTTTTTCCCAGGAGAAATGGCTCAGTCTTTGCTTCTGATTTGTTCCCTCATCAACTTTGAGTCAACCCGCCCCGCTATTACCAACCCTCTGGACCACTACTCCTCTGTGGGGAAAAAAATAAGGAGAAAAAAGATGCAATCCCGAATTATTTTCTCTCGCTTTTACACCAAAGCAAGCAAACAGGTGAGGTTCACATCAATGCTTAGTTTTGTGTGTCACATACACTGCAGAGTTGCTCTGCAAGTTTATTTCCTCCTGTTTGTAGAGCTATATTAAGGCATAGCAGATTGATCAGGAAGCACTGTATTTGAACAGATGCTTCCCTCTAGTTTTCCAGAGATAACTGAGACATTTGAGTGCACTAAGGATTTTGTCTGAAATTATGAAAATAGACAAATGTATACTTTTTAATACTATTTGTTGACTGTGATAAAGGGTAGGCTATCCACATACTGAATACCAAGGAGAAAAAAAACACAGAATAATTACCCACTAAATAAGAACTGCCCATGAAATGAATGAGTCAAGGATCTTGGGTTGTGGTGGGGAAAATCACACTGAAAAACTGATGATCATGACGCTTATTTTAGCTTCCTTATTACACAAGCAAACTATGAACTACATTCTAATATAGGCAGTACATAATCATTTCAAAGGTAAGACTTGTGGTACTGAAGTACAGATGAACCCACATCTAAAAACATGTAGCTGGAACAGAAAAAGTTCTGATGCTAACAAATTGTCTCCAGCTGAAGGTAAAAAAGGCTTAAGGAAAGTAATACGTTTATATTTTTATATTGCTATTGGTACTTTTATTTTGCTATATATTTATTTTGTATATATTCTATATTTTTGTATATTTCTATTCATATATTTGTATTTCTAGATATCATTTTTTTATATTGCTGTATTTCATATCTTTATCAATGATCTGGATGACAGGACTGAGTGCACCCTCAGTAAGTTTGCAGATGACACCAAGCTGGGCGGGATTGTTGACCTGCTTGAGGGTACAAAGGCTCTGCAAGGGATCTGGACAGGCTGGATCGATGGGCCAAGGCCAATTGTACGAGGTTCACCAAGGCTAAGCGCCGCGTCCTGGACCCCATGCAATGCTGCAGGCTTGGGGAAGAGTGGCTGGAAAGCAGCCCGGCAGCAAAGGACCTGGGGGTGCCGGTCAACAGCATGCCGGTCGAATATGAGCTGGCAGTATGCCCAGGTGGCCAAGAAGGCCAGCAGCATCCTGGCCTTTATCAGAAATAACATGGCCAGCAGGACTAGGGAAGTGATTGTCCCTTTGTACCCAGCACCGGTGAGGCTGCACCTTGAATACTGTGTTCAGTTTTGGGCACCTCACTACAAGAAACACATTGAGGTGCTGGAGCGCGTCCAAGGAAGAGCAACAAAGTTGGTGAAGGGTCTAGAGGACAAGTCCTACGAGGAGCAGCTGAGGGAACCGGGGTTCTTTAATCTGGAGAAGAGGAGGCTGAGGGGAGACCTTCCTGCTCTGTACAACTGCCTGAAAGGAGGTTGTAACGAGGTGGCTGTTAGTCTCTTCTCGCAAGTAACAAGTGATGGGACGAGTGGAAATGGCCTCAAGTTGCACCAGGGGAGGTTTAGATTGGATATTAGTTAAAATTTCTTCACCGAAAGGGTTGTCGAGCATTGGAACAGGCTGCCCAGGGAAGTGGTTGAGTCACCATCCCTGGAGGTATTTAAAAGGCATGTAGATGTGGCCCGTAGGGACACGGTTTAGTGGTGGACTTGGCAGTGTTAGGTCTACTGTTGGACTTGATGATCTTAAGGGTCTTTTCCAACCTAAATGATTCTATTTTGTGGATTCTAATCAATGGTGAGCAGTGCAAGTTTCCTCATCTGAGACATCTCTATTCCTTTGCTTCAACAAGAAGATTCTACCTTTTTTGTTTTAAGAGAGCATTAAAAACCCATCTTTTCTATTACATGAGCAAAAATAAATTTCTCTATGACCCTTCCAGTATTTTCTCTTCTATATAGCAGAATTAAGGATGAAGAGCAGGAAAGGGGAGGCAGAAGTTAACAGTCCATGTGCTGGTTTTGGCTGGGGTAGAGTTAACTTTCTTCATAGCAGCTAGTATGGGGCTGTGTTTTGGGTTTGTGCTGGAAACAGTATTGATACACAGGGATGTTTTAGTTACTGCTGAGCAGTGCTCACACAGCACCAAGGCCTTTTCTGCTTCTCACACCGCCCCGCCAGCAAGTAGGCTGGGGGTGCACAAGAAGTTGGGAGGGGATACAGCCGGGACAGCTGACCACAACTGACCAAAGGGATATTCCATACCATATGATGTCATGCTCAGTATATAAACTAGGGGGAAGGCTGGCCGGGGGACCGCTGCTTGGGCTGGGCATTGGTGGGAGGGTGGTGAGCAATTGTTTTCATTTGCATCACTTGCCTTTCTTGTTTGTTGTTGTTTTCATTACAATTTTTATTATCATTATTATTATTATTATTATTTTACTTCATTTCATTTATTAAACTGTTTTTATCTCAACCCACGAGTTTTCTTGCTTTTACTTTTCCTATTCTCTCCCCCATCCCACTGGGGCAGGGGGGGAGTGAGTGAGCGGCTGTGTGGTGCTTAGTTGCCAGCTGGGCTTAAACCACGACAGTCCAAAAGAGAAGTCTCTTGCAGGAAGTCCATAGTTCTGCATCAGCTTTCTTTTAAATCGCAAGAAATTTTAAAATTATGTTCAGAACACTGGGAAGCAACGTCAACAGTAACGTTTCCCAGTTACTTGAACAGCAGGAGATGAGACCCTGAACTGAACAGTGTACTGCTGTAAGTTTACTCATGAAAGTCAAACACTCTAGAAAACTAGTACTGTTCAAAAGAAAATTAAGATACATGAGGTTTGTCTAGAATATATCCTTTATTATTTGCAGTCTGTGTAAATTTTCATACGTGATTGAATTTCTACATCATCTCTGTTTAAACACAACCTGGTCTTTTCCAACAACCGTCAATTGCACCTTTATTATGTACAGTCAGTATTTATGAAATATTGCATAAGCCTCTATGAACTTAGAAAAATAACATGGAAGGGAAATTGTTACCATGAAACTGATAAAAAAAAGATAGGTAAAACAGTCAATCCCCTTTTAGTGTGTTATGGCTTTGCACCAAGTATCAGATGTCGAAACAAACGGTTTAAGATGCTTCTTGTTAAAGGCACTTACTGTTCTTCAGATACACTTTCAAATTTAGTTCTATAGCATTAAGAAGTGTATCTCTGGGATCATACTTTCATAACACAGAAGAACAGTCCAAAAAGGCAGCATTAATAAAAGGGAAAAAAGGGGTTTTATGTTAAAATATGAAAATACCAAGAATTAACACAAACTTTCAGGATTTGGTCCTTATAACACAGGCAACAGCATTCAGGCAATAGTGATTTCTTTTCTTAGATGCTAACAAAATAATATCCCCAAAAATGAACTCTTCCAGTTCCAGTGTATAGATATGTCTAAGTTGAGTAGCGTACCCTCTAACACCACTCCCAATAAAAATATAGCTTTTCAAGACTAACTACTGCTTCACTTTGGCTGTGAAAGAAGAAATCTCAAAAGAGCATTATATATGCACATACTAGCAAGCCTACAATTCTGTGTCTCTGTATCGGGATGGCTGTCCGAAATACCCCTTCTTAGAGTGGTCTGATAGCTGCCGACGGTACTCCTCCTCCTCCTCTGCATCGCTGCCGTAACTGCCACAGTTCTCTAGGTAAGGTCTAATAGGAGGTTTCTGGGGTTCTGGAGGTCTGGAGCTAACACAGCGAGACAGGGAAAGAGAGAGAGATAATGTTTACTTCCATTCTGAAAAGCTGAAAAATAATTATACTCCGTATTGGTTTTATGGCCATGTACAACCTAGAAAGGCACATGGAGCAAATGAAACCCCTTCTAGCCCATAAACAATTATATAGCCATGGTAAGCCTATCTGGAGAGGCATCTTATTTCCATCAAGCTGGAGCCTGACGTTCAGATTTTATCTACTCTGCCTACCTGGAAGAATGCCAAACGTGCACACACGCACATACCGAGAGCTTTACAGCACCTTACTCCCTGAGCAGAGAGGTTTTCAGCCACTGCTGCTACCCCAACTGACATCTTCCTCAATTATTTCGGCACCAGATTCTTCTGTGCCTGCTGCTTCTTTTGCATCCCCAGTTTCCTGTCTCGAAGTCTGAAGACTTCTTATGTGACATTTCTTAAACTGATAGCCTTCTCTCCTCACTCAAGGCTCTCACTAGGGCTCTTACCCTTAAAAGCGGGCAGAAGTAACCCACACATTTGCTTTTTATACACTATGGGGCTACCCATTTAATGTGACACTAAGCAGATATATAGAAATAAAATCTGCCAAGGAAGGGCATTTTCTCAGTTTCAAAAGCCATGATTTTTTGCAGTCCCACACTGTACAAACCCAAGATGTTATCATCCTTCCGCACTGCCCCAATGCTTAAACACTCCCTCTAGGCCAATCATGAACATTCCTGTAAAAAGGCGACAGCACTGATTTCTGTATGTAAGCAAACACTCTGCATACGTGGTTAAGGATTACTTTTCACTACTTCTAAAAAGCTTCTAAGACTATATAAAAAAAGGTATGCTTTTCTGAACCCAGCATGAAAACCTTCATGTTTTCCATTTTTGCATTTTAGATTCTATACTGTGACATCAAAGGATTTGATTTGCTAGGAAAAAAAAGTCCCATTTCTATTGGCTAGAATTAATTAGGCTAGAATTAAGAGGCAAGAAAAACTTAAAAGTTCTGCAGAGCAGAAACCAAAATCCATCACACCCTGTGTTAGCTCTTGCATAGATGACTGCTCAAGTCATAGAAATACGCAGTGTATAGGGTGGGATGACACAATGGTCAACCAGTCCAGAACTCACTGAATGCTAATGAAAGACTACTACTTTCCTGAGACTTGATGGGTGACCTCAAGCAAGTTTCATCCTTAGTTTCCCTACCAACACAATATATCTGTAACTGAATAAGCATTTAAGTAATTAAGTGTTATTAAGTAATTAAAACTGCAATTAATTGTTAGGATAGATTAACAGTCATCAAGTATCTAGCACAGGAAGAATGGACATCAGAGGACATGAATGCAGAAAAGCTTCTGAGTAATACTGATTGGGGCAAAAAACTGGCTCTGCAAATATTTCAGCAAAATAATCTAGTGTTTCTTCCCAGCTAATTCAAATACTATGAATGAACTAAAAGAAAAAAATATCCTGAAAATCAAGGAGAGTTCACTGAAATTTCGCCCCACCTTTACAGTAATCTTTGAGGCACACCAAAGCAATATACCAAGGCAGGATTATTTATATGAATAAAAACTGGCACGATCACTTTCCCTGCTGTTGGTGAAGTAAAAAAAATCAAGACAGAATGCTTTAAACTGGTTACACCTTACCTCATAGGCTGGGGCCAGTTCTGTTCTGACTTCTGTGTTTTGACAGGGACAGCGTAAATATCTGGGTGCTTCTGGGCTATTTCAAGCTTTAAAAGAAAGCAGGAGAAAATAACTGTTCTTTTTAAGTCTATCCATTAGGGATCCTAGACTGTAGATCTAGCAGGTCACAGCTACATCTGAAACAATTGAAGCACAAACTGATAACTGATCTTACTCATATTCCTACAGTTACATAATCTTTTGCTAGATGAGTAATTCAAAGTGCACGTGAAAACAATGGATTGCCAAAAGCAACAGGATTATTAGAAGTCAGCTTTCTATAGTTATAATAGAAAGCCTTAAAATATGTCCTCTTTTTACATCCAAATCCACACAATAGTATGTCTGTATGTGTGGTTTCCCAAACTTCTCCCTCCAGAAGCAACACAATGCAAGGGCATGACCTTCATTTTCAGGATGCAGGCTGTTCTACATGCTGGAAAGCACAGCAGGGGGAGAATGCATCTCTTCATACCCTGGCATTCTGGGCCTCTTGTAGCTCTTGCATTCTTTGTATCCTCGCCTTATGATCCATCTCCTCAAATATTTTTACTTTCCTCAATACAGATTTTGGAGTATTTTCTTGTTCGCCTCCTTCCTCTTCCAGCTTTGCCTCCTCCTCCTCCTCTGCAGGTGGGACTGCTGGCTGAGAGTTTCTCAGGATGGGACGCCCAAAGGCAGGTTTCACAGAAACAGGTGGTGGTGCTGCTTTAGCTGGTACAGTTGAAGTCTCACTGCTGACAGCAATGTTACTTGATTTGGAGTCATAGTTCTTGGGGAAGTCATATAGATCCTCTTTGCTTTGTAACTTTCCCTGTAAGTATACAATAGGCAAACAAAGTTTACATCAGCAACCTCATAATTTTAATTTCAAATGAAGGCTTTAATCTGAAATTAATAATTTTGCCTAGGTATTTAACAGTATCAATCTTCATCCGAACTAACACTTGAAAGGCATTTGAACTGCTGCAACATTTTGGCCACATGCTCATATACTATACATCAACTGAGAGAAGACTAGCACATTTTGACTTTATTTATTAAGGATTACCGGAACTACAACACATGGTAGGGGACAGCACAGAGAAAACTGGCCTCCCAAATGATTTGTCAGTACTACCTAATGTTGAATATCACTAGCAGGAGTTTAGAAGTGTGCAGGACCCAAGCCTGGTTTTTATTCCATCTTTATTTTCCTTACACGTCCTATTTTGCCCCATCTCCGTCGTTAAGACACACTTGCATATATTTTGAATACATGCAGTATGTGAGGGCACCCATCCTCAAAGAAAGGATTTTGGGGTCAGGGGAGATCAGGTATTGCTAAAATAGAATTTGGTGTCCAAACATCATTATTTTTTTTCTCTGCACCATTCCTGATCAAGGTTTGAATTAACAGCTAACATCCATTTCTAGTGATGGAGACTGATTTCAGAGGTGGTAGATTCTGGTTTTTTACTTCGCAATAGTGGCCATCAATGCTTTTCCTGATGATTAGCCTACATTTGCTCTTGCTGAGCTAAAAAAGTAGCTTTCAGTGTCTTAGCAGACACAAAAAGGAGTATATTTATACCGTATAGAGATCATAGATACTTGAAGAGAACTGTTATCCTTTAAGTTTTCTCTCTGCTTGATCCTGCAACACCTTCAGTCATTCCTTCTCTCCACACTTAGGTTTTCTAGTCTCTGATCATTCCTATTGCTCTTCCTAATGTGCCACCCTGGAAACTTCTCCAGAAAGAGGAGCTTTGTATTCAGATTTGTTTCTACAAGTTTACCTTAGGTGGTTCAGGCTTGAATGCTGGAGGTGGACTCGGTTCTCTAAGGATCTCCCTGCTACCAGCTTTTCTCAACTGAGCCCTTGGTTCTGGACTAAATTTTTTTGAACTCTATGAAGGAAAATAAGAGATAAAATCACTGCAGTATCCAGTAATCCAATCATTTTTTCTCTCTCTCAAGTTTACTATTTTGGGAACAGTAACCAGGAATCAAATGACTGTCAGCAACCTGACCACAGTCATTGCAGATGTAATTGCAAGGTTCAAGGTGATGAGACATCATCAGGAAACCTACAGAGTTAGGTAGAAAAGCCGAGCTATTATTATTTTTGCTCTGCACAATGTAGCTCTAAAACACTGTCAGAGGTAAGATAAAGCTGCAGTTTAAAAAACTCCATACATACAGGGCTTTCAGAAAGTCCAAAGTACAGTCTTGTTGAAAATCCAATCATCTCACCTCCTCATGATGCACAGGTTCAGAGGACCGACTAACAGATGAAATCCTTGGTTCGTCCAAGGGCTCATCAAGTTCATTGTCAGTGTATGCACCTCCTTCCCCATCTGTATCCTCTAGGTCACTGATCAGCCGACTGTCACAACTCAAATAGTCAGCACCCATTGCAGTAAGGTAAGACATACGATCATCTGCATCATCTTCCATGCCATCCATCTAGACAAAAGTCAGTAAGAATTAAGGAACAAAGATTAAATATGTAAGAATTGGAGTCTGGTTAGGTCTCAACATCATGCCAAACAACTTCTTAAGCGTGACTTTGCAGAACTGAAAGAAACTCTAATGCAGAATCATAAAGGAAAGTTCCTGTAAAAGTTTATCCCTCCTCACCATTCTCCCCTAGCCACAGCACTAGTGATGAAAGCTCCAAAGTATAACAGAAAGAACAATAATAAGTAATTTTTTCTTACCAAGAAAGACATCAGCTGACTACTTGTCTAACCTATCCAGCATTCACAAACAAAATTTTGAACAATTTTTACTGGCAAGAAACATCTTGAGACATCTGTATAGCTTAGTACAGCATGGACAGACTGCTTACCTTTCCTTCTGATACCCATACTGCTTCTCCTTGCTGTTGTTGAATTGTATCTTTCAGACTGCCATACCAGCTATCGTTGGCTGAATTCAAATTGATGGTGGCTGTAAAAATTGAAGGAATAAGTACACAGACACAGCAAATGCAATGTGATCCTTTATCCAGTCTTTGCTGTTGAACACTTTTTGGTTTAGTTACATAAAAATGTTAAACAGCCATTTCGTTAACATCACTGACAGAAGCACGGTATTTTTATTTTATTGTTTGTCCATTCTTCAAGCTTATTACATCACTTATCTTTTAATGATACTATGTCAATTCACAATTTCTTTTGTATTAGAATTTGGCAGAACAAGGAACTTTGAAAAAAGTCAAGGAAGGGATTACTCATGACCCCACCTTCACACCCTTTTAGTTACAGCCTGCATGAGTTAATATGCAGAGTAATAAACGGATGTCTCAAGACTCACACAGTCACATACACTACTTTCTTGGTAAGCAGGTTAGACACACATCCTTTCTTACCTGTAAAGAGGTGGGAACAAGTTTTCTTCAGTTTGTTCGCTTGCTCATAAAGTTTTCTTGAGCTCTTGTTAGATGTGGAACACAGCCTTTGTCTCATGGTTTTCACACCCTGCTTACTGTCTGGGTTAAAGAAGACCACAATTGGAAACCACTGGGTATAATTTAGTAGGTCCACTGCTTTAGGAGTCACATCCAACAAAGCATGTTTATCCTGTTAACAGAAAGCCCAGTTAGTGTGCTGCTTGTGGGGAACAAGAGGAGGTGCTTGAAACATGGTATCCTAGGAAAACCAGGATTTTTTTGTCTAAATAAGACCACAATTTGTTGGATTTTCCCCCACCGTTATATTACATTCAGAAGCCACAGCAGGCAGCCTTTTTCTTTCAGATCCATTTTTCTGAAGAGCTTTTGACTGAATGTCCACATTCTTATGTGAACTCCCATGTTAAGTAAAATGCACTTAATCCACTTTTTCTTTTTTTTAATAGGTAGTGAAAGTTAATTAGCTTTTCTCTCTACCTGTCCCTAACACAGCTTCCACTACCACAACTATTCTGTGTGCTATCTGTGAGCTTTTATCTACACTTAGAGGCAAATCTCACTTTTTTCATTTAATACATTCTTTTTTAGCTACTTCTAATCCAAAGATGAGTGGGATTTTCAAACGTGTGCTTCAGTGGGGCCTGAGGTCTAAACAGACTTCTGTGTGACATTCTAACTCCTCTGGCATGGATTTTATTGGGCTCAGGGCAATAAGCTGCAGAGTACGTTCTTTTTGCCTAAGCTTTTTAGGCTTCTTGATTACCACCTATCTACTTGATGTCTAAACAGCATTATAAAAAGAGTCAATGCAGTCTCAGTAGATGCCACTTAGCTATCATAGTCACTTCCTGTTCAGTTCAATAGTAGTAACTCTGAAGCAATCTAACACGTTAAGTTTCTGATGACAGTAAGAGCAAGTAGTGCACTGGATGACAGTAAAGCCTCCACAGCAAATTCAGAAAGCATGCAGTAAAACACAAATGCCCCTTTGTTCAAATTTAGAATGAACTGAGGAAGAAGAATTTAATTTCTAGTATCAGGTTCACCCTCCCACTTGGACGACAGCTATCAAAATTATAAAACTTGTTGAACAATTTCAAAACTGTCCTATCATTAAGCCAAGTCTGCTTATTGCAGAAGCAGATGCAGTGAAGATCTGAGGACTCTCCAAGTTTTAGGAGCAAACATATCAAACAACATGCCTTTGAGTGTAAGCTATTTTCACAGAGAGATACTCTACCTGCTCAATGATTTGCCTCACAGTGTTCAAGCGCACTACGCCAGTTGACTTCTCTGAACCTGCATCTCTGGGTTCTGTCTCTGCAATGACAACATTTTAGCTTATCTAGAGTGGCTGGGCAGCTGTGATTATTTAGTTATCCATTCTCTCAGTTAAGGATGATAAGGAAGCTAGGAGGGCAACTTACTTGCTGTCTGGTACAGGTGAGGCAAATCATTTGACAATTTCTCCATAGCGACATCTGCAATAGGGCCAAATATCACCACAGGTCTCTTAAAACCAGCTGAAAGAAAAATATTTGGAGAAAAGGTAAGTCCAGTAAGACTGGTTTTATATAAGTGGCACAGACAAGATCCTCAATTACTATGCAAGGTTATTAATAAGCTAAAGATATTAAAAAATGTATTTTAAAAAAATTTTCTCAAAAGTTTGTGCAACAGCATAACTTATACAGGAAACTTTTCATCAGCTGAGAAAGCAGAAGATATTATTTTAATTTAACAGCTTCCTTATTGCTTCTAATGAAGATGTATTGAGAGGATTCTACAAACACAGAGCAGATCTTCAATAATCTTTTCATCCAGAGAAATAGCATGAATCTTGACGCAGTGGGTTTTGTGTGAATAAAGATACAAACGCTAAACCAGCTGCAAGGCAGCTCGAAGAAGCAAAGAAATGCAAAATTCTGTTATGCTTACATCAAGACAAGTGCAAACACAGTCCTCATAAGTTAATGGGGGAATGCCATTCTATTGCTCAGTCCTCGTCTTGACATCTGGGAGCTCCTTTAAAATACTTTTTACTGCTTGTTTTGTTCCACAATACTGTCACATGTGAATACCCAGAAAATTATCTTGCTCAACATCACTACTAACATAGCTAGTTTAGAGTCACAGAGATGGACCACATCAATCTTGATTACATTTGGACAATCTGTTGAAAGTAATGTTAAAGTGGTATTTACATGCAAGCTAAAGATTGGGATTGATCTCAGGTGCATGGACTGTACTTTCAGAGCTAGCCACAGGGAACCTAAGGAAACAAGAAAGCCCTGCTTGTTTCTTCCTTTTTTCATTTTAAACCTTGAAATTGGCACGTGTAATTTGGAGGCAAAGGAGAACAGCAGCAGTTTAAAAATAAAGAAAAAAGCTTTTTTCTTAGAGTAGTTAATAGCACACAGAAATTTGCATTCTGAGAAAAATGTCATCCCTTCCTGTTGCTCATATTTAACATTGAACCCAAGTTGTTAAAAAAAACTTACTCAGCTGACCAAACATTTAGACACTAAACCAGCCACCAAGAAATGGGCAGCTGGCTGACAGCAGTCTCACTTACCCTCACGCAACTGAACTCGCTCATAAGCTGGGAATTTTGTGCTCACAGATACAATAGCTGTCAGATCTTCACGACTCTTCCTCAGATTCTTCTTCACTCCAGATCGCTGGCCACGTGTTCTCCAGAAGTCTGCCCTATCGCTTGAGCCATCTTTTTGGGCATTTTGAACACTGGCCATCTGCTCAGCTCTGACACAGAAAGCACAGAGTTCATTGGTACAAAACTAGTCAAAGAGGGCAAAGGCGCTTTCACTGAAGAACAATGAATTTCTAATTTGCAACAGGTAATTTTCCAGATAGACAGCTGTAAGTGGAAGAAAGAATACAAAAGTCCCGGTTCTTCTGCCTTGGAGCAAACACAGTATCAGAATGATGCTCTGACTTGCCACAGCTGCAAGATTGCTGAGCAGGAATGAGCCCTCAGATCTTAAACTGACAAGTCATAAAAGCATAAATAAAAGAATGCAACTGCAAAGAGGTGGTGAGAGAGTGCAACTCAGAACTGAAGGCCTAAGAAATGACTGTCACTATTCTCTCCTCCATTAAGCCTTATAAGTTAAGTCACTACAGCACAGAAACAAAGGCTGGCTTGGTCAGATCAATTAACAGAGAGGACAGAATGTACTAATCAGGAAAGAGGCAGAGGAGTCACATAAGAAGCGTATTTCAGGAACTTCTGCACAATGTAGTTGTGAGCTTTTTTCCTGCATCTTAAAATCACAATCACACCCAAGAACTTAAAAGCTACAGTCTGAAAAGCACCCTGACTTTTTTGCTGATGAATTTTAACACTTCTACTCATTGTGCACATTTGAACACTTACCTCACATGAATTTTGACTACGAAAGCATATTTAAGCAACAAACATTGCTGTGGTTCACTCAGTATTTCACACAAAAATAACGACTACAGCTATCAAGAAATATTAGCCTTGCAATAAATGCTTGAAACCTTTCTTTCGTATACCCTTACGAAAAACTCAAACACTTATGTTCTTTTAAAAGATTAATCATCAGAGTATTCTTGCACACACAGTCATGAGCTTCCTCAGGTGTTGGGTTTTTCGGTTTGGTTTGATTTTATTTGGTTGGGAATGGGCTGGTGGGGGACAGAAAGGGGGTGGGGTGGGGAGGGGGGGGAGGTAAAAAAAAGCAAAATAGGACCCTCCACCCATTTTCTAGAAGAAGAACTGAAGCAGCTAGTGGTCAAAGCTTGGTTGATTGCTGAGATAGGAGCTCTGGGTCTGTGTTGCAAATACCTGATCTGGTATGCAGGTTAACACCATCCTCTCTCAGCCTCTCCTCACGTAATGCCATGGTTCTAAACTACAGTTTTACAGGCATAATTGTTGTGACAGTAAAGGCAAAACAATTTATTCATTCTTGAAAGGGGAAAAAAAAGGAAGAAAGGTATGACATAGGAAGCAAAAATCGTTTGGGGGGTGTGGTGTGGAATCTTACTTCTAACAACAGGTAGGAAGACAGGATGCCACCTTACCTGCTCTTATTTGGAATGAGGCCCTTTTCCAGTTCATTTCCAATTCTCACGGCCAGCCAGTTTCCCAGTTTGCCATCATACAGTGTATCAACTACTCTAAAGATCTCCCCTCTGGTGAATGCTAAGCTCTGTGGTGACTCTTTTTCACACTCAAAGTGGCTCCTGATGAAGAACGAATCTCCTCTGCCACAGGCCATGATGTCTCTGTAGACTAAAACAGGAACTCTTTTTGTTTATATTTTTTTAACTCTTGAAAGAAAGATTAAGCTGTCATTCTAGAGCATAGTTTTGAAATTCTTCCCCTCCACTCAAAGATGCAAAAAACCAGCCTTCATATTCATTACCCTACACACACATTTATCAAGAGTATTCTATACCTGTACACATACAGCCCTTACAGCTCTGAGGGAAGGAGGTACTTGCACCTTCCCAAAGCAAAAGGCAGCTATGATACTTCAATATTACAGCAGGCTGTGTCTCTAACAAGAAAGCAAGAGGCTTTCAACAAAACTGTCCATTTGCTGCTATCTGACTGCATCCCTTATAAGTGCCAAGGCACAGCAGAAAAGGAATGCTAACAGCAAATCTTGGGCCAGCTGCTGCAGACAGAAAAGCAGAAGTAACAAGCAGTACATTGCCACTCTTCAGGATCCAGAAGAGATGCTATTTGCTAATAATGAAAGAGATGGCAAAGTGCTCTGAAAAACACATCACACATGCACATCTCTATGACCCTCGTGGTACAGAATACAGCTATCTTCTAAGCTACTGAAAGGAAGGTAACTTGATAGCATTTTGCTATCAAGAATAAGCACAAGAGAGATTATTTGTGGTTTCACTGACAAAACAGAGCTTAAAAGCTTCATGGAGATCACACATTTTGTTCAAAGCACCTACCTTCATATTTGCTTTGAGCCAAAATTGTCACTATTTCACCTTTGGGAATTTCTAAGAGATACAAAACAGCATCTTCCCGAACAATGCCTCTGAAGTCTTGAGTGTTTACCTATGTACCAAGAAAAAGTTTAAAAAAACCAACACCTGAAAAATCAACAAGAAAAGGAATAACCAAAGATTTTTGTTTCATCTAAAAAATCTTAAATATTCTCTTCCTTTATTATACTTATTTTTTTAATGTCAATATGGATATCTGTTGCCATAGGAATATTTTATTCCAGCCATTAACAGTAATCTTTCTGAAATAACAAGGCCCTGGATGTGCACTGCTAGATTGTTTCTTCTACTTTAACAGGCTCCAAAAGGCCTTGAAAATCAAGGCTATCAGAAGAGAAAAGAGGCAGAAGAGAAAATTATTTAGCCTCCTATTTGAATTTTCAGAAAAAAAAGGAGAATGCAAGAGGACAAAATGGCATAGATGATATAATTCAGTAACTGGAAAAATAAATCATTGTTACCCAAGAAAACTGGAGAAAGATGAAAGAAGAAAAATACGCTGGCCTCTATTTTTCCCCCCTCCAAGACTAGGAAGAAGCATTGTACAGAAAAATTTATACTCCCACCTTGGGGCATTTTTCTTGATATTTCTCCTACCTACCCCTTCCACAGAATCTTAAACAAACTAAAGCTTGATACAAAATTCTCCTTCAAAAACTGATTTCAGTAAGATCCCTCCACCGCACACACACACTTCCAAAGCAGTAACTTGACTTGCTAAGATCGTAATTTCTTCCATATTTTCACTAAGAAGCAAACCAAAAAATACAAAAGTGATTTGCATTTCAGGGACACATACTTGTTCTCATACCTTAAGAATCTGATCTCCTTCCTGCAGTCCCTCCTGATCAGCTGAGGTGCCTTCTTGAATTCCAGCAATAAATATCCCTACATCATTTCCACCAGCCAGTCGTAGACCCACACTGTCCCCTTTCTTGAATCTCACCATTTTCGTATTAGGACTGCAAGATTTACCAGCAGAAAAAGGAATTAAGACCAGATGTTAGGCATATGACAACAACAGGTTGTCAAGAGAAAAAAAAATGCAACCCTTTTAACAAAATCTTATCAATAATATTCTTAGCCCCTTTCTTTCACTATATAGGCTATTTACCCAGGCAACTCTTCAGTGAGGGAAGGAAGCAGAGAATCTGCATTTTTCAGAGTGGAAACTGAACTAGGAAGAGCAACTAAAGTGGCACACATGGACTTGATAGAGCAGGAAAACAACTCCCTGTTCTTGAAGTCCTAGAATAGTTGCCTACCTATTGGATCCTCTCTCAAATAAGCAGCTGGGTTTTTTGTGAAAACAGCCTAAGTAATCATACTCATTGTTTTTTCCTCTATACAGTTGAGAACTGTCATATGAAATAAATTGATAACGGTTTTCTTTGCAGTTTAACATGTTTGTTAGACAGAAGTCTTCAAGTTTTCTTGTAATTGAGAAATACTTCCAAGTATACTCTACTGGTATGTTAACAATCAGTCCTTTCATATTGCAGTGGGAGAGGCTACTGGACTAGGTTCAGCTTTTTTGCTGTCAGAAAAGCTGTATGCCTGAGTGACCTTCCAACACACAGGACAGTACTTATCTGTCAGGCTTTCTCAGTAATACCCTAAGCCTGTATTATAAATTCCCCTTCAGCAAAATAATCACTTGATTAATTTGCACATCAATGACAACACATGCAGAGTCCAACCCAGAAAAGATCTGAGAAAAGAATTCATCTGAGAAAATACTCCAAGCTACAGAATAACTTCAAAACCTTATCTTTAGGTGTCTCCTTAAAATCTCAGTGCTCCTCTCCCTTCAATTTCTGTATTTGGAAACTTTCAAAAGAAAACATCTAAGTTGATTATTAATACAGTTTGCAACTTCTAGTATCTTAATTGTTAAAGAAACAACAGTACCATGTTCCATTTGACCACTTATAAAGTTCATCAACACCCCCCCCCCCCCCCCCCCCCCCAATAAACTTTGGAAGCAATGTTTCATTCATTTCTAAGCAAAGACTAGAACTGCAATATGGACTGCACAAGCTTGGATTTGAAGAAAAGACACAGATATCTGTATAGAAGGTTCCAGTTTGTAAAGAAACACACATATGTTTGGCCTTGTCTTGCAACGAGCTTGTTTACAAATTAAATAGAGGACGTTCTCTTTGTATCTTAGTATTGTGGGTAAGGGGAGGGTTGTCTTTTGTGTACATATAAAATAAAGGAAGAGGTGTAAAATATGTTTCCATAGAATTGCACAGGTTAGAATGGCCCTCTGCTCAAAGCAGGTTGTTCAGGGCCTTGACCAGTTATGTGAGTATCTCTGATGGTGGAGATACCACAACCTACAAGGGAAAGCTATTCAAGTGGTTAACCACCCTCAAAATATAAAGTTTTCTTCCTTACATCAGGTCAGAATTTCCTATGTTCCAGCATGCATCCCTTGCTCTTTGTCCTACCACTGTACCCCTCTGAGAAGAGTATGGCTCCGTTTTCTCTACACCCACTACCCATTAGGTTGTTGCAGACAGCAATAAGATGTCCCTTCAGTCCTCTCTTCTCCAGGCTTAACAAACCCAGTTTTCTCAGTCTTTTCTTCTATGCCATATGCTGCAGCCACTGATCCCCTAGACTCGCTCCAGTGTGTTGATGTCTTTCTTGTCCTGGGGAGCCCCCAAATGGACATAGTACTCCAAATAGTATCTCAAAGTGCCAAATAGAGCAGAATAAAAATATACCATTGTATACGTTCCCACGCAAGCCCAGAAGCACAGGGTGTTCTATACCTTCCTGGTAGAAGGCAAGTCTCTACCTTCCAGGCAGATAATTCTAAAATTAAGTTTAACTCAAATATGGTCAGTTAGAAGCCATGTCATCTCTTCTTGCATTAAGCTATAAAAGGAGTATCACTCTAAATGTGCAAAAAACTCCAAAACCCATACAATCGAGAACCAGGTACACATGACTGGAAGAACACTGAGTGCAGAAGCATATGGCAAGTGCCACCTTACCCATATATTGCTTCATCTTCAGGGCTTGGTTTAAGAATCATTCTTGTAACTGCTTTTGGTTGAGACACTATATATAAAAAAGCCAATAGAAATTATGGCGCTATTAAAAAAGTTATAAATGCCAACAAGTTTTAGCTATCAGACAGCGATCAAACAACTCCATGCCAAAAATTAATACAGATTTAAGTGTCAAGCATCTCTTTGACTAGAGTTGATTTACCTCCCCCCTTTTTTTTTTTTAATTCTTGAAAAATAACAGAGTTCAAGGCAAGGATACACAACTCTTTCAGGCAAGCCAGATCAGACTTCAGGAATAGCTTCATTTGGCTGCTTAGGGCAACAGGCTACAGTAGATGCTCTAGGAGAGTACCTGCTTTTTGAGGTAGTAATTCTAATAAGCAACTGCTTTGAAATAATCTCAGGTACTACTTCTCTCTCTGCACCATAAAGCAAAGACAGACCTCTGATCTGTGTGTCAGGATCGGGTTGACATGAAGAATATACTAGATATGGCAACATGATTGGGGGACTACACATTCTGTGGGCAGGGGAAAAAAAAGCAACCAAAAACTTCGAACTCTGACCTGCTGGGTCATCTTGGTACTTCAGTTCTTTGTTTGTGTCTACAACTGCAACAGCAGGAGTAGCAATGTCACCAGTCGATCTGAATGGTGTAGGCATTGCTCCCATCCTGGACATCCTACTGGATGGATCACCTTTTGCACTAAAAGAAAGAAAAAGAGAAAAAATGTGTAGTGAGATCAGATAAGAATGCCATGTATTTTAAGAATTTCTTTGACAAGCATTAGAAAAATGGACTAGAAAAGACCATTTCTTACTTCGGTTTCTCTTTCAGCTTTTCATTGGATGAATGCGAATCTATGTCAGAATGATGTGACCTGTCATCTTGAGGGGAGAATGATCTGTTTGACTCTATTTCAGAAATGTCTGTAAAGACAGCAGCAAATCAAGAAATGCAGGATTTGTTTAAATTACCTGCACATCTGATCACCACATTTATTTACAAAGCTTTCACATATAAGATATTCTGAACCTTTAAGCCTACTCCTGTTTCAAGTTGGATTTGACTAGGGTTCAAAAAGTGCTGTGTGCCTTTTAGTGCTTCCACCCCCCCCCCCCCATCCCCCCAGAAGTATTTCAGGAAAGTTTCACCCAACCTTTAGGAAAACACTGACATCACAAAACTCCTTTGCGCATACCATAGACTCATTAACTAGTGTTAGCAGCCTTTTATTTGAGGTCTCATGGAGATTCCCAAACAGAAGAGCACCTTGACATAAACAGTCCTCACATCATTGCTTTTCAGTGACAAAACAGAGTAGCCCTCAGACTTGAACTGTATTCTCAGTCTTCACAGTAAAACCTACAAAAAGTTGCACCCAGTATTCTGACATCAGAGAAGCAAATATCTTGCACTAAGTAATGTAACATCCTGCTCCCCCAACACCCTGAGCCCTTCCCAAAGCAAGATTATGTTGAGACATATAGCTCATAAACTGTGAGAGATCATTTGTACAGAATAGGTACTGGAAATAGAAACCAGCTGTCCAAGGGGACTTAACTTCCTCTTGTCCTGACATTTTTTCTCTCCCGTTGAATGCTGTCATGAATGTTGATGCCCTCAGAAGGAGAGACCAGTCCAATCTACCTGTTTCTAAAACTGAATTCTTTTATTAGCAACTGACTTGCTTGTTCTGAGAACGAAGATTGATTTTGCCAGACCAACATTGCTCCTTCCATCTCTGCCTCTGCCCAAAATGTAATTATATGATTCCTACAAAACTCTTCTTTCACCTAAAGGAAGTGGGCTTGATGCTTAATTGGCTATTACTTAGGTTTGTGTTTGGTTATTCTTGGTTGGTTTTTTTTAAAGAACCTTTGTACCACTCTATCACAGCAAAACACTATAAGCTCCATTCTGTCCCTGCACAGAATCCAGAACTTTTTATCCACAGTAAACCTCACCATCCATTTCTGAGTCACTGTCATTCAATGAAGGAATGTTGAGCAGTGTCTGCTTTCTGTCCCTGAGGACAACAAGCTGGAGCTTCCCCCGAGACTTCTCAATTAATTTCCGGGCATCAGCTAAAGACATGTTCTCCGTCACTGTACCATTGATCTGGACATAAAAAGGCAACAATAACACTACAAGTAAACAAACAAGTCCATATTGTGCTGAAGTTTAATAGTGAACTTGACTATAACATGACTTACTCCAGAGTAACCACTATAACAAGTGCCTGCTAAACTGCTACCAGCATAACCAGAACAGACCTTGAGAATTATATCCCCTTCATGAAGGTTGCCATCTTTGGTTGCTAGGCCAGTACGGGTCATTTCTTTTATGAAGATCTGACTTCCAAGCCGGAGACCATATTCTGGAATCAAGGAAATAATCCACTGTAGCTTAGAAGATGAGCGAGAATGCATTTTTTTAAAAACTACACACATGTAAACACACCCCATTACACCATGAGAACAGAAAAAAATGCAGACCTAATAAACCCACTTAACCCTAGGCTAACTCTCCTACTTCTGTGCTGTCACCACAGTAAGAACAAACAGCAGTCTAAAAACAATCACAGACAGATGATTAGTCTGCACCTTCAACAGCAAAACAATGCCTTCATTCTGGAGTTGCTTATTAACATGCTGGACTAGATTCTCTCTCTGTATCACATTTTGCACAGTGTACAGAGGGAGAACGGTCAAAAAGCACTAATAGAAGAGCTGGGTTTTTTACCAGTTGCTGCATGCCGACCCTGTCCTACCTGTACCCCAGTGTCTCAGTTGTTTCACGCAAAAGGGTTTGTTTTTTTTCCTCTTCCTCCCCCCCGCCCCCTTTTTTCTTCCCTTCGATCCAAGTTACTTGGATCAGTATATTTGCTACTTAAAAAGAAAGGCAGCACTCTTAAAACATGCACATCCTAGAACAACAGAAAAGGAAAGAAACAGCTACCTGCTTTTAAAAAAACACCACATTTGAGCAAGAAATTATTATGGAATTACTAGATACATGTAAACCTTAACAAAGAAACACCTTAAATTTCTCCTTATTTGTATACCCATCTGTATTATCTTTACAAGTGGAAACATTATATGCAGGGCAAGAAGAGGAAGTAGGGAAAGGGATCCTTGCCAGAGTCAATGAAAAAAAGACGTTAGCTCCTGCATACAAAGCTTACATGAGCAGAAAATTCTTACAATATAACAGGACAGATTAGAAAAAAACAACAAACCACAAAACCCCCACAAACAAACCACCACACCCCCAAAAAAAGCCCAAACAGAAAAGAATGCAGAACCTAATCTCAGATATGGTTTATAGCACAAGAGTCTTTCACAGCACACAAAAGATCAGGCTTTTGGCTTTCATTTACACGCTCCAATACTCAGCAAGGAAAGGCTATTTCAGCTGTTGCTATTTCAGTATTCTTTAACCACATTCTCAAGTATTCGGAACCAAACAATCCCTGGAACTAATTTAATTATACTGAAGGGAAGAAGTAAGTGCGCTATTAAAGGCAGAGTCTACTCTTCACCCTTTGTAGCTGACCCTTTTGTAGATGTGCCAAGTGTAATCTGAATCATGATCAGATCCATGTCTCCCACCAGAACCAGAAGAACAGGGCCGAGAAAATGGAAAATCAAAGGACACAGTGGTTTGAAAAGATTGAAACAATGTGGGTGAGCAGTCCGTTGTTCAAAGGTAAAGTTCAAGGTGCTGGGGTAAAAAGCACCCCAAACTGTCCAGGAAGAATGAAAGAACAACTTAAGTGATCAGTTAGAAAACTCAACATTTAACCTGAAAAGCAGAGAATATTCAGCTCCTCTCCCTCCCCCACCAAAATAACATGCTGTATTAAAAGTCAGTTCCTCTCTTCCCCTACTATACCTACCTTCATTATGTCTGCCTTTTGTTAAGAGAACACTGATTGGTCCATTCTGATCCTGTGGTCCTAGGTATTCATGTTGATGGTGCATTTCAGGTGAAGGACTTTGGGAACAAAGCCTGTCCCGACTTCGACTCCTCACTTCCCTCCCATATCTAGGATCAGGTTGAGATCCATGACTATAACCGGGTGGGCTGTAGTCTCCTCTATAGTCCCGTTCATAGCCACCATCCCTGTCAATGCTCCTTCCCCTGCTCCAATCTCTTCTGTAGTCTCGGTCCAAGCTCCTGTCAACGCTCCTACCACGACTTCGATCACGGCTGTAGCTGCGTTCCCTGTCACAGTCTCTGCTTTGGTTACGTCCTCTGTCTTGTTCATCTCTATAGCTCTGATCCAGGCTGTTTCCCCAGCTTTGGCTGCGCCCTCCGTTACCGCTATGCCAGCTTCTGTCGCTATAGCCACTTCGAGCACTTTTGCCATCAAATTCTGCATGGTCATCCATTACATCTAAAGCTCTGTCCTCATAGTTAAGGGAGGGGCTTCTCTTCAACGCAGAAGCCTGCACTTTCCTTGGTCTTTTCACTACCTGTTCAGTGGAATACAAAACAAACAAACAAAAAATGCCTCCAATGGTCAGAATGTGAAATTCAACAGATGAGTATTCTTCACACTTCGGGGGGGGGGGGGAGAAGAACAATGTTCTTTTTATAGAACAACCAGTAAATTAGATTATTTAGATGTGCAGCAGAAATACTTACTAATTGGGAGGATAAAGAACAGTAGGAAAATTAAAAAAAAAATATAATCAGATCAGCAACCCCATTCTTTTACCTCTACAAGAATGTGACTAAGTAATACTTTTTTTCTTCTTCTAGATGACTTCTAAAAAATGTGACAATCCCCCAGAAGACAGAGCTGTAGATGCCTCTCTCAACTAATGAAAGCCAATCTGGACAGCAAATTCTTGGACAAGGTCTGTGTATGCAGGACATCACTTGCCTCACATAACTTTTGTTTTTTCCAACTACCACTCATTATTCAGTAAAATGAAAGATTGAGGACATACATTTTATTCCGTGTTTTTCAACAGGATAACTTTGTGACACTGTTGTTTAATTTCCATTTGTTTCACCTGTAGAAACTATGTCTTTGCTTTGTTTTATTTACTTTGTACATTTTATTGGGCAAAGGCTTGCTTTGCTTTATGCATTTATAATACACTTCACAGAAGAAAACCAAAGTCTTGACTGGTTGCACAGGTATATACCACTGTAGAGTGAATACATTTGTAATTTACTTACAATGGTAGCCACTTTCCCACTTTTCCTAAGCTGCTGGACTGCAAAAGAATGTGGAACATTTTCCATTGGGGTCCCATTAACTATGACCACTCGGTCATTTTCTCTGGAAGAGAGGGGAGGAAAAAAAAAGAAAAAAAGGATTTAAGAGGAGTCTTCATGGAAACACTGCAACAAAATTTCTTTTTTTTTCAGGGGGAACGTATGGATTTCATTCACTTTAACAAGGACCTTTGCTTAAAAACTGTGTTTGTTATACAAACACTACAATACCTGAATACTAGAAGAAGCTTTCAGTGTGTTTAAAAATTAGACTTCAGGTAGCGGTGTGTATCTTTGTACATGTACTATGTCCAGCTTAAGTACCTTGCCATAATGTCAGAGAAGATTTTGTTTTTTAAAGAGTATTTGTGATGACCATTAAAACTTTTTTTTTTTTTTGGTTCTTTCAGAATTCCTAGTCTTCCACACCTAGTGCTATATTTTTTTCACAACAACATAAGAATTTCAAGAGAGCTTCAAATTGCTGCAGCCAGAGCAGTATTCAGACAGATCTTGACAAGTACCACTCTAGTACACTTTTCTGAAAGACTGGCATTCAGGTCCCATCTACCCTGAAGAAAGATGATTGGGGGGGGGGGGGGGGGGGGGTAAAAAACCCAACCAAACTATAATACACAAAAAGTCCTCCCTGCCCTAAAACACAGGTCAAAAGAGATTACTAACTTTTCTATTCAGATCTCCTGCATGTCAAACAGACCATTAAGACTTAACTCAGTCACCCCAGGAGACAGCCCCATAACACACAATTAAAAAACGTATCTTCCATAACGGCAATTCAGCGCAAAAAGTGCAGGAGTTTAAAAAAAAAAAATCTACCACTTTATTCTGGTGACTACTCAGTTACTAACCTTACAGAGCATTAGCCCAACCAATTACTGGTTACCGTGCCATTTTCTGCTCGATAAAAGAAATCTTTTGTACCCATTATTTTCTCTTCACTGTAATCAAGTCACATGGCAATCTTCTTTTTAAATAAGAAGATTAGACACTTTAAGCCTCTCTTTGTAAGGCACTTTCTCTAACTTCCAAATGATTTTTGTGCCGCTTTTCATACCCTTCCAATTCCTTTTTTTGAATGAGTATGCCAGAACAGCAAGCTATATTCCAGTATCAGTTTCATCTGGGCTTTATTTGAGTTAAAATAGCTCTCTTCACACTCCATACATCCAAAGATAGTATAAAACTTCATGTTGCAACACTACATCAAGACCTCCCATCTATTTATGCTCACTCTACCATAAAAAAGATTGCAGGATTGTAATTCCCACACACTCTGAAGGCTAGGCCTATATTCCTTGGTTTGTTGGAGGAACAGCTTTGCATTCAGTATTCTTCAGAAAGTGTTTTGTCTGAATGTGCCCAAATCGCTTGATATTGCCCTATCATCATCAATTTACCTAGGACCTTAAATAATTTGTGGACATGATTTTACTCCCAAATATCAGGTGATCACAGAACAGAATGGATGATACTAGTGCTGTGCAGGGGTCGCTGCTATAAAATGCAGGTTTTGTACACTTATGTTGAGAATGGTTTACCTGCTTCACAATAATCCTTTTATTCGGTCCTTCAATAACTACTCCAATGTCAGCCTTTTCATTACCTCACCAAAAATTAATGTTTGGTAAAATGGCCACAATCTACTCTTTTGATTTACTATTACTGGACAACTTCAACATTCTTCCAAACTGTCTAGTCCTCATCACGTATTCCAGGTCAAAGGATGAAAAGCTGATAAGCAGTGGGCTAGAAACTGTTTATCTCAGCCTATAGATTTAAAATTACTTGCCCATGATAGATGCTGCCTCACCAAGGATGATGTTACCAGGAAGACTACCAAAACACTTTATTTCCATATTTTTTCTTTCAAATGTAAAATAAATACTTAGCAAACACTTTTCTTTTCTTCCCCCATTATTGCTCCTGACATCTTAGGAGTGAAGATCCTTCTTTGGGCTGACTTAAGCCATTCTCCTGAAAACTAATGATTGATCACTAAATTTAGTGTCTCCTGGAGGAAGAACAGTGATAATGTTTTAAGATAATAGGTATTTCTACTGTTTCTTTAAAAGAAACGCAATCTTAAGAGAAACATACTTAACTATAAAAGCTTTTCAACACCACTGAAATTTAATTTCTTACAAAACAGCAAATAAAACCACCTTCCGGTGGAGTTTGTTTTGTTGTTTGGAGGTTTTTTTCATTATTTAAAACAGGTTTTCAAGAGGGCATCAAATCTTGAGTGGATTAAATCACCAGGATTTCACCCGAGCCTGTCTGAAAGATTTATGTATTCTACAGCCACGCCCATCAAAATATGCCAGACAGAGAAATAAGAAATTGCTTACTGAAGTAATCCATCTGCTGGACCACCTGGGAGAACATCTGAAATGACTATCGATGTTTCACCATTTTCAAAATGAGGGTTATCTCTGCCGCCAGAAACTGCAATCCCAAATCCTCGTTTTGAATCCTTTGTAACAAAAACAAATACAACAAAACTCAATTCCATCCATAGGAATTTTGATAGGGAGAAAAACGAGTAACACGAATGTTCCTGTGATGGCACTCTACCTAGAAATTATTTAAAATATGATAGTTGTGTGCAGAGAATTGCAGAAATACGCAGCACCTCTAGATTTAAGAAGGAATGTGTTTACAAATCCATGTAACAAGATGACATGTTCCCACGTTCCAAAACCTCAGTCTACAGCCTTACGATGGTCAGCAATTAAGTAAAGGACCCACTAGCTTGGCCTGCATTTTGCTGCACCATCCCACTGGTTATTCATACCAAATTTATTGTTAGATAAATCTACTTTGTTAGTGACACCTGGGAAACTGGAACAGCTTTTCCAGGATCTCATCTTCATTATGATTGCTACCTAGTTTGTAATAACTACTTACTCCTCAATCAAACTAAACAAGATCATGGCTGATTACAAAAAGCAAACAATGAACTTGTGAATTATGTACAATTATCCTCTCTCACCATCAACTATTTTAAATATGTAATTTATGTCAAACTTGTCATCACAGAAATATCAGATCCATAAAAGCCCATTCATAGAATATCAGGGAAATACTTAATAGGGTGTGAAGGAAGCATGTCTATAACACTAGAACTGAGAACTGTTAGCGTAACTGAACTGCAGACAAGAAGGTGTGCACAAAACCATACATTTTGATAAACACACAGGTTTAATTTTATCACTTATTTAACATACACCTCTTATCACTAAAATACAAATTACGCTACATTTAAACAAAATGTTTTAACATAGTGGCAAAGTAACACACCAAATTGAAGGCGTGCTCTTCCCCAACTCACACTAGCCTGTGTAATTCATCACATACCAGCTCGTGCTCCACTAACGTCAATATTAAGTGGTTATTTCTTTGAGGAGAAAAAAAGCAATGTGTTTTTTTTTTTTAAAACAGCACTTCACTTGCTGCACCTTAGTTTTACAGGAAGCAGTTTGATGCTTCAAGCCAAAATAATACAGAATTCAAAATAACAGTAAAATTCATTGGTAGTGGCTGATGCAGCAAGTCCAATAGCCCTTTGCCACTTCAGCAGTATAAGCCTATCTCTGAGGCAAAGAAGTAATGCTCATTCACACGATATTCAAGATCTGAAAAGTTGGAAATTACAGGAACTAAGGTCTGCTTCTGCAATGTTTCTCCTGTCTACCTCTGAAAAACAATCCCTTCACAACAATTCAGCACATAAAACAGGCTGTGTAGGAAAGATCACTATTTTACCTCCGGTCATCCAGTTGAGTTCATTGCAGAACATGTAAAAAAACGTAAGCAGCACAGTGCAGGCTGCTCTCTGAACCCAGATCATCAGAACAGCTGGGAAGACCACCATCACTGCCGAAGCACACATCCTGTACCATGGTGTGGCAGCCTAACCATTAGAGAACTCACAAACAAGCTGTCTGCTTTCTTTAACTCAAAAGGACTCTACATAATGAGATACTTCCTCTTTTCTTCAAAGAATTGTTAAAAGTGACATCCGTAGTCCATGTATTTTAGAAATTTTGATGACAGTAGTTTTCCACTAGATTGTACACTGGTAGATATTAAAGTATAAAAAAAAAATAAAATCAGTGGAATTATGTTCAGTGACTATTATAAAGCTTGGACATTAACCACACTGCTTCACAGAACCATCTGCTTTGTTTTTGAGGTTATTCAATGACAAATTTACCTATGCGGCTGGCATGTGGTATATTATACTGTCATTACAAAGACCAAACAGTAGCGAATATAGCACTTTAACGTTAAGAGTAAATTAACAATTTAAGAGTCATGCTATTGTACAAGTAACTAACAATTAAGCTTTAAAATGAAAAACGTATCTGATTTGGACAACAAATTCATCCTATTCTAGACTCAGATATACTAATAACATCTATTGTAAAACATATTTAGACTAAACCAGTGCTTGCATATCTGAAAACTAAAAATATAACAGGCACTCACTCACCTTTTGTAAGGTCACAGTGTACTGTTCCCATATCAGCTCTTCCATGCCTGGGGCCTGTTGCACACAGAAACCAATTAGTAAAACACAAAGCATACAACTATCTAAATTAAAATGTGAAATACCCCATTAAAACACAGGTATAAAAATAATATGCATATTCTAATAATTTGGTAGAGTTAGTACGAAATGTATATATTTCAATTAATGATGATTTTTCTTTAAAAAGGAAAAAAATATTAACACGTCTGGGGTGGTAGAATCCCTTCACATTTCACCGATTTAACAGCTCATTCTGATTTTCTGCAAAAGTCTCATTCAGCAAGGTTATTGAATTCAGACCACCCTAGCATTATACAGCCCCGATTCAAATAACACACAAAATACTTAGGGAAGAACTCTCCATTCCAGTATGCAATAAGATTAGCAGTTGAAACTGAGGTTTTCAAAATAAACTAGCCTTCAGATCTTTTGCTTTTTGTTTATGTGGACTTAAAATGTTTCAACTGCTATGAATTACATAACTGACCACTAAGGTTCACCTCAAGAAATTAAATTTTACAGGAAAACACAGTGTATCACACTATACAGCACCGGTACATCCATCTCTGTGACACTTGTCAGAACCACTTTTTTTTTCCACATTTCCACTTAAAACAGATCCTGAACTGATCAGTTTCTCTTACATGATATAACCTGAAATCTTTCCAACACCACAGCTTGAAATTTAATACAGAATAATCACCCAGCTGTGATGCATCATATAGTACACAGTCAGCCCCTTCAGTGCCTGGCTTGTAAAATGAGGAGAAAAATGAGCCACAATATTTGATGTACTGCAAACATTTCAAAATGCAAAGCATCCATTGCAGAAGAAAAATCCAGGCATTGCATGAGTATGTGCATGCACATACTCAAGCTGTAGGATTGTTTGTTTTTACTGCTAAAAGTGGTTGTCTTTCTTGGGAAGCGAAGAGTTTGCTCAGAAAACTGAAGTTCAGACAGAAGCTCAGTTCTGACTTAACAGTTTTTTTAAAGGCATTAAACAGATTACTGGCAACTAAGCTCCAAAACAATAGCCAGAGAATTGACACAAGAAAGGTATGCCTGTACTTTAAAGCACCCCCAGTATTTCCAGAGTAAAAGTCCTCTGGCAGTACACAACTCTCTAGCAAGCTATGGATGCTGTTTCTCAAATGCAAAGAAGGAACTAGGTTTACATTTTCCATTGCACATTCACTGTATTGAAAAAACAAACTTAAAATGAAAGTCCTGCTCAGAGTTCCTGTGGGAATACAAAAACATGCTGCATTCTTACCAGGAATTTTACAACACTCAGTGTTAAATTTCCACTGTTCTCCCAGAAAATGAACAATGCTCCCCAGTTTCCAGAACCTTTTGGGTCTAATTAAAAAATTCATTCAAAATAGCTGGAGGAGAGAATGGCTTATATTAAAAATAATACAAATAAGTACTTCTCAATTTCTACTCATCTAGATCAGACAAGAATGAGTGGCATTTATAATTGTTAGTATTAAAACATCTATGTCTTGGGTCAGTGAATTACTCTGCTGAAGCACATGTTGAAATTCTTTTATCTGATATTCCCATTTAATCAGCTGACATGTTTTAATGTTTCAACTAGCTGACACTCAACTGTCTCACTACATATATTCCCTTACACAGAGAACCTTCCATAGTAAAAAATTTCTCCTTAACTACGCGCTTTTTCTGAGCTGCTGTGATGCTGCGGTAAATAGAAGTGACTAGCCTTGCCTGTCTGGCATGTATGAAAATGTGTAAACAGTTTACCTACTATTGACGCTTGGCTACACCATCACTGTCCTGCTTTTCTATACGATATTTTTTAGCTCTGCAAAAAACCAGTCTGTGCTAAAGAAGGGCCTCAGTGTCACTTAAATTCCAGCTGACTTCACTGAAGAAAGTTTCAGAAATGAAAGACAGTATCAAATGATGGGTAAAATTTGCAAGACAAGCAGGTAGGTTCAAATTTTGTAGAAGCAGGGGAGAAGGAAAACCTTTTCCATCCTTCTCACTGTATAAAAGCCTCAACAACTTACATGTATAACAAGAACATCATTTAAATTCAGTCTGCACTGTATGCAGTTCTTACTAACATTACCTCCCAGCCTAGAATACTGAGTCCAGCTCTGCGCAGGCAAAATAGCAAGGTAGGCAGGATGCAATCGATGAGAGCTTACTACCAGTGAGAACAAAGAACAGCATAATTGCCTTACTCTTCCAGAAACTCTAACACCAGGTTCTTCAATACACTACCTACTAAAGGAAGGCCTGAGAAATGACTGCTTATTCAGTACAACACCGCAGTAAAAGGACTGAGGAAAGCACAGTAAAGATATTCGGGACAGATTTATGGGTATGAAACAGGTAAGCTTACAGGAATTTCCTTCCAGAAAACTAGGCCTCCCATGAGCAGTGGCACAAGTAAAACCTTGTGCACAACTGGAGAGATGCATTGTGTAGTAAATCAAAGCATCGTAAACTAACAGGGTTAAGTTTATTTTGCTTTGACAAGTAAGCCTCACAGTATCTGGCCACTAAAGTAAGTAATAAGAATTGAAAAGAAACTGCTGCCTATAGACACTACAATTAAGGTCTTGCAAAATGTTGAGCTATAGTATCATGTCATCTGTGCCTAGGTCTTGTAAGATGTTGAGCCTATAGTATCATCTCATCTGTGTCTAGAAAAAAATTCCTTATAGTATCAGTGACTGTCTCGGGTACTTTCTGCGTAAATTTTGGGGGTTTATTTTTAGCTTGAAACTGTTACTGAACACACAACAAAAGCTAATTAAATAATTAACTTTTAAATTCATAAGTATTTGTTAAAGTAATACATTTTTAGAAACTGCTCCTTGGGAAACTGTCTCCATTTGCTGTATGCTGTATTAGTGAAGGAAAGTACGCTAATGTACTTGCAAAGCTGATCTTGTGCAATATAATTACCAAGACAACAGGACTAGTTCTGCCACACTGATAAAGCTATGCAGGCTCTGCAACACGGTTCAGAGAACTGAATGGTCACCTTGGAAGCCTATAAGGCAGAAACCACATCTGTACTCCCTCAAATCTCTAAGCAATAATCTCTTTAACATTATAAAACATACTGCTGCTTGCCATTGCCACAATGCTAACCCATACTGACAGATTAATGGAGAAGAGAAGATTGAGAGGGAGGGAGAGACCACAAATGTTACAAATCATCAGTTGAGGACTTGATCAAAACTAAGATTGAAGTCTCCACCACAATCACAAAATTCCTGTATTCCACATCTAATATGACTCTCCTCTAAATGCATCAAGTGATGGGTTACAAAAGGCCTCCATCACCTTGCCAATTTCTTCATAATTCATCTGTAAGGAAACACAAAGGGATCCTGAGCAGCCTGTGCATCCCTTACAGAATCGCAATTTCACTGCAAGATTGCACACCAAAACACTGCAGAAAGAAAGGCAGGCAAAATGGTTAAGAACCCCACCTCCAGTTACTGACAGTAACTGTTTTGCTAGTCTACCCAGGTTTCACACAGATAGCAGGCTACCTGCAGTAAATGCAAATTAGTGCAATTAGCTACTCTAAATTCATTAGTGACTAAAGTCAGTCCATTTCTAATTAGAGCACTGTAGTCAGGATTTGCTTAAATCTGCCTAATGCTCATATACCAAAATGACAGGTGCTTTCTACATCCCCAAAATAGACTGCTTAACAGAATCTTTGGCAGGAAACTAGTCAAAGTGCTAAAATCATCTGTGTGTTACAAACAGGCAAGCTGTTGCAAGTCTCACTGACAGTCATCAGAGGTTTATGCAATTACTTGCTACTGAGAGATCACTGAAGACAACTTCATTCACACTGACAGAAGACCTGCCACAACAGTTATCTAGCTATAAAACTGAGTTGGAGAGGGGAGAGATATACGAGGGGAGGAGGGGAAGAAAAGACTTGGAGCAAGATGCAACAAAAAGCAACTCACGTGCCCTTTCAAAATCCCCAACTTTTTGACTGCATGTGACCACATTCTGTGCAGAGCTTGAGCTGTCTTCATTGTTGCAGGATATAATCTGTGAGGGGACGTTGTACATCCCCGTCTTTTCATCTGTTTCCACCACTCAACATGGTTATGTAATTCTAATACAATAGTGGCCTACATACTCGAACAAATCCTGCTGTCAGTTTCACACAGAAACACATTAAAACCACAGTAGGGAAATCTACCAAGAGTTTATCTAACTCTCACTTTAAGAGACCCCAGGAAAAAGCAGTAATGTAATCTTAGTTTTTTAAAAAAAAATTGTCAGAAACAGATCAATATGTAGCAAGTTATTCTTCTTCCAAGCACATATGGGTTGACCCCACCAAGTACCTACTTGAAACTTTAAAGAAAAAAGGCTTAAGAAGTACAGTGCAGATTATTTGAAAATTTGTATTCTGACTATAATACTTTATAGTAAAAATTACCACTTGACTCCATTATCTTGAGTAATGCTGTGGTTTAGCAGCCTCTTATCAAGTCTTAACAATTAAACTGCTGAATCCAGGAAGTCCTTATGCAGAAATAAGTGTGTACATGTGAGTAATCCCTTCAATTTCACATGTAAAATTGCATATAAACACTTGCAGAACTGTAGACTTTGCTCCAGCAAGCAAAAAGAGAAACAGAAACAAAATTATAATAGCCACACATAACAAGACACTCCCTCTGCCCTCAAACATTTAGTAAGGTATTTGTAAGAATGATAAGCTAATCATACAGCCAAACAAATTACTTCATTGGAAAACAGGTCAAGCTATCAGTTCCATCTATGCCTCATGAATGCTGTGAAATTTAAGCCTTAAGCGAACTTTTCCCCTAGACTTTAGGTAAGTACGTTTCTCAGGCAGTGAACAGATCGGAACACATGCCACGTTCAGTGCACAGTGCTAACCAAAACCTCCATCTGTAGATTGCATTTTTCATGAGTGGAACAATTTTAACTGCTGAAAAGTAAGAATTCAGACAGCGGTGGAAAATGTGGAGGTTTTTGGGGTTTTTTTAGGTTTTTCCATTTAAAATGAAGACGGATTTCAACATCCCGTGTTTCAACTCTGACCCCATCTCTGCATGAGCCAGCAGAACTAGGATGAACACAGGCTTGCCCCTTCAGCATTGAGCTGCCGAGGGTGAACACCATTCAGCCTGCTCCGAGGGGGTCCAGGAGAAGCGCACTGACACCAGCCTCTGAATGGGGCTTCTCACTTCCACAGCACACATGTGAATGTAAGTAGTTTAAGACTGTCATTAGAGTTTGGTCAAAATAGTTTAGAATCTCCATCAACATTTCTAAAGAAAATAACTCATTCCTCTGAACAGACTCACATTCACAGCTTCCAAAACAGTGTTTAAAATTTACTTATTTTTACAAAAACAGCAGGAAGCAGAAACAATGTAAGGATGTATTTGAGACCTCTCTAGCCCCGTCTCAGCTCTCCTGCTCTCCTCCTCCTTGTCCTGACAAAGCTTCAACAGCACTCCAAATAGAGAAATATCACCAAAGACTGATGACATGGAGAACAAAAATGGCAAAACATTGTCTATGAGCTGCAGTGGTTATAACAGCAAGGACTCTTCTTCCTTGGTTCTGGACTGCCTTGTCTCTAAAGGAAAATGAGAAAGACAGATGGATTGACTCCACCAACATTTAAAAGGAAGCTGAAAAGGAATTTAAAAGAAATAATCAGGAAGTCTAGGCATGTTACTACAAATTTTCTTGGATAGTCAGAACAGGAGCTGGGAAGAGACTGATGGGTTAAAAGAAAGATGAAGGCTTTTGCATTTGGATATTTCATTTGGGAGGAAAACAGTTTCTCCAGGATAGCAATTGCTCTAGTCAATTTTTCAAAGTGACATGGGAAGAAAAGCTTTTTTTTTTTTTAAACAAGCAAGCACTGTCCCAGACACTGTCTTTTGACCTTACCTGCATGCCTCTTTACAAAGGGTAAAGGAAACTAAAGCCTAACGTCACCCCCAGCACAAGATTACAGATGCAATTACAAGCCTTTCACATCTAACACCTATTTGATATCTATTATCCAGAGACATTTAAAACTGAAACTCTCTTTGAAAGCAAGCTCAACTCCAACGAGACACATACACCTTGGTTCTTTGTGGGAGTCTATCACAGAACCATTAAGGTTGGAAAAGATCTGTAAGATCATCCAAGTCCAACCATCAACCCAACACCACCATGCTCACAAAACCATGTCCCACAATGCCTCGTCCACACGTCCCTTGAACAAGTCCAGTTACGGTGAATTCACCACCTCCCTCGGCAGCCTGTTCCAATGCTTCACCACTCTCTCAGTAAAGAGATTTTTCCTAATATCCAGCCTAAACCTCCCCTGGCACAACTTGAGGCTACTTCCTCTTGTCCTGTCACTAGTCACTTGGGAGAAGAGACCAACACCCACCTCTCTGCAACCCCCTTTCAGGTAGTTGTAGAGAGCGATGAGGTCTCCCCTCAGCCTCCTCTTCTCCACACTGAACAACCCCAGTTCCCTCAGCTGCTCCTCATAAGACTTGTGCTCCAGACTCCTCACCAGCTTCGTCGCCCTTCTCTGGACACACTCCAGCACCTCAATGTCCTTCTTGTAGTGAGGGGCCCAAAACTGAACACAGGATTCGAGGTGAGGCCTGAACTGAAAGTCACCAGCACCGAGTACAGGGGCACGATCACCTCCCTACTCCTGCTGGCCACACTGTTCCTGATACAGGCCAGGATGCCGTTGGCCTTCTCGGCCACCTGGGCACACTGCTGGCTCGTATTCAGCCAGCTGTCAACCAGCACCCCCAGGTCCTTTTCTGCTGAGCAGCTTTAATTTTGTGAATCATGTAGGGAAAAATTAATTAAAAACTAAGCATGATGATTTGTTCTATAAACCGTGACAGCAAAAAGCACAAGCTCCCAGAAAACTGGTTGGGGTTGGAAGGGACTTCTGGAAATCATTGAGTCCAACCCCACTGCCAGAGCAGGTTCACCTAGAGCAGATTGCACAGGAATACATCCAGGCCAGTTTTGAGTATCTCCAGAGAAGGAGACTCCACAACCTCTCCGGGCAGCCTGTTCCAGTGCTCTGCCACCCTCAAAGTAAAGAAGTTCCTCCTCATGTTTAGATGGAACTTCCTATGACCAAGTTTGTTCCCGTTACCTCTTGTCCTGTCACTGGGCACCACTGAAAAAAGACTGGTCCCATCCTCCTGGCACCCACCCCTTAAGTATTGAGAAGCATTAACAAGATCCCCCCTCAGTCTTCTCTTCTCCAGACTAAAAAGACACCAGTCCCCTCAGCCTTTCCTCATAAGAAAGATGTTCCAGTCCCCTAATCATCTTTGTAGCCCTTTGCTATACCCTCTCCAGCAGCTCCCTGTCCTCCTTGAACCGGGGAGCCCAGAACTGGACACAGTGCTCCAGATGTGGTCTCACCAGGGCAGAGTAGAGGGGGAGGATAACCTCCCTCGACCTGGTCGCCACACTCTTCTTGATGCACCCCAGGATGCCACTGGCCTTCTTGGCCACAAGGGCACATTGCTGGCTCATGGTCATCCTGTTGGCCACCAGGACTCCCAGGTCCCTTTCCACAGAGCTGCTCTCCAGCAGGTCAGCCCCGAACCCGTACTGATGCATGGGGTTATTCTGCTCCAACAGAGCCACCTCAGAATGTCACAACAAAGCCTTGCAGCAGAAGGCAGTATCTCTCCACTCACCCAGATGAAAAAAGAGCTTCCTTACCTCAGCAGGGCCTCCCCAGCAGAAAAGCTAACTAGAAGTCTTACACCTAGCACTGTCTGTTTTGATCTCTTCCCGTCTAGCCAGCAAAGAAAAAGGGTGTTTCCTCACACATAGTCTAGACAAGGCTGTGTAACTAAGCAGAAGGGAAACCTTAAACGGTCTTGTTGCCTCCATTATGGAAGTGACACAAAACGAGGTCCTTCCCCACCCTCCCCTGCCCCCTTCATCTGCTACCATGGACTTAGGCATAAAAACCTTGAAAGCTGAGTCCAGGTTTTCCCTAAAGACAGACTCCTATACAGAAGATGATCAAGAACTTCAAGTTTAACTGAAAGTCACCCACCTGTAAAGGATGGGAACCGAGGGTGTTCTAGCCACTGATAATAGCAGCCAAATGGAGGGACTCCAGAGCTGCATCAAGATGTCGGCAGCATACCTGGTCTCAAACACCAGATACGTTATCAGAGGATTCAGAAACTGCCCTCACATGTGACCTGCCTGCATAAAGACAATTATGACAGACAAAATTGTATGGCCCTAGATTTACAACCACTCAAAGATGTTTGATCCACTTCAATTTCTGGAGGATCCCGAAGAGATCCCCTCAATAGACAGTGGAAGCTGAGTGAAATGAGAAGCAGCCTGTATATCAGTATGTGGTGTGAAGGTCCACACCTCCTCTTCTTCAGCTGTAGGCTATCGCCTACTAGGCTATTAAAGATGACTATAAAAAGACGATCATGTAACACAGGCTGCATATCCAGAGCCTGCCAAGTATTCTTAATTAACATAGTGAAAAATGACTGAATATATCAGACTGTGTGAGAAACATTTTTTTCCAAAATGCATTTAGAAGCAGTAATCTCAAGATAAGGGTTGTCTAAAAAGATGTATTTAAAGAAAATATAAACTGAGCATAACGTTTCTAATCATTTGTTCTTCATAGATTTGATAAACTGAATGCCATTACACAGAAACACAAATAAAACTGTTTTTAATGCAAAATAAGTGACGATGTCAAAAACTTTTCTTAATCATATTTCACTTAACAGTTACACTAGTCACTTGCTATAATTTGTAAATTCTATCTACAACAGCACTGGCAAATGCTACATAAGTACAACATGCCTATTCCAGGCATTCAAAGACCACTCTTCACTACTTAAGTTGCATGAAAACTTTTAAAACCATCAAACAAGAACTGTTTACTAGACAATAATTAAGCTCTTCCAGGAGCAGTTTGAATCCAGCATGTTGACAATCCCCACAGTCATTACTTGACACTGTGCTCAGGACTATTTCACTACAAATTTTGCCTCCAATTAACAAAACTACTCCTTCTTAAAAAACACCCAGGGCTGAAGCTGTCAGCTGCAGAGCCAAGAGCATAGTTCAGGCCTCTTGACTTCAAGTCAAATAGCCTATCCACTGAAACGTGTTGTGAAAGGAAGCAAACACATAGACTTCCTTCATTTCTGCCAAACAGAAGTCTCACACCAAAACAGCACCTGTAATAGGAAAACAGGAGTCAACCTTCTCCCATTGTGGAAGTTTTAGCCAGCTAACAGATGGGGAAAAATTCCAGGGTTGTAGAACTTGTGTTCATTTCTACCTTGTTACACTACAACACTCCAAATGCCTTCCAGACTGCAAACTGAACTAGAATCCAGTCCAATGCAGAACTGAGGAGATGAAGGGCAAGAGCACTGTTCATCAGACTATTTAGTATATTGATCGACAAACACATCCAGGTCTCATTTGCACTGCAGCCCTGTTACTAACATTCACAGCATAACACCCCAGATTTTCTAGTGCACAAAAATTGTTTAAAAAACATAAGCCAAAGGAAATGGAAAAAAAGTTGCACACATAGAGAACATCTCCACTGATCTAGAGCTTTGACAAGTTGTGTGCTTTTTAATTTAAAATATACTACTTAATCCAGCTCACAGCATGTCAATGACAAACGATGCTTAAACGTAACGAAGGATATCACGCAATCTGCCCATAATAGCATTCCCTGCACTAGCGCTCTTCAAATGGTTCACAGTGATGAAATAGCAGCCCCAGTTGAAAGACTTTTTGCATAAATTTGCCTGAGCACAAGAAAAACCACATCAAAATATAGGCATGGGATTTAGGTTTTGCAAATATTTCATTATTCTGCAATTTCAAAAAATAAAGGGAATAACAAGTAACCTGGACACTGAAAAGAAGCCAGTAAAGAATGTGGCGTTAGGCATCCTTTTGCTGAGTAAAGCACATAATCTCTGAATAGTTTTATTTGTTTCAACTCTGTATTAAAGTAACACCTAAACAGAGCTGGGGAGGCTGTACGTGCAAGTATCCGAATAATGCATACACTAGAATCTTTTGGGGGGAAAAAATAAAAAAAAAAAATTAGGTTTTTGGGGAAATTTTTATCTGTCCATGCCAGTAAGATATTGCCTAGGAAAACTGTGTTTCCTGTATATTTAGAAGACAAAGATTTACCAATTATATTGAAGTCTTTCAGAGGGCAGGACAAGCTGAAAGGAAGAAAAGGGAGAATCAGTATTTTTCATTTTGAGTTCTAGTCACAATTCACCTTAGTAAGAGCTATTAAAAATCCAAGGCGGGTTTTTTGTTTGTTTGCTTGCTTTCTAGATGTTTTTTTTCTTCTCAAGCTCATTAAGCTTTCCTTGCCTCTACAAACAAGCACTTCTAGAAGGTTCACGGAAGACGAACACCCCTTTTCATCTCTGGCAATGCAGGTTTCTCTTCCCAAACACACAACTACCTCATATGCTGGGTTCACAAGATACGAACTAAACAACATCATCTTTTTGATGACAACGATTTCCACACTCCTCCTGCTCATTTACATGCAGCCCCTTGACTGACCCTGTGAATTCTGCTGTTTAGGGGTACTTAAGACTGTGAGAAAATAGATTCTCTCCTGCTTTTTAATCCACCTTTGATAAAACAACAGATTACTGCCCTCATGCATAGACTTTACCCTAGGATATCCTGATAGCCATTGACAGGTCATGTAACTTGTCTATTTGCCCATATTCTAGAAGGTGGTGTACAACTCGCAACTCACCCCCAGAGACACTAGGTGGTGCAGTGATGCTGCAACTGAGGCATACACTGCTTTCCTGCCCCATAAGATGATGTTAAATAGAGCACTTCTTCCGAGTTTTAGAAATACAACTTCAGGCTATTGCTTTGGCACACAGCATGGTATTATTGCTCTGAAGAACTAGACTCAATATTACACAGTATCTTTATTTATTTTTCAAACGGGCTGGCATTTGAGTGATTTTCATAAATGTAATTTATGTAAGTTAAAAAATTCTGAGAAAGTCCCAACATCTTGTTAGGCAATAAACCTATTTCAAAATCTTCCTTTCAGACTAAAAATGACAGGAAATGTGGTGTTAAAAGAAGGTGTTGGGTGTTTTTTGTTTTGTTTCTTTAATCTCAAGCACCTATCCTATCATCAGTCAAACAGACTGTTTTGTTGTTGTTGTTTTTAAATTCCAGCTTTATTAAGTGCCTTTCCACCACAATTATTTCAAGAAATAATTGCACCACTTACACAAAGGCAATAAAAATATTCCTCAAGCACTTTTATGTTCTGAAAAGAGAGAAACATCTGGTACTCCAAAGATAAACCATGCGTATTATTCATCAGTCACACCACAACACCATGTAAATGGGTAGCTGAAAAATTCTAAACGAGATTTTGAACCAATACTGCATGACAGTTGCACCTGAAGTTAGAAACATTACATTTTAACACTAACAATAAAAAGGAGAATCATAGTTACATTTTTGGAGTGGAGCTTTTTCTTCCAGGCTACTTTCAACCTGAACATAAGACGTTTACACTTTCAAGAAGTACCATGAAGTCCTTTAACATCTCAGTTTTGCTGACATAAAGGCATAATGTCTCATGTTGTGGTTTAATCCCAGCTGGCAACCAAGCACCACACAGCCACTCGCTCACTCCCCCCCTGCCCCAGCAGGATGGGGGAGAGAATCAGAAAAGTGAAAGTGAGAAAGCTTAGGGGTTGAGATAAGAACAGTTCGATAAATGAAGTAAAATAATAACAACAATAGTAATGAAAAGGAAAATAACAACAAAAAAAACCCAACCAAAAAACCCAAGACAGACAAGTGATGCAAATGAAAACAATTGCTCACCACCCTCTGACTGATGCCCAGCCTGTCCCCAAGCAGAGTTCTCCTGGCCAGCTTTCCCCCTAGTTTATATACTGAGCATGACATCATATAGTATGGAATATCCCTTTAGTCAGTTGGGGACAGCTGTCCCAGCTGAGTCCCCTCCCAGTTTCTTGTGCACCCCCAGCCTACTCGCTGGTGGGGTTGTGTGAGAAGCAGAAAAGGCCTCGACTCTGTGTAAGCACTGCTCAGCAATAACCAAAACATCCCTGTACTATCAACACTGTTTTCAGCACAAATTCAAAACACAGCCCCATGCTAACTACTATGAAGAAAATTAACTCTATCCCAGCCAAAACCAGCACATCTTATTACACCAGAAAAGTCAAGCAACACGCACACTGGAATTTTCTAAAGTTCATTCACTTGTATTTCACAGTAGTTGCGATCCCTGCCAGCAAGAACAACAGTTAATCATTTCAATTAAGTACCCAGAAATTACTTAGGATTGTGTGGTGCCTTTTTAAAACTATGATGCTTGTTGAACAACTATCTTTTTAGAACTGCCTGTTCCCTCTCTAACTATTGGAAGCAGGTAAATGCAATGGGTCAAAATTTGTGAGAGAAGAGCTTCAATCGAAATATGAAATTGCTATTTTGGAGAAGAAAGCAGATCTCATTTCCAAAAAAAAAAAAAAAAAAAAAGGCAAATGCAAAAAAAAATGTTTTAAATTATTTTATTTTTTAGAAAACAACTTCTGCCTCTGGACAAGTAACGCTCTGGGAACTAACATTATTTTCATCAAAGCTGCACGATATACAGTGCATTTTCCCAGGGTAATTTCACCAGGGTGATGACAGAACTGTTGTTGGGCAAAATACAATGGAGGGAACTTACTCCTGAAATAGAACTAAGCTATCTTTTTATGAGTTTTAGGTTTTCAGTAGGTAAGACCTGTATATCGTGCAGCTGTGTTTTGGATACAATCAGTTTTTTGTTTGTGGGTTTTTTTTTTCCCCCTCCACATCTTGAATAAGCTTTTGTTTAGTCTGTAATGGGATATTGTACGGGATTTTGATGATGCATATGTAGGCATCTAAGCTCAGTAGAATTCAGCTCTAACAAGTGTAAACTACTCCTCTAACATCTTCCACCCTATCCCAGAAAAGTTTAGAAGTTTTGCATGTATATTTTTAATCTGTGTAGCAAGGAAAGGTTGTAAAATGATCTTGAGTTTCATGTTCTGAATTTGTTACACTTTGCTGCATAAATACCGCTTTATGCCCTTCTCACCATTCTCCCTGCCCCCAATAATGGTAAATGAGGACCTACTCCTGGTAGCATACCATCAAAGCAGTACAGGTGGCTGCCTGAAAATAATGTTAGTTCCCAGAGTGTTACTTGTCCAGAGGCAGAAGTTGTTTTCTAAAAAATAAAATAATTTAAAACATTTTTTTGCATTTGCCTTTTTTTTTTTTTTTTTTGGAAATGAGATCTGTTTTCTTCTCCAAAATAGCAATTTCATATTTCGATTGAAGCTCTTCCCTCACAAATTTTGACCCATTGGTTGCTTCCTGTTGGGGGAAGCACATTATTTTCATCAAAGTTTTCTTCCTTTTCGTATGTTGCTTCACAGAGGAAAGCCAGAAGCTGTTTTTCCCCAAGTGTTCCAGGAAGTGCAGCACCAGTCCAGCAAAGGAGCCTTGGAAATGCTAATTTACTCGCCCATAGCTGTTGAAAGGGTTCTAAAGAAAAGAACCAACCTGACCTCTTGGGGCACAGCATGTGCCCAATCTTTATGTAAAGTAGATTTCCCCACCACCTCTTTTTCAAAATCACAGCAAGGCTTCAGGAGATAAAAACCTGGAAGCCAAGCAATTTCAAAGATCAAAATTAATCTAGGTAAAAGGTTGACAGATCAATTATACTTGTGTATGTAGCATATGTATATACACACTGGAAAGTGAACAGAGTTTATTTGCTGTTCCTTTTTCTGAGCAGTTTTCCTACACTTTCACCTTGTCAGACAGACTAAGGTGCTGGTAAGTTTTTTTGTATACCCTATAAGAAGGTAAAGCTACTGAAGGGACACTAAGCTTTCAGCTCACCTGATCAACACCAGCTTTAAAGACTGTCTCTGACTTAACCATTCCCATTCACTTTAACTGTAACACATGACATGTTTCTTTCCAGTCACCCTGTTTCTGTACCTTCTGCTCCTTAAGATGCCCATGCAAACGAAATCTAAGAATCAACGTGCTGAAGCAGTTTGTGCATAAGCTAAGTTTAAGAGGACCACTTTTTGCTTGGCATCATTAAAAAAAAAAAGTTTGTTCTGATGTACTTGCAGTATCAGGATTTGATAGGGAGGTAAATTACACTCACTAGGTGTGCATAATCAATTTCATTATGCTAGATAAACTAATAAAATTAAGTTAACTGTGAAAAACATAAGTGCAGACGCCATTCCTTACCTGTCTCATTTCAGAGTCAGTTATTCTCTGCAGCCAAAGCATAGCTTTTACTCTTGTAGCATCTTAAAATAAAAAATTGAAAGAAAAAAACAAAGCACCATATGCATTACATGGTCCAAAGCACCGATTACATTTTTATTCAACTTCAGTGATACATGTTCTACTGCTACTGTTTTTGAATGCTTCAGCTTCCTGCACCCATATTCAAATAGCAAACCAAGCAGTAGAAGTGACTAACTCCAGCATCAAGTGACTACTGGTGAGAAACTGCATTTCTGCTATTCCGTGGTCCTTACAGACTCTGTGATTGCATAAACTTTGTTATTCAACAACTACAGCTCCCGAATCTGAGAAAAACAAGCTGGGCACTGGTTTACTGCTTCCTGTAACTGGTTTTTAAAAGGCTGATTCATTGCTGGGATACAATTCAATCAGGTCAGCGTTTATAATCATCCAGTCATAATGCAAGACAATTCAAACAATGGCACAATTGTCAGTTTCTGAGCTTAGTCCCAAACCAAACTAGATTTTCTTTCCCTGTTAAGGTTTCTAGTATCCTTTGTTCTAACTCTATTAATAGAAGAATATGCCGTATTCTTGGAAGCATTTTACTTTTGTTCGGACATTCCTGCGGCAGTAAGATTACATACTGTCACACTAGCTTTCTTTTCTTGGCTGACAGAAAGAAACCTGATTATGTATGGTTCTGTATATTGCATAAATTTTAATGGTACATTTGACCACATCTAAGACTAAAACACCATAAAATTTACATACTACAATGCATTTCATACAACTATAAATGACATTTCATGAACCTCACAAAACATAAATGTCAAACAGAAGGTCACTGATACACAAGGTAGATAAATAAAAGCTTCAAATGCATTTAAACGTCCCTAACAGTAAGAACCTAATTCAAGTTTCTGTTGAAAAACAAGCCAAAAATTGACAGTTCACAAGATACCAAATCTCTATAAAATTAAGCTGTTTTGAGCTTGAAGTCATATGTTCAGCGTCATTCAGATACATGCCACAACAAATGGCTTGATTTATTAGCCAACTCTTAGCTGTTTTCTAGTCACACTAATCATACCTCCCCACATTCCTTTCCTTCTACCACCACAGTCCTGCCTTCAGGGTCTTAAGCAACTCACCTCTCCCTCTCAAGATGTCTCAACAGCCTACTCAGTCATACCACAAAGCATTGCTGAAGTTCACCCCTAAACTTTAACGTGTCTTGAACATATCTAAATAGAACGCAAAATCTGTTGCAAAAGGGAGCTCAGTAATTTTTCTGTCATCCATACAATGGGATGCATTGATGCAAATCTGGCGATTGCATTTGAAGGGTTGAGGTCCCTAAGACTTATACTGATACTCCTCCCAGCACACTTGGAAGAAGAGGAAACAAGCAAACAAACAAAAAAATCACCAAGCCCCTCCCAACATCCCAATTACCATGAGATAGTGGATTAAGCCAGCTGCACCTGCTTCGGTAAAACACATTCAGAATCCCTTTGCTCACAGCAAAGTTTCCTCCTCCAGGCCTCCAAAGGAGTATAACTGCTTTTTCAAACAATAAAACTAAGCGTAAATGCTCCCCACAGATCTGAATTTTTCTAGGGCAGCGACACCAGCAACCTATCATCCAATATAAAGTTGTGTTACACTGAAACTCACCACATATCTGATGACACTGATAAAACACTTTGAGGTAAGAAAACAACAGGTGGTCAGATGAGAGTGGTAAAATTCAAGTATTTTCCATTCCTCCTCCTCAATCCTTTTGCAAGGTTGGATGTGAAGCTGAAGTATACCATTCAGTTACGTACTAGCACATGACTTCGCTAACATCCGAATGCATTGTTATAAAGAACATTTCAAACTTGCCCCAACATTAACAGTGTTAATGACAGCAGTCAACCAATAACCAATAAATCAACACAAGGTGCAGGAGGTGAAGTCAGCTACCCCTTTTCTTTAGTGTCAAGATAGTAACTTTCACTTGGCTGATTCATTCCCAAAGCACTAATCTGACTTTATCTGCAGCCATTCTTGCTTCACTTGAAAGGATGCCTGCAGCACAATTTGAAACTAGAACCATTAATGCAATCTTTCCACCAAGTCAACACTTCACATGCATGTAATGTCAGTGTAAGGAACTTCAGGCTTTGCTCCAACTATTAAATGAAACCAAACTGACACATCCCTATGAAAGTATGCCATTTCCACTGAACTGCAAAGTGAAGTACACCAAGAATAAGCTGACCAGAACTGGATCAGCAAGTGACAGAATAAATTTTATTCCTCCTTTTGTGGCTATTAGTAATTTTCATAAACTACATGAGGCTTTGTAAAGAACTGGGAAAGAAAAACAAGAGAATCCTTTTGCATATGTAGCTAAAAGGAAATTAAACATCTCAGAATCATTAAGGTTTAGAAATGCTTCCATTAAGTTACCTCCCAGAGCAAAGCTCACTTTGGTAGCAACTGAAAGTTCACTCTCCGTTCCGAATCTCAGTTCAAGGTTTTCTTCTTGTGGTCTGAGCCACATAAAAGAGCATTATACACTTCAAGGACCTTCTGACACACAAAGCAGAAGCAAACCATGATGAAGTGTTCTGCTTTTTTCCCATCTGAAAGAAAAAAGTTATGTACTTGCCTATAGACAAACAAGCCTTACAAAAAGGTAAGAAAAATTTAATCCCTTTTCAAATCATTGCGATCCAAGAGTTTTAGTCCATCCTTACTGCCGCAGAAGGCATTAGGAACGTATCTACTGGCTTCTACAAGGTAAAGCAGGAAAAGAAAGCAAGATTAAGTCAAATTATTACAACAGGCAGACAGGTTATGGATGAAATTTAATTAATGAAATTCTATAGTTTAACACCATAGCAACATTAAAATTAAGAGGGCATCATAACAACTTGCCAAACAAAAAGCCACACACAAAATGACAAAACATGCTCAAGGCATCCCCATATGTTAGACTAGATTCTAAATATTTCACACACACCACAGAACAGCAAAGACTGATGTACCACCAGTACTCTGGTACAGGGCTTTCCACATTTTACCAATAGCTTGACAAGCGTGTCTGAGGCACACGACTGAACATCTCCCCCCATCTTAACCTATCTTTAAACCTTTTAGGTGCACTGTGCACAAATAGCTAGGGAAGCATAATTGCCAAAGGGGTACTGCATGCAACACTATCCATTCAGGATAGCCTGACCACAGGGTTTTTGCAACCTAACCTACTCAACACATCATACCGAGGTAAAGCACATACAAGTACTTGTCAACTATCAGCAAATGAAAAGGAGTTTCTGCCAAAGTACTGGGTCAGGAACAACATCCCTACTATGACACTAAACTGCAAGACTTTCAGGAAATTTACAGCCAAACTGTAACCATTATGTAGTCCACAGACAAAACAATGCAAGTACCATTCTACATAGAAACAGGAGCTCTGATGGCATCATCTAAGGAGCATACATACATGTAGTACTAATCAGCTAAGCTACTGTCACTTCAATTGATTTAAAACTGTATCGACTTAACTCTGTGGTTCAGAAGAACCACAACCATTGACCACTTCTGATTTCTGGAATACAAATTACTTAGGAAAACAAAGTAATCAAAAATGTAAGTTATTTTTCATCCTGTTCTGCAACTCTTCAAAAAGCTTCTGAAACACTGACTGGACAGAAGAATCCTCAGCCCTGGCCACTAGAAGAAACCTACATTATCCAGCAGATTTTTGCAGTGCTGGAACATAGAACGAAGAGCAATCAGTGCCAAGCGCTGACCCCAGCAACAAGCTGCTCAGTTCAGTCAAAGGCCAACAATTTGCCTCTCACAGCTTTGCTGGTGGAGCCTGGAATGACAGTCTAGCTGGACATTCTGCACTCTCTCTAAAAAGCTCAGACTGGCTAGGAATCATAATGGATCAGTATCCGAAATGCTTTCCCATCGCAGAATAGGCATGCATGTGCAAGGGAAAAATATGGCAGACTAAGGACATACATTATTAAGTAATAAATAAATAATGGATAGGTATATAATTTCTTGTAGCTGTATAAGGAAGCCATTAGAGTGCAGCTGTTTTTTTGGCAGATTTTTTCTTTTTTGATTTTGTGGGGGTTTTTTAACCAGAATCATTTACGCAAAATTCAGTTGTGAAACGCTAATGCAGTATTGTTACCCAGATCTAGAGACTCCAGCAGCAGAATATGTAAAAAGATCTTGCTCTCTGTGTATTTAATAGGACACAACACAAGGCAAAAACACCCGGAAAGCTGCTGACAATCATCTGCCTGCTTAGTTAACTGCTACCACTGTAGACCTTCAAGAAGCATTTTCATCTTTATTGTATCTTTAAGTTACTGGATAGAGATGCCTGGAGGGTTCATGAAGGCACCTCTCCTGCTGTTTAGTAAGTCAGATGATGTTTTATTCTTACATAGCATCAAGAATAATTGCATGTATATATTAGTTTCCCCTGTACATTCCAACTAAGATGCATTCAGGAACATAATTCTGCCTTAAGGCTGGTATTTGCAGTGAATGTCTGTCTTATCAGCACAGATCACGCAAAATTCTTGGCAAGTTCTTCATTTTGATGGTAAGAAATACATTCCAAACACAGTTTTAAAATACAAAGCTATTTTTTGAGTTCATTTGCAATTTTAACAGTCATTAATTACATTATACTATTTGGCTTATAAACCATATAGAGTTCAGGTTATTGAAAAAAGAGGTTCCTGCAGCATCAATGACGTCAGCTTCCTAAGAAAATACTGCAACTTACCACCTTCCGTTACACAAAGGACTCCAAAAATGTTTCCAACATCAGTTGAATCTTCATTTACCTTATAGTTCTAATAATCACAAGCTGTGAAAAATAGAATTCCTAGTATAATCATAAATTTTGTATTGTTTGCGTAGCTTCATTAAGAAAAATAAAGAGGAAACTAGAAATCATAGCTGTAGTATCTCTCCAGACTATTTTTCTGTCTTTTCCTACAAAACAATGAACAAACTGTTGTCTTTCTAGAAGAAAGAGAATTGTGGTCTTAATAAAATATAAGGAATATAACCATCACAGGAGCCACAGTGACAATTTCTCCTTACCTAAGTTCAGTACACCTAAGAAACATAAGCTTTCTCACAGTCCCAAACAATAGGCAGGAGAAAGATCAGCCAAAGCTCCCTTTTTGCTGACAGAGAAGCCGCCACTGAATTCATAGCCAACACAGCCTACTTCCCTACTTCATGGACTTACAGCTGTGAAACAAAAAGAATCTGCATCCAAACCATTTAATTTCTATTTCTTTACATGAAAGGCAGACTGTAAAACAGTGCGAAGAAACCCCATACACTCAGTAGAGACCTCACAACCCACACTTTATCAAGCCAGCAGAATTGTTGCCATTAAGTTCAAAAGGGCAAGGATTCCACCAATATTGATAAAAGCAGATCCAAAAAATGCTGCTATTCGACAGAAATGGGAGCAGACTGACAGCACAGTCTACCAGTACACCATTTGCTGAAACACACTGCAAGGTTTCTTACTTCAGGAGCCATACTATATTATGATTTTGTTTAAATGAAGTATTTAAGCAATAGCTGTATAAAGTGTACATCTAAAGTGTACATCTGTAAATACAAGCCCTGTAACTTCTATGGCTCACACATGCAGAGTCAGGCTTTCCATCCACCTCAGATCAACACATTTAAACTTCATCCCCAAGAGACCCCTGCAAGGCAAGCCACCAACACATTGTCATGGATATTTACATTTCTCTCACCAGAACCACCAGCAAATGATTACGCCTGCTTACTGAATCTACTGCAGCAACAGAAGTGTCAAATACAATGGGATCTGTGTCAAAGAGCTTACAAGATGGATTCAGGAGAGATGAAACAGACAGGTACAGGAAATGATAAAGATAACAGAATAAGAAGGGTGGAGAAAGAGTGGGATAGTTACCCAGATCAACTTGTGTGATTAAAAAAACCCACCAAAACACAAAAACACAAACCAACCAACCAAAAAACAGCCCAAAACCACACACTATGGAAATAATCACATAAAAGAAAGTATCAACTGGTAGTTCACTGATGGCCAATGAATACCCGTAATGTGCAATATAGGATATTGGCTAACACACAGACTCTATACACAAAAAGGATACTTACAGCACTAATTATTCTACAAGCCACAAAACAAACTATGAGACATAAATAAGGTCTGTTTACATCTTCCATCCACGTTTTAGCGGGGGTGGGGGAAATGAATACAGATAAGTTCAGTTTCCTGCACGCTGGCATGCACACCACACCATCTCTCCAGTCCTGACAGGTGCTGCTTGCTATGTCTAGGTGCTTTGTAGCTATACTGATTACTGCAGTTTGACAATAGGTGTAGGAAAACACGTTTTCCCATAAAAACTGAACAGACTTTAAAAAAAAAAAAAAAACCAACAACAAACAAAGCAGGGGCCAAGGAGAGGGACAATAGGATTTTCTTTTACAAACTGGTTTTTCCACAGAAACTGGGGTATTGCCGGTTAAAATGCTGAACTGCATCCTGACCACAACCAATATTTAAAATACAAAATTACATTCTGTCTTCCAGCGTTCGAGACGTAGCCAACAGGCCAGCATTACAGACAGGCAAGTCCACACACCCAAAAGCTGAACGTCCCTCTGCTCCTGCCCGCTGGCCTGAAGCTCCCCGCTCCGATTTCCCTGAAAAAACACGCGATTTCCACCGTCCTTCGGCTCCAGCAGTGTCACTAGCCAGGCCGAGGCGGTGGGGATGAACGGAGCAAACCTGCAGCCCGCGCTAACCGAGTCCTCCCCCTCCTACGAGCGGCTTCTCCGCCTGAAGGGCGGGTGGTCCCGGCCTGGCTCGGAGGCGGCGCCGCCGCAGCAGCGGCCACAGGTACATTAAGCAGGTTTGAAATACACGTTAACAGCCGCAAGCGTTACACGCACGCACCCGCTCCTTGCACGGTGCCACAGATGCAGCCCCCGCCCTCCCCCTCCTCCGCCCGCGGCCCACCTCACAGCCCCCGCGCCGCGGCGGGAGCCGGACTCGCCGCGGAGCCCCTCCTCTGCCCCCCGCCGTGGCGGTGTCCCAGCCGGGAGGACACTAACACGGCCGGGGCGAGGGGTGTCGGCGGGCAAGCCCGGCAGGAGGAGGAGCGCGGTGGGCGCGGGGGAAACTACCGACCTGCTCCGCCCCCCCCGCGAGCTCCCGTGGTTCGCTCCCGGCGGAGCCCTGCGTTGCTCCCATGGTAACATCGCCGGCTCTGCCGCGCCGCCGACCGCTGCCCCGGCCGCTAGCGATCAAATCCGCCAGCCCCGGGCATGCCTCTCGCCCGCCTCGGCCCCGCTGCCAGGGAAGTACCGGAGGAAACCGATCGAGCGCCTGGCCGGCGGGAACGACGCGGGCGAGGGGCTGCGCCGGAGCCCGCCAGGGACAAAGCCGGCACTGAGGAGCCCGCCACAGAGCGACTTTGTACGGCCGGCGCCCGGCCGCCCTCCGCCGCCAGCCAATCAAGCCTGAAAACGCCTCGGGGAGGGGAAGAAACATTTTCATTCTCCCTGGGATGAAAAGAATTGTTATTCTCCATTTACAAAAATATTTCTTGTATCCTTGCCCTTGGCAGCGGCCAGCAGCTGATGCCTGTCACAGAGTAAACAGGAGAGATGGGCCCTATGGTCCAAGCCCGGGCAACATTTCTGACATGAGGCTTTAGGACAGTATCCACAGCCCTGTTTTGTCAGACAGGAATGCGCTAGTCATTTCTACCGTTTCTGTTTGTGTTTTTAGGAGGATCTGACAGCCCTCACACACCTGATGGTTTCCCCAACTCCACAGCCTCGGTCAGGTTTCCTTCCCACCACCTAACAGCCCTTCCACATCAGTCTCCAAGTCAACCCTGCTGCTATTAATTCAGAGGCTGAATTGCTTGGTTTTAAGGCCATAATTACATAGTTTAAAAGAGCATTATTCTTCAGGTAACAGTATTCTCAAGAGCTTGCGGAAATGACTGGTCACTAAAAGCACTAAGGAGAACACTGCCAGGAGTTCCACCACACCTGTATTCAGAAATAAAGATTTCTTTCCAGTGCTACTGTCTTCCTGCAGCTACATTATTTTGGGCGGATGAGTCAATACTTGAATTGACTCTTGGAAGGAAGAAATTAAGAATAAGGACAAACTGTAAGGGAATAACTTTCTTAAGCCAACACTTCAAAAAAAAAGAATGCGAACAGCATGAGGATCTATCCTCAAATTTGGAGATAAAAAGGCAGAAAAATGCCAAAGCATGAACTTTGCTCTTCTTTCATCTGGTCCCTCCTCTCAGTTTTACAAGTGAGTGATCCTATCCAACTTCTGTTGCAACACTAGCAGTCTGGTACACGACCAAAGTCAAGACCACTTGGAAAAAAAAGTGCACAGGGCCAGGCTCCTCATGCACATGGGGTTCTGTGACATCATCTGGCATCAAGAATTTCTCCATGAGACGCAGCAGGGCAAGGCAAAACAGCTGTCACTCTCACACTGCTGAGCACTTCTGCACATCTCTGCAATCTGGCGGCAATTTTCCAAAGGGCTAGCACTGGCAATATCAGCACAGGATATTACGCCATGGGGTCAGCAGAGAAAGCCACTGTCCAATACCTACCTCCTTGAAATGACAAGACAAGATGAAAACAACATGAGCTGGTTTTTGTTTTGATAGGGTATGATAAGATTTTGCTGCAGATGACTACATAAGACGACTTAGATGTAAGATCAATTTTTGCTTTTAGCCAGATGGCAATATACTTTTTCAAAGAAAGCAGCTGTCAGACATCAGGTGCGACAGGGAAAGGTGCAGCAACTGGGATCTAGCGGCTTCTGTCTCTTAACACGCATAACAAGTTCGTGGCAGCATAAAGTAGAGTACCAGCCTCCTGCAGCCGTCTCCCTTCACACAGGCGCTGGCAGAAGATGAAGAGCAAGCATTCCCGATTCCCCCACTAGACACAGCCTGTTGGGGAGTGCAGGTAGCGCCAGGCAGAGCAATGTAAGGGTCTGCTTATCCTGTCCAAGGCCAAGGAGGATTACTTCTTGTTCCAGACACAAAAGTATGGCTTGGCCTAAAGCCTCCTTTTGGCATGTTCTGTGACTTTATCAAAGCCACATGGTGTTATCACTAACAGTGGGGTTATCAGGCTATACTTCCCTGAGCTGTAAGGCAGCAACCAAGGTTATCACACTTAGCTAGCCTGAGGTAAGTGCAACACAGATGCAGGAACTGACCACAGTTACACAAGCAAAATAGGCTGGTTTTCAATCCCTTACCACAAATCATCACCTGGGAAGGGCCTATCGGTTTGCCTCCATTCAGTTTCCTGCAATAAAAGATGGAAACCAGTCCATTTGGGCATATCAAAATATTTCCCATGATTATCCATAAAATACCTCACTTGTAAGAGAACTGAGGAGACACATCTTTTCCTGCTTTCTTATTTCTTTTCTCAAACCAAACAGCTGCTCTACCACAACGGACTGAGAAATCATCCTATACCAGCCTGCAAATGTGAGCAGCAAGTGACCTCTAGTGCTCATGCTCACGCTAGAGCTTGGCCAAGTGCCCAAATGCCCTGGTCATGCCATACTGATGGCATGGACTGATGTAACTATCAACATAATCACAATTTACAAGTTACTTATCCTGCAATTCAACTACAGAGAACAGACTTTCGTGCCTTCCTGGGTACTTCCTGCCCTTTGACCAAACTATCCTCCCAAGGTAGGCCTTATGAGGGGAGGATGATGCCACCTAAACCAAAAATGGAAGGATACAAGATAGCTGTGTAACCAGTCACAAGACCTGCAGGAACTCCTCTGGCACAAGTTCCTGCCCCCTGTGGCAAGAAGAGGGAGAACAGGTACTCAAAGCACCGAATACAACTAACACCTATTTCACAGGAGGACAGCATCCCCATTCATTTCCCTTGTAAGCCAAAGGAAAACAAAACCAAACTCCTAAATGGCAGCTCAAAGAAGCACATCTTTAAGTGTATAATTAGATACAACTTCTCCTCCTGACTCAGGTTCTCTTAAGTGCCACAAGGCTCCGCATTGTGGATCACATATGACTATACAGAATACCAACAAACTAGCCAAAACTGACCTGGGACAGCAGCAGAAGTAGAAGAGGGGTAGGAGACCCAGCAAAATGGTCTGTTCTGTCTATGCACGTCTCTGCACACTTCAGAGTGTTTGGAGGCATGGCTGCATGCACTTTTCACTCATAGTCTCCCTTCCACAGAATCACTAAGGTTAGAAAAGACCTGTAAGATCTTGAAATGGGAGGTGCAGGTACAGTTGTAGGGAGCCCTGGAAGGGATACCGCATCATGAAAAGTAAAGGCTGGGTAACAACACCATGTCAAAATTACATTAATTGGGCTATAAATGTGCAGCTCTGTCCTCTGCAGTGTTTATGACCAGTTATTTTGTATGTGCAATAACTGTACAAAGCAGTATCAAGTGCAGAGGATTTAATGAAATGTTACGTAGGTGCATAAAGATTTTAAAATTAACCGGAAAGATTAATGGGTAGTTAACTGTATGAGAAACATGCAAATAACTTCTAGTGACCACATTTCCCATTGAGATTTTCAGTTTAAATAATCAAGGCAGACATTGTTTGCCTACAATCAGACTAAATCAACGGTCTGTGTAGCACTAATTTAGAAAGTTCACTTGCTGTAGCTTGAAGTCATGCAAAACCTAGGACATATTCCATAAATTATCTAATGCTACTGTGAATGAAGCTTCCAGCACTAGCAGAGGAACACCCATTTAACACTACACTACAGGATGCAAATTTAAAACAAGCGGCTGCCTCTCACAGTTACTCCTACCAACCCAGGCTATTCAGCAACTTGCCTGCAGCAACCAAGATTAGTTACCATGTTGTGATCCAGGTTCTCCCCACCTCCTCCCCACCATCAAGCCTTTTAACTGGCCCTCCTCTGACAATCAGTTCTTTTTCTTTTTTTCTTAAATGTTAGAGTTCAACACTTGGTAGTGCTGCTAGACAGCATGGCAAACAGGCAACCCCCTCAGAAGAACTGGGAACTGATTTCAGCAAGAGATCTGGGAATGTAGGCTGCTGGTCCAGTTGTTGAACTGTCTGAACAGAGATGTCAGTTTTGCTTTTGTTTTTAAGTAAGTGTTCATGATCCTCTGATGAAAGGCAGGGTAGAAGTTTCTAAAAATACCACATTGCCAAACAGCCGTTCCCCCTTCCCTTCCAGGCAATCTCTTCAGACTGCTGTTTGTCATCGGCCTGCAAAATCACACAAATCAGTCAGCCCAGTCCTACTTAAATGATTCATAAATCCAATTACATCAGCTTCTTTATATAGTAAGCTGGGCCCTAACATTCAACCTTCAGGATTAGAGGATGTGTAGGTAGCTGACCTCTGACTCTCGAACTGCTCAGGTGCTACATATGGTTCAAACACATAGCTCTATGCTGGGAAGTCACATGTATGGCACAGTAATCTTAATCTCTATCTTGAGGGGATTGGAGAAGAGAAGCCATGAATACTACCTTGGTACTTGCTACCATGTGTAGAAGTGAATCCAGTGGAGGGCTGCCAAGACGGTGGGGGCTAAAGCACTGGCCCTGCAAGAGGAGGCTGTGGCAGCTGGGCTTGTTCAGCTTGGATGAAGGATGGCTTTGGGGCACAGCAGCCCATTGGTGCTGATGGGAGGAGATTGAGGAGCTACAGCCAGGTTTTAAGTGGTGTGTGGTAGAAGGATAGGAGACAATGGGCAGAAGTTCAAACGAGAGGTTCAGATGGATAAAAGGAGAAAAATTTTCCCCATGAGGGCAGCCAAGCCATGGACCCAGGGCGCAGAGAGATTGTACCACCTGTCCTTGGAGGTTTTCAAACCCCAACTGGGTAAAGCCCCAAGCAACCTGTTTTGATCTCACAGCTGACCCTGTTTTGGGCAAGAGGTTGGGCTAGAAACTTCCTGAGGTCCCCTTCCACCCGAATTAGCCTATCATTTCTGGGTTACTGCATGACTCAAGTGCCAGCTTAAAGCAGAGTGACATGTTCATCATCTTACTCCTTGTCTCAGCTTCCAAAGTATAGTTTGTGATTATGCAGCATAAAGATTTTGGCATACAGTTTGCAGGGTCTGGTATGTTTGCCATCCCTGGTCTAGTGTAAGGATGTAGAGCTTACACACTTTCCAGGTTTCAAAGCACCAATTATAAGACTTATTTTAGAAAGCGCAGATGTCCCTGGAAGAAACACAGAGCCCAACATTAAACAGCAACCCACACTTCATACATACTTTTTCTGTGGTAATTAACAGTACAAAATACTCTGTGGCTCACCTGGCCACCTCTTTTGACCTTCTCACGGTAAGGATATATTTTTTTTTTAACCTAGACATACAGATTTACCTAGATGCTTCAAATCAACAGAATTTAAAACATGTAGATAAAGATTTAGAGCAAGAAGCAGCACTGTTCTAAGCCAATTGTAAACTCAATTTCAAGTTCACAAAACCAAAAAAAATTTTACTGTAACAAACATGGTTATATGCTGAACAACTAGGAATAGCATTAGAGATATTAACAGTATGAAATACAGTAATATATTTTTCTCAACAGTTTTGAAATCTTAACCATCAGTTCTACTAGATCTCACACCTCATAGGTTTATTCTGCTGAAAAACAGCATAAGACTGCTTGTTTTGTTTGTTGCTCCAAAGAACATGCAAATTAGAAAATACAGGTGTATAGCACATTTCACAGGATAGATAAAAAGCAGCATAAGAATATGCAGTGGTGTTTGATAACAGTCAATAAAAATGATAATGGGGAGAATAAAGACATACAGTCTATTTATTCTAAATACATTCTCATCTATGCAATGTTTTAAACGACACTGCAGTGTCTTGAAAATTACACTGGTAAGTCAGGCAAATGAAAATAGTGTGACCTATTGCTAGAGTGTGAAACAGGGACTTAACAGTGACTCTACCCAAATACAGCCCGCCACTGCCCCCCCCCCCTTCCCTCTACGGACTATGCAAATTGAAGCAACTCTCTCTGCATAAGCACTTTGACCTCTATTAATTTAAGAGGCTACAAAAGGTAGTACTGTTATTCTAAAGAATGAAATATCGAAATAGTTTAAACAGACCCAAACCACACAAATGTGTGCTCTTTTTCTCCTCAAACACCATACAAAAGTGCGTATCAACACTTGAAAGGAAATCTCTTCCCCACCCCCAGCTTCTTCATTTTAAACAGAAGGCACCACATTGAGCACGTTCTGTTTGAACAATGATTTTGCTTACATCTCATTTCCTTCCTCTCTTCTCCATGTTTCTTGACTATTCCTTGCAAGGCTGTGAAACAATCCCCTGCTTTTAGCAATTTATCTGCCTTCCCTCACTAGAAGTCAAGCCCTACATCAAAAACTGTACCATGGTAATCAATTCTTGCAGCTCAAATTCATTAAGACAACACAGTAAAGAAAACAAAGATCCCATTCTCATAGGGATCATTATACGTAGTAAGAACCTGCAAAAGAATATCCAGAATGCAAAAGACATAACATACACAAAAATTTCTTGTTAATTTTTTTCTGATACAGAGGTTAATTTAAAAAACAAAGCTCCAGCCAGCAGTTCTTCAGCCAAGTTAGTCCTTCAGAGCACTAAAACTATGCTTCAAAGCTCTGCCTCTCCCCATCCTATTTATACTGGCAAACCTCCTGCTGACAAGCTCATTAAAAAACAAAGCAGTTCTGCAGCCCTATTCAGTAACACTAAGGTCCCAGCTAGGGTACTATGCTCACTTTTGAGAGCTACTCTTCAGGAAGGACTGAAATGAGCTGGTGAGAGTCCAAGGGAGAATAGTGAGAACAATCATCAGGGAGAAAGCAGATGGACACAGCCACCCCAGTCATTCACTTGCCAGTTCTAAAACTCCTGGGAGCCCACAGGCAAGGTGGCTGGATGCAGCTTCTGAGGCATCTTTTTCTAGTGGATACATGGTTCTTGAGTTTCTTTCACTAAGAGTTGGGCTTGTAAGTATTCACATTACCTGGTGTACGGTTTGCATACCATACCATATTCTTGAAATTTTTTATTTTGAGGAAAATGCTAGAGTCTGCTTGAGACCCCAACTGGGACACTCCTGCCTAGCTATGCTTTACTGATCTTTCCGCATCGTATTTTCCCCACACAGTGCCCTAAATGAACAGGGCTTGCTTGTTTGTTATTTTACATAATGCCAACTTTTTTTTTTTTTTTTTTTGGTGTCCTATCATGTCTTTAGAGTCTTATTAACTAGCATCCTCTCCCTCTCCCCTCACTCCCAGAACATTAAACTAACAGATGAGTAGCTTTGGTTAAGTATATCACAAATTAGAAAGACAGGACAACTGATAGCCACATTTCCAAGTAAATTACTAAAGCAGCAATAGCTATTAATTTCTCAAGAATGAAAGATAAGTCAATTACAGTTTCACGACACACCAGCATAAAAACCCTTTGCTCTCTTAAAATTGTCATCTATTAATGACTTACAAAAACAAGCCAAGCATGTTTGATCGACACATGAAACTAAGGATGCATTTTATATTCTCTCTGGAAGCACTTGAGAAAAGGTTTCAAAAGCAAGGTTAAGATGCCAAAAGGATTATATTTACCTTAATGATGTACTGTAAGAAAATATGCAGCAAAACAACTCTCCCTCTGTGTGGCTATTCTGTTTCCCAGGAAAGTTCCCTGAGTCACTAAGCAATTCCCATTAATATTACCCTCCAAGCTTAAAGTAATTTATTTATCCTCAAACCCATGCTAAATATTTATATTTGCTGAAGACATCACCCCAGATTAAATCCATTCTTTACAAATGTTTAACTAAGAGATGAACTAGTACAGGCCTGTGCATTACTATTTTGCATAACTTTAGCAGAACATTGAGTTTATTGCAGAAGTCTCTCCTCTTCTGGAGGCCTGTTGTACATCATCAAGCTTTCAGCAAATATGTGTGTGCTCTTTCTAGTTGCTTCGGGAATCCCAAAGAACCAGTTCTGATTTCAATGTATTACTCTATTAAGTACAGTTTCTTAAAACCTTTTAAAAACATAGCTAAAAGAATGAACATTATAGCTAGCACATGACAAGAATCTGTCATTTTAAACTAATGGCCAGTTCTAACTGTTGCAACTTGACTAGTACCTTGTAAGGAATGATGATTTTTGAATGTCTCTGTCTACTTGCTGTGAGATGCTTTGACCTTGATGTACAGCTGTGCTCCCAGTCCCACTCACAAGGAGATGGCAGTGTAGTGGTCTGCTCCCTGAAAAACAAAGTTTCATTTAAGTCATATATAATCACAAAAGAGTGACTCTGAAGCCTGGGACACTGAAGTCCTAGAGATAAGGAGGATATAAAATATATTTCCTTAGTTAGTTTAGCATGCTTTAGCTTCCCTGGCAATCAAGTGGAACCAGTGCTTGAATAAAGAAGATACTCAGCAATATTTACACCTGCAGCAATACTGCAAACTTCAATTTAATCTCTGTCCCTCATTAGGCATCCATGCAAGCCTGCAACCAGGCAACAATGCATTTTTGCAAACTAAATAGGGTACGGACAGGCAGCGAGCTTATATTCCCTTTGTTGCACTGGTCCTCTCCACTACGCATTTGAGCTTTTTGTTTTAATTTAGTCTTAGTCTGACAGCTTAGTTTGCACACGATTGTACAAAGTTAAGCTAGTAAGAGTGTTGTATCTTGAGCACAACCTCGGTAAGAAGAACAATGAGATACATGCACTCCAGTGATTTCAATTGGTAGCTTAACTCCAGTTGCCAAATTATAGCAAAGAAAGAATTCCCAATGTAATTTTCTACTCCTTCCCCTGCTCAACAGGCCTCAGCTACCCCTCTTCTGCACAAGCAGTATGTTAGCTTCCATTCAGCATCCCTGTGAGAGGGCTCCTCCTCTCCCACCCCACTTGTCCTATCCCTCAATTATCCTGTGTAGGAAAACAGAAAAGGAATGGGTTAACTAAGATGGAGGAGGAACTTTTGACAGAAATAGAAAAAGAAGCCAGTGGCTAGGGTTTGTTGGTTGGGTTTTGTTTTTAAAAGAAAACCAACACACGTCTTGATCATCTAAATTACTCTCAAAGAGCATCTTTCCAAAGTGTTCCATCTTCAAAGAAGGATGAGGCCAGACTTCCCTAGAAGAGTATCTTATCCATACTTGTAACAGGTTTGGGGTTTTTTTTCTCTCCAATGTATTTTTTTTTAATTCTGGTTAATATTCCATTAGCCATTTATAGATATCAGGAGAGCCGTAAGAAAGAGATACTAAAAGAATTCTGCAAAACTTCCTCAATTATCTACAAGTCTATCCCACATTTTATTGATGTGTCTTGTATGTGGCACCCACTATTTCCTGAGCACAATCATAATGAGGTCCCAGGTTCAAAAATGCAAACTTAGAGCTTCTAAGATATTTTAAAAATACATTTGGTCTCATATTAACTTCTTAAAAAACTTCAAAAATGCAAGCACCTGCCACACACCACATTGTGAAACTAGAAGGTCCTTTTCCCTCTCTGCTGATTCTTCCAGCGTAAAAGCTTCTTTCTAAAAGTAAAACTACTGTTTTAGATCAAGGCATGATTTCTGAAGTCACAGAACAAAAGAATGCTTAATATAAGTTTCTGTGATAACCAAAAAGCAGCAAGGAGCTATGCTGTGCATTATGAACAAACATCAGCTTTACTGTTCCAGGCTGTGCACAGAATACTATTCTGGAGGCTGCAAGAAAGTTATGCAAGCAAGCTAAACCCAAACTACCACTGCCATCATTTTGCCTCTGCGTGAAGATGCCAGAAGTTATTAAAACCAATCGGTCACAGAAATCACATCACTATTGCAAGCAAAAACTGAGCTAGGAAAATATACTTTATTATGCCTTTGATATGGAAATGTAAATTAATGCCCGAGCAAAATAACATATTTGCCTTTCCCGCTTTCTTTTGTGCCTTAGTCCGGGTTTTTAATCAGGATTTTCACAACTTTCAAATGATGGCACTGGAGCTGGCATCACACTTTAATTCTATTTCTTATTTTGGGAGATGATTAAGAGAAATAAAGGAAGTATTTGAGTTAAGCATGCATCTGAATTTGTGCAGTGAGGAGATGACAGATGAGGACCTCTATATCCTCCTACATTCAGTATTAGGTTTTGGAAACTGTCTCATTAGATGTGGGGTTTTTTTCCTATATACACACACACACGCTTTTAAAACACTTTTTTTATATGGATGTGACAGAGTACCTCTACAAGTTGAGTGATAAGCTGACGTGAGTTATTGATTTGCTTATTCCGGTTTTATAGAATAAGCAGCTACAAGAAGAACAGCGCTTTTTTCTTCAACTCACACTTCGCTTTGCTGCAATTGCTGGTTACCAACCTTTAGTTCCCTGAAAGTTTTAATGAAAACATAAAAGGGATCCCTCTTACAGGCCAATGACAACAGCTTTTCTGCTTTTGTGAAAGTGTTGGAATGGCAAATCCAAAGGTAAGCCAAATACATCTTAACCAGTTTGGAATGTCAAGTCTGTATAACAATCACATCAACTAAACCTCTGCCTGAAAGGAGGGAGATGCCCAATTAAGAACGCTGGAAATAAAAACAAATATTAATGTGGTAGTGTCTTTTGCACTTCAATACTGACTAATGCTCAGTAGTAGATGAAAGCCAAGCAGTCCCCATCACAAAACAAAAAATAATGGATGCTGAAGTTAGCAAGTTTCATTTTTAGATGGCTTATTTCAAGCTGTGACTCTGGCCAAACAAACCTACTCGAAAACAAAGAGGAATTCTGCAAGAGTGTACCATTACTTTCCAACGCAGCTCCTCAAAAGTATCAAGAGCAATGATGTACTGTTTTATCAACATGTAAAGAGTGGCTGCAAAATTCAAAGAGATTGGCATGTAGATAACTTCGATGAAACAATCAAAGGAAGTCACAGTCTAGGACATTCCACTGTCCTGTGGGCAGATTTTTAACAAAAAGCCCTACAAGCACTCATTAACATGACACCAGAAACTTAGGACCAACCTGAAGAATACTTATGTTGATAAGAGGCTGAAAACTGTTGGCATCAGTGTATTTTCTAGACTAGTTTTTGTGGTTTTGGTGATACAACTAAAAAAAAAAAAAATCATATGGTACACTGTATTTCAATTGCTTTCTGTTCCAACTACCATTAGAGGAAGCGCTCTTGTGAAAAAATTGCAGGATAAATCTGAGTTTGGTTATAGCCACAGTCACAGTTTTACTCCAAGCTTTTTGTTGAAGTCTTCCTTACACAAAACTATTCCAAAACCAGCACAAATGTATTAATTGCTCTTGAACAAAAGCCTCACACATTTTGCAATGCTGCTCATATAGGGGAAGGTGGGAGAGAATGACAGTCCCCTTTCACACACACGGTAAGTTTTTGAGGGGAACAGTTATCAACAGAGAGAATTTTCTGAAGCCTAATACTCAAGTTCTGTGGTACAAAAAAGCACTCTGGATTGTTTTTAACAAAACCAGAATGCTCAGTATTTCACATTTTGAACATTAATAGCCTTAATTGACTTCTCTTTCCTTCAGGGAAACAGTATTCCCAAGTATGATGAACTCTTGCTTCCTAGCAGAGAAGGAAAGTTGCACACACAGAGAATGCTTTTCCACTTTTAGAAGCTGCTACTTCTCTCATAGATAAAACTGAAACATATATATTTTTAAATGGGGGGAGGTGGAAGGCAAACATATACACATCAGCTTAGCAGTAAGCAATAAACAGAAAACAACCATTTAATTTTCATTCTGATGAGTTTACACCTGTTCAACCTTTCCATTCTTCAGCAAACTCCTGATTTAGAAATAACACCTTCTCCTACTTACTCTACTAGCCAAGGACAAGAAGTACATAGAAATCTCTCAATGAAACCATAAAGTTTATCTACAACTGCAGAAGATACACCATTTGGAAGGCACAAAAAAAGATTACTTTTTTCATGAATGACTCTCCTCTTTTCTGATAAGAAGTTTTAAAGCTGCATGATTCAAGGTGAGCACAGGTTTTCCCATAGCTACTCACTGATTGCTTTTTAACACTTACCCTGGATGTTGCCACAGATTTGCATGTCTACCCTCAGGAAGCAGCTCCCTCTTGTTAAGAGGAGTAATACCTATCGCTGCTTCTAAAATAGTTATGTATTTCTTGTACCGCATCCTGCCTCTCTCAAGAGTTCCACCACGCTAAGTTATCATCCAAACGCAGATGCTGCAACTGAAGTCATGCCTCTTCACTTATCTGAACTGCTGCTTTTCAAAACGTGCTGCAAGTTTGAAACATAGAAATAATGCTTTTTCCCCTCTCCCAGGCTTGAAGAGTTAGCAAGAGAGAGAAACCAAAGAAAAACTCCTACCAGATTCCCCTGAAACGTCATTGTTACATAATTTGATCTTTGAATAAAACACTAATGAAAATGATTGAAGAGACAATCATGGTTCTAAGCCTACCCGGATAATGCACACACTCCAACTGACTAATCCTTTGCTAAATCTCTGCTGTCTATAATCTTTTGAGTACTAATGGAGCACTAGGTATCTTCTCTGTCAAATCCATCCAGGAAATAAGAGAGATCTGCACAGCAAACTTGAGACTGTTTTAGGCACTGTGACAGACGAAAATAACTTTTGCTTCAACTTTTCTTCTCAGCACCAGAAGGCTCTGTACACTGGAAGTGTTATAAGGGATTTATCTGATCTGTTCAGAAAAGGCATGGAGAAACACTTCCTTACATGACTTGTACTGAATTAAGAAAGCTAACGACTCCCATGATGATACCTACTAGTCATTCAAATGTGCCTCTAACAATGCCAGAAAGCCACTTTTCATGTCAAAATTGTTCTAGCCATGACGTAAGTAACCGTGCATGCCAAAGACCTCAGGTACTAACTACTAAGGTGGAGACAGATGAACATGTTGAAGTAACAGTGACATTTTGAAAATGCTGCAGCACTGTCAAACTGCTGTGTTAAGAGAGACACACTTGACTGCAAAAAGACTAAGGAAATGTTGTAATGCTACTTAAGATACAAAGATCACAGAATCGTTAAGGTTGGAAAAGACCCTTAAGATCATCAAGTCCAACCATCAACCCAACACCACCATGCCCACTAAACCATGTCCCGCAATACCACGTCCACACGTCCCTTGAACAAGTCCAGTTGCGGTGAATTCACCACCTCCCTCGGCAGCCTGTTCCAACGCTTCACCACTCTCTCAGTAAAGAGATTTTTCCTAATATCCAGCCTAAACCTCCCCTGGCACAACTTGAGGCTGTTTCCTCTTGTCCTATCACTTGTCACTTGGGAGAAGAGACCAACACCCACCTCTCTACAACCCCCTTTCAGGTAATTGTAGAGAGTGATGAGGTCTCCCTTCAGCCTCCTCTTCTCCACACTGAACAACCCCAGCTCCCTCAGCCGCTCCTCATAAGACTTGTGCTCCAGACCCCTCACCAGCTTCGTCACCCTTCTCTGGACACACTCCAGCACCTCAATGTCCTTCTTGTAGTGAGGGGCCCAAAACTGAACACAGTATTCGAGGTGCGGCCTCACCAGCGCGAACTACAGGGGCATGATCACCTCCCTGCTCCTGCTGGCCACACTGTTCCTGATACAGGCCAGGATGCCGTTGGCCTTCTTGGCCACCTGGGCACACTGCTGGCTCATATTCAGCTGGATGTCAACCAACACCCCCAGGTCCTTTTCTGCAGGGCAGCTTTCCAGCCACTCGTCCCCAAGCCTGTAGCGTTGCATGGGGTTGTTGTGGCCCAAGTGCAGGACCCGGCACTTGGCCTTGTTGAACCTCATACAATTGGCCTGGGCCCATCGATCCAGCCTGTCCAGATCCCTCTGCAGAGCCTTCCTACCCTTGAGCAGATCAACACTCCCTCCCAACTTGGTGTCATCTGCAAAGTTGCTGAGGGAGCACTCAATCCGCTCATCCAGATGACCAATAAAGATATTAAACAAGACCGGCCCCAAAACTGAGCCCTGGGGCACACCACTTGTGACCAGCTGCCAACTGCATTTCACTCCACTCACCACGAGACTCTGGGCTCGGCAGTCCAGCCAGTTTTTTACCCAGCAAAGAGTCCACCTGTCTAAGCCACGAGCCGCCAGTTTCTCCAGGAGAATACTGTGGGAGGCAGTGTCAAACGCTTTACTAAAGTCCAGGTAGACAACATCCACAGCTTTTTCCCTCATCCACTAGGCAGGTCACCTGGTCATGGAAGGAGATCAGGTAAGATACTAAGATATGAATGCTTTATATGTAATTATATATATAATATAAATATTATGTACTTAATCAGTAATATAGATAAAAATGTAAGAAGAACAGATGACATGGGAAGACCTAAGACTTCAGCTACAACTTCCCTCTGTAAACTACGCATTTTAGTTATCCCTTAATATTATTAGACATGTCTATATTTCTGTTGGTGTGACTTTGTATTGCATGCTACTTATTTAGAAAGTGCTAAGATGAAACCCACAAAATTTCATTACTTACACTGTAAAATAGTCAGCCGTTAACAAGAAGATTGGTATAACCATTGCCAGGTTCTATATTACTTACAATCCTGTGTTATCCATATTTGGTATTTAGCATTCAGCCAAAGTTGTAGGTTATGCTAACACACGCACACATTGAACTCTCTCAAGTTATTACTAAACAGTAATCCATAGGACTGATTGTAGAAGAGCAAAATAAAATTAAGCATTTTTTAGATTCAGGGAGTACCACTACAAAGGGCTGGAGCACCCCTCCTATGAGGACAGGCTGAGAGAGTTGGGGCTGTTCAGCCTGGAGAAGGCTCCTGGGAGGCCTTCTAGCAGCCTTCCAGTACCTGAAGGGGGCCTACAAGAAAGCTGGAGAGGGACTTTTTACAAGTGACAGGACAGGGGGTAATGGCTTTAAGCTGAAAGAGAGTAGCTTTAGATTAGATACTAGGAAGAAATTCTTCACCACGAGGGTGGTGAGGCACTGGAACAGATTGCTCAGGGAAGTTGTGGATGCTCCAACCCTGGAAGTGTTCAAGGCCAGGTTGGACGGGGCTTTGAGCAATATGGTCTAGTGGAAGGTGTCCCTGCCCATGGCAGGGGGGTTGGAACTAGATGATCTTTAAGGTCCCTTCCAACCCAAACCATTCTATGATTCTGTAAAAAAAACCAAAAAACAACAAGCACAACTGTCAGAGGGAAAAATTTAGTTTTCACCTACCTAGTTGCATGCTGATACGTAAGGAACAGGCAGTCTGAAAATTTCTGATGTATTAAGAAAATTAATGTAATAAACCCACAGAAATTAAGTTAAGCAAAGAATTACTTCTCCAGGTCTTAACTACAACTTCAAACATCTGTATACAAAGTATTAAGAAGCTTAGGAAAGTGAAGTACTACTAGAAGTCTGCAAGCATAGCTAACGTCATTAAGCCTGCATGCATCCTGACTTCTGATAGCTTTGGCAGCTCTATTGCAAAGGCAGTACTGACTAGGAAAAGACAAGATAAGCAGCAGGCAGTTTTTTTACTATTTCAGTTTTTAAGAACCTTCTGACTGTAGTAGTCCATGACAATATTCAATTTCACTTAAACACAGAAACATTTAGATAAAATCCAGTCCTCCCTCAAAGTCAGTTTTATTAACAACATCAGTACTACCACAATTTCCCCTATGAAGTTTTGGTACTTCTTTCTGTCCTGCCCTTAACACTTTTTTAACCCCAAATTTTCCCCTTTTAGATCTAAGAAACAGTTCTTACAAAAACTTCCCCAAAGTACTTTTCAAATCCAAAAAAAACATTTAGTGCAGCTCTGGTCCATCTTTTGTCTCTCTGGGCAAAACAAATTATTTCTGACTAGAATAGGTGCCCCACAACTAGCCTTGTACACAGGGAAGCCAAGCTCACACAATAAGCACAAGTTACTCCCAAGTACTGCTTTTGGCTAAATGGTTCATGAAATCTCTGCCTATCTAGAGGGAGTAAGACTGACTCACAGTTTATCGACTTCCTTCAACTTAATTTGAAAACAGAAATTCAAAGCGGCTAGTACATCCATTGTTAGTGAAGGATAGCTTTTGCAGAGCAAACAAAAGGTCTAAAACATACTTTCGTCCATTGTTTCCTGTCAGGGAGTTATCATCCACTCCCCTTCTTCTGGCTTTGTGTTTTTTCAGGAAGAACGAACATTAAGTTTTATTGGAAAGAACATAGCACAATTTTCCTAACTGGGAACACACAAGTGAATAAACATAATCTAAGAATTAAGCTGCTAAGAAAAATATTTGTGTCAACTTCAGGAACTCATGTTTCTCAGCCATATCCAAAAAGATAACAGCAAGAAACTGCCTCACAGTTCAGCTAAAAATACTCTCTGCTTATTCACAATATTTGCTTTCTCTGCTAACCTTCTCCCTGGAGATCTCTCACATTAATTTCTAATCAGTTTACAAACCAAAGAAAATGCAGTAACACACACTTCTATCAAACTGATATAGTGCATTGTGGCAACGTACCACAAGGCTTGGAGCATGTGTTATAGCCTTACATAGCTATTCTGGCTATAAGGAAAGAGGGCTCCATGAAAACTGTCAGCTTTTCTTTATCTGTTCCAAAGTCCCCTACTCTTTTCTTTGCTTCCTTAACTGAAACAGGGGGAAAAAAAAAGTTTCAGTCTTGGGGCAGTGATTTCAACCTGGCTGAAATTCTACAGATGGCTTTCACAAAAGCAGCTCTGAAGTTTGGTTATTTTCATTCACACTGTAAAAATTGTAGACTCAATTGCAGTGAATGGTTTGGAAAGCAAGACATATTTCAGGGAATAGGGAAAGAACGACAGGAGCTCTCTTCTGCATTAAAGAAACGTTTATGAGATCAAAGTGAAAGCTTCCTTTTGTTCTAATCCTTGACAGATGAAAACAGTCATTCTCCCTTAATTAGATGTTGAGCATACTTCATGTAAAAACTGATGACAGAAGCATGATCACATCTTCAGTCACTTCAGACCCAACTACAAAGGAGACAACCATTGCCCAACATAGCCACAAATCACTTTGCATTTTGGAAAGAGACAAAATTCTTTTCTTCCTTGTCTCTCAACAAAAATCTCTGTAACACCTACAGACCTAAGAATTCTCCCATGAAGAGAGCAAAGAAACAAAGGTCTCTTTCGACATGCTTCTTTTTGGGTGACAAGAATAACTATGACAGGCAACTGTTAACTTCCAGAACATACATGTATTTTGTTTGGGCCATATAGCTAAGAAATAGCTTGAAAAACAATCAATGCATACGTAAAGCTTGATCTGTTGAAACAATCTTGAGGCAAAGGAGCATCAAGGATCAGACTGGGGGCGGGAACAGTTTAATGGAAAGAGAAGAGGAGGACCTGGAAACTTTTTTCACATAGCTTCATGAATTGCAGTTGCTTTTGGCTCCTCCTTACAGATAGTCCCTTGCCTGACCAGCCCATATGTTCCTGGAGATTCTCAGAATCAGCTTATACAAAGTTGTGCTAAGGAGGCTAGAGACACCAGCAGTCAAATCTGCCGGCTATTAAGCAGAGCTAGATGATGAAGCAGATGTTGGAACAGAGAGAGCAAGCCAGACTACAGACAGCCTCGCTGTTAACAGTGATGTGCAGGAGACATGTATGGGTTTTCTCTAACGTCTCGGGGAGGGGGGGGGGGGGGCAGACTAATGAGGCAAAGCAAATAACAAAGCTTGAACAAATATGTGAAACTTTGGTTTACATGAAGCTAAACATTGTTGAGTTCACGCTCAGCTTATCAATACAATGCAGGCTGCTCTTAAAGAATTAGTTTGGTATGACAAGAGTAATGACAACAAAATGCTTTTGGGAGAGGTATTACTGAGCCAACCTGAGGAAACATCCAAAGTGGTCCAAAATATCTGAACTCATGCCTAGCTTAACAAAAACATACCCACACCTAACTAGACATCCTAAAGCTGACATTTCACATGTCTATAGACCACACCCGAGATAATCTGCACACCTTAAATAAAAAGAAATTTTTCAGTTCTGGATTGCTGGTGCAAAACAGAAGCAAAGACAACAGCATGGGAAGGGAGCAGGCACTGGGAAAAATCAGAACAAAAGGGGATTTATATTTTTCCTTGCAGACTTCTTATTGGCTCTACTATTGCATCACAGTATTTTTGTCTGTCATTTTCACATTATACACATGAAAATACAGCACTAGTGAGTTTCATTTTCTTCCTAGATTAGAAACTGTGGTTATCTGAGGTTCCAGGACTCAGATACACAATGACTATGCTGACCTGAATTCAGGAAGACTTGGGTAGCTCATGTTTCCTAAAAACAAAGCCTGCAGCTGATGAATACACACCAGGATAGATGCCATACAAGATAGCAGACCAGAGCTCCCACAGCTCACTCTGTCATTACTAGGCTTGGATCATAAACATCCTCAATATGTTCACAACTGCGAGGGTCATCTAACACTGGACAGAAAGGAGTTTCCACAGTCTGCATTCTCATTTGAAACAAAAATCTACAATATTCCCTAGCAACATGCACTTTCAAAAAGCAATCATCTGATTTAAAAGAAAACAAAAAGCAACAATAACAAAACAACTGAAACACAACCCAAACAATAATAGTTTAAGTTGTGAAATTACCTGGAGTGGTCTTCACTGCTGCATGAAGCTGTTTAATTCCCATACTGCAGTCAGTACCTGTGTTAATTATGTACTATTTAAGTAAAAAATAACCTCGGTCCTCTACTGTTAAATGCAGGTAAAAAAATGAAAAAACTTTTGTTTTTTACCAAACTTTGTTTGGCAAAAAAACCAAAACACACTTACAGGAAGTTCTAAATCACAGTATCACAATTTACCTATTAAGAAAAAAAAAACCAACTTTCTGAAGTGGGACTAGGGTAACCCTAGTAGTGGTAAAAGGCCATTAAAGAGGATAGGTTCAGATAATTGAGAAAAGCACCCCATGGTTGAACAGCTCTGTTTTGACAGAAGCATCTGGGAGAGAAATCTGTGTAGAAATTAAACCTGAGAACTTCTCTGGGGATTCCCAAACAACTTAGAGTACTTGGTCACGGGACTGAAACCAAACCTTTAACTGTGAAAGACAACATGCACTGGTGTGCGTGCCAGCATGGCCACGCAAAACCACTCATACCCACTTCGATGCTGCAATCTTTGTAGGTAACTCACCTTTGCAAATATTCTTCACTATGGCAAGATCCATATATTAGAAGACAGGCCTAAAAATTATGCCCTGTATCCTTATTGCCATAAATGTTTGTTTTACAAATAGATTGTCTCATTTTTGAGGAGTTTTCTAAAGTTCACAGAAGTTCACTGCAATTTGGGATTAAAAGTCACAGGTCTTATGCAGCTGATGTCAAGGATCAATTATCAGATTTAACAAACTAATTTTTTCCCAGCAATGAGTATTTTCATACCCGGTTGAAAATAAACCAGACTTGAACATCTCTAACCTCAACAAACTGTAGCTGTTACACCATGTCAGTGCTTTCTTTCCCGTTATTAGAATGACTGGTTCCAGGATTACTACAATAGGATGGAACTGATGCAGCCAAGGCATGATGAAAGTTACACCATCCTTGAGAATGTAAATACTGTTATTTCAGCAATTAAAAGAGAACAGTCTTGTAACAAGAGATTTCCTTTACCCTCCAAGGAAGTTGTGGAGACAGACAATGCTGGTAACTGTTAAAACACACACACAAATGTGATTACCTAAATTTGCTCTAAGTTAAATGCAGCTTTGTAGTAGTCCTGGAATATTAGGCCATTCCCCAGTTTAGGATTACTATGATCCAGGAAGATGCTTTTAAGCATCTAGGTTTTATAAAAGTACAACACACCCCATTTTGTGAACCATGACAGTGCCTAAACATTATTTTAATCACTAAGAAAGATTTCCTGGTTGTCCTTAGAAAACACTGAACCAGGAAAGGGGGGATTAAGCAATCAAAAAAGTATCAGACACTTAATTACTTTGATGCTTCATTCTGAAGAGCTCTACTGAGATTATAGTTCATGCAAAGTATTGGGATCATCCTAACTCCACTGCGTAATTCCCAATACTCACCTTTAGTCTCACAAAAACCCAGCGTAGTGGTGCTGAGTACGGCAGCAGTTACTGATATTGTGATACAGGGCAATGCAGAACGCAATTAAAGTTAGATGCAGTTTCTCCAATCCCTAGTGACTTACTTTTCCAAAGGAAAGAGGAATCACTACCACTACTTGAATGCAATGTTTAGGGCATAAGACGACGTTTGCATATAACAGTCTGGAAGCTCACCTAAAGTCAAACGCAGAAAGCTTCCTCAGAAGCCTGATGAAAGCCCACATAAGCACTAGGTTATACTAAGTATAGATTTTACTGACCACGTCTAAATGGCACACACATGCTTACTACATGCAAAGCATTTCAAAGTCTCTTCAAGTAGCCTGATGATCTACCAATGACTATCAATTTACACAAGCAGACTTCCCATGCTTTCCAGTACCTGGTCTTTGCCATGCAGACCTCATGGATCCTGACAAGGGTCATTGCTTGGAAGAGCTTTCAGGTGGATCCTTAGACTATGAATGCTTCAGAAACAAAAGAAGCAATTTTATCAGTCATAGCACATGTTTGTTTTTCTTTTCTTTCCCTGAACCACAGCTCAATCACAGTCCTAAACCTTTAAAATAAAACTTTGTTGAGCAAAAAAGAAGCTAAGTCATTTTAATTTGTTTCAAACCATCCCACCTTGATAATGACATCATAATTACAAAGATTAAAACTAAGCAGACCTTTGGTGGCCTCTGCTAGAGCACAGCTGTGGGGCTGAGAGCTTTCAAATACTGTCCTAGCTGTCAGATTTGACATCAGTTTATAAATTGAAGCTAGGGAGCTGATTATTCAGAGATTCCAGCTGTTTTAAGTAAGTAACTATTAGAAAGCAACAGTGGAGGTATGAAAGTTTTCAGATAACCAATCTGGAAGATGAGTATATGACTCTTGCACAAGTATGTTCAGACAGCATGTACTTTTTCATCCTGGAAAAATATGCAGAGGAAACAGGTTTCAAGTAGGGGGAAAGTAAGGGCAGAGTCGCCTAATGAAGCAAGCGCATGCCACTGGTAGATCAACCTCGACACTCCACGATGCAAATCTAACGTACCTGGGCTCCAGCTCCTCAAACAAGGCTGATGCCAAGGCACTTTAATACAGCAATCAAGCATCTGACTCCTGGAACCGCCTGTTCCTTTGTTTTACAGTTCCCTGTTAACTTGAAACTTCCCCTGACCCAGTTAGCCAAAGCCCAAGGCACGGCTGGAATCCACTCGGGATGTGCCAACACAAAGATTTCAGGAATTCTATGTGTAACAAAGGCAGCCCAAGCCCCCGCCGTCGGGGGTGTGGGCCTGTCGGGAGGGCCGCCCCTCCTAAGAGTCAAAAACCCGGGTAAACAAAAACCCTGATTCATCGGTGACATGTCTCCTGCTTCCCACGTAGTATCGCACTCTCCCGGGAAGTACTTAGCACAGAACAAGTCACCGAGAGCCGCTTAATCCCGTTAGGGAAGAGCCGATCCCCGACCCGTGCCCGGCTGTTCGCGCGAGCCAGGTGTGCGGGAGCGGGGCCGGGCCGGGCCGGGCCGGGGGTTCCCCCGCGGCGGGCGCGCAGCCCCGGCCTGGGCTCCCGAGGACAAAGGCGGCAAAGTGCGCCCGAGGAATGAAGGCGGGGGGACGGGGGGGAGTGTGAGAAAAACCCTAAGCACACAAAGGAGGGAGAGGGTGAAGTCGCGCAGCTCTTCCCTGGAGGGGGACCCCGGGAGTGGGGAGCGGAGGCAGAGGCGGCGCTGGACGGGGGGCGACGGGGGGCGGCAGAGCGCCGCACCTGCCCGAGAAGAGGGGAGCGGCGGGGAGCCGCAGAGTCGGGGGCAGCCTAGCCCACGCCCCGCGGGGATACTCGCCTGTTCGCGGAGGTAGCCCCGGTGCGGCGGCCAGCCGCGGGAGCAGAGGTCCCGGGAGGCGGCTCGGCGCTAGGACTGCGCACCCTACCCTGCCCTCAGCCCTGCCCCGCCGCCCCGGAGCGGGCTGCGACGGCGGCGCCGAATCCGAGTGCGGGGCCGGCGCCGAGTCCGTGTCCGCTGCGGCCACTCCCGCCGAGTCTGGCGATTTCCTGCAGGCGGGGGCGGCGCGGTCACGCCGGGGCGGGCTCCCGCCGCAGGTGCCGGCCTCGCCCCCAGGTGGGGAGGCGGCGGAGGGGAGGGAAGAGGAGGGGCGGCGGCGGCCGGAGGCGGTGGGCCGCGCGCCCCCTCCGCAGGCGCGGCTCCATCGGCAGCTGCCGCCCACCCCCCGCCGGCTCAGGGGTGCCTTCGCCCGGCTGCCCCCCGGCCCACGCGCACACAGACACACACACACACACACACACACACGCGCGCGCGCGCACGCGGCGGCGGGCGAACGGGCGAGCAGGAAATACCGGTTGCAGCCCGGTACTCCCCGCCGCTGAGTCACCGCGGCGGGACCGCCCCGGCCGCCTCGCCCTCCGGCTTCTCTCGGCCCGTCCCGACTCCCGGGAGCGGGGCCCCGACTCTGCCCCTGGCCTACCTTCGCCGCCCGGCACTCCCCGAAGCGCCCCCGCGGCAGGGCCGGGGCAGAGCGCCGGCCTGCGGGCGGCCGCAGCAGCTCCCGCGGCCGGTGCCGGCTTCTGGAGGGCCGGGGCGGGGCTGGCGGAGCCCTTTCGCCGCTGCTGCTCGCGGGGCGTGCTGTCACCCAGCCCTGCACTTGCGTGTTTTTTCCGTTTACATCCACGTTTTGTGAGGAACTTGGGATCACTGCCAATCTAAACTTTTCTAACTGGAAGACCTCTGAAAAAGCTTCTAAAAACAGGGTGCAGTGTTCCCCGTACGCTTCTGAATCTGCTTTTGTCCTGCCTTTTACCACAGAAGAACTACGGCCAACTTCCCCCCGCTGTACCGGTGAGCTCTGGCAGCTCGGAGGAGCTGGGTGTTCACATCGTCACTCACAGCTGAAACACCCAAGATTAGCAGAAGGCAGAGCAGCTCCGTTTCCAGGCCAGAACACGCAGTGTCACTCTGCAAGTCGTACCCAAAACCTTAACTTACCGAAAGGGAGCTGCTCTTCAGGCTGGCATGCCACAGGTATCAGCTTTCTGGCATCACTGAAGTCCTGCAGCCGAAATGAGCAAAGCAAGGCCAAACAGCCCTGACCGGATTCTTTGTGGAGTCGTATTTCTTCTGCATTGTAAAGCACTAAATGTCACCAGGAATTTCCTTATCTGCTCTCTTGGGCAGTTGAACCCAATGCAAGCCCATGTGAAGTTAAACGGTATATTCTCCCCATGCCAGGCCTGTGAAATAAAATCTACTTACAAGTTTTCTGTTTTGTTGTTAGTTGCCGGTGAGAAAGGGCAGACGATTTTTCAATAGATGCTAAACATTCTAGATTCCCACAGCATTCCTAATTCGGCTTGGTTTCTTCCTCGTTAGGTGCAGATGATGTTTGTGTAGTATGCCTCATACAGAAATTAAGATAAAGAAGGCAAACAGTGTTCTTCATGAAGGTGCTGGACTTTGGAAGGAGGCACCAGAAGAGCCTGTTTTATTGACAGCAAATACGAAACTGCATTCAGACGTTACATCGAAAAAGCCTGCTTGTAGCTATAGTTAATAATTAACATGCATGTGTATACAGCAGTCTTCAAGTGACTGCTGCAGTCTAAAAGCCCCAAAGAGCAAAATCAAGGAAAAAAAAATAAAGGACTAATTCAGTAACTTGACATTTTCTGTCAGCTATAGACAGACTCAGTGGTACGTAATACAACATTGCGTTCAGGCAGAATCAAGGCATGGAAATTTAGTCTTACTTCCAGGTATGTGTCAGGTTATTTGGTTTATGCTGTGCTGTGTGCCTGCTTAATGAATGTTTAAAAACTTCATCTGTTAGTTCTCTAAATGTTTTCCTTTTTCTGAAGCTGCTTGTGTAATAGTGGCCTTACAATGCTTGGTTAGTGGTTGTAAAATGCTGTGGAGTAATACTATTGACATATTTAATGTATTCCTGATTTTTTTTAGTAGAACAGTAGATTGATGACTAGCAGAAGAGCCTACATCTGGAAACTAACAAAGCTGACAAAATTACTCACTGTAATACTGATCACATAGCATAATTACCATGACACAATTTTTAAAACAATTCAGCAATTTGGAGAGGACAGCAACAACATTATATGGCTTGTTTTAAACATCTGTTGTTTCCTTATCTAAACTTGTCTGTCATTCCTTAACCTAAACTCCAAGAAAAGTTTGTCATTCATAACTGCTTAAAAAACTTTTTTTGTTGATAGCCAGCGGAGGCTATTTCGCTGGGGGTAGAATAAACAAGAGCTATCTCCTTTGGTCGAGGTCATGAATCTTGTCTTTGTTGTACAACTGCCAACAGTACAATTTACATAAAAGACAATTTGGGACAAAGTGGGAGGTAACTCCAAGCAAGTTTTTCTCATCTTTAAACAGGAGTTAAAAAAAAATAATCTCAATAGCAAAATGGATTGGAACATGTTTGATTGGTTAAAATTATAAATAGTGGTGTGCAGTAAATTTAAAACACCATCCCCTAAGGGACCACAACATGATGTAGCTTGCCTCTAGTCTTTCCTTGCCCTGCAAATGACATCAGCCATTGGGCAAAGTTTATCTCTTCCTCCTAGCCTTTGCTTCGACCCCTCCCATGCTTCCTTTTCTATTTTAAATGCTCTTCCAGGTATTTTGGCAAGCCTCTGCCTTCCCTCCCAGGACTCCCACATATTTCAGAGCTTGTTAGCACAATCACAGAGTTCAACCATTAACCAGAAGCTAAAAGTAATCAAACACAAACATCCCTGCAAATCCTCCTTCCCTTATTCAGCTACCACCTCTTCAGGACAGGTTTTTATCCCATTTATTGAAGCTGCTGAAGGACTTTGGGAATTTTAAGGAAACAAGATGGGATGATTTTATCACATGGAACCACCTTGCAGAGAAGAGGTTACGTTTCTTAAAAATTATCACAAGTGGAAAGGAAAATGAACACCAGACAAGCATTTAGGCACATTAACTCCTGTCAAACAAATGCAGTATTTTGTGACCAATACAGACTGCGAGCAGTTGCTCTAAGTTTAACTTGACTACATCAATCAGTTGAGACTTCCAAAGAACTCACTGGCACACAGGAAACAATTTTAGTAAGGTTAGACATGCTAGGACTTTTCAGACTGTAGGCCAGAAGCAGAAAAATACAATCATCAGAAAGAGTGATTACCTATTGGTGAAAAGTCTGATACGTTTAGAGAAACCCATCACACCCTGCTTTCTCTGCCGAGTCTGAGCATATGTCACAGTTATAAATGCCAATACTCATCTTTCAAAAGTACTCTGTATGTTTTCCTTCACTGAAGATGGAGCAACTGTCTTCTAGGAAAAATGCTGCTGTTACAGGACATCTTGAAAAATAAGTGTTAAAAGCAAGTAAAAACGTCTTGAGAAGAATGTAAAGAAGATACTTCATAACTACTGCACCTGGCATTTAGACATATTAAAGACTGTCTTCACTAACTCTCTGCTAACAAGCAATAACGATTCACACAAGGACAAATCTTAGAAAAATAGAATGGACTGCCAAAATAGTGCCCTAGAGTTAACTTGTCTCATTATAGTCTCATTATAATGCTAAAGAACACACCTCCTAGCTAGAAAAGCCCCCAACCCAGTTAAGCCCCCTACTCTCTGAGCATGCGTGGTGAATTAAAAGAGAACTGTAACTTTAAGATGAAGTAAGAAAAATACTAACCAATAGTTAATTAAGGGGTAGAACCAGTAGGCGTAACTAACTTTGTTAATTGTTTAAATACCTGTCATGATTTTAACCTGGTGTGCATGTTAGGAGGAGAAATCCCCTATGCACCTGGCACTGCAATAAACTAATGTTGGCTTTCTAAACTATCATTTGATTTGGAGAGTTTTCTTTGTTACAATTTTTGGTAACAGAATTTGGCAACCCAGATGGGACCTGCTCTCCGAATCTCAACGGACCAGAGGAATCGTGAGGACTCCAGCGCGCACTGGAGTATTTTCAGGGAGGCTCTCCAATTCCCTGGTCGGGTGAGTTTCTGTGACAGCTCTCTGGGAGACTACTGACATTTGTATTTGATATTAATATTGGTTGCTTGCAAATAAGTCGTATCCGAATTTAGTATGCATTCTTAAATTGCTGGTATTGATATCGGGAGTGCACTACTGTATAATTTTGTGTAATCCGTACGCTACTACAGGGATGCCCAGAGTCCAGATTTTGGTTTGGCTTGGGCACACATACGTGGTAATTTCACATAATGGGTGCTGGACAATCTATTGAAGGGGGAATTCTTAAAGGTTCTCCCTTGGGGTGTATACTAAGCCACTGGAGCAATTTTGGGGGCGATCCCCTTACTCGGAAAAAGCTGGTAGAATATTGGAATAATTGGTGGCCCTCGTATACTCTGGATGATCAGGAGAAATGGGAAGTATAAGCTACAATACTGTGTTGCAATTAATGCTGTTCTGTAGCTGCAAAGGTAAATGGGATGAGATACCATATATGAACTTGTTCTTTGCGTTGCGGGATAATTATGATATATGTAAGGAGTGTGGCTTGATTGAAGGTGAAAGTGGCGTATTGGCTTTAGAGGCAGAAAATAAGAAAACACCTAAGCGTTGTTGTTCAATATGTAGCATTGGCAGGCGATGCAACAAATATAAAGAGAAATGGGCAGAAGAGCAACAGGAGGAAGAATTTGAGATAAGTATAGTAATTGGGAGAGGTAACAGGCAAAACATGGACTGGACAATGTTAGAGAGCGGAATGAATGTGGATTTCTGTTGTTGTAATTGTGGTTTTGATTTTAGTGTGGGGAATTCTTTTTGTTGCTGTGAGTGAAGTTTGTAAAGATTGTGTGATGCATGTGGATTTTAATGATAATGATCTGTGATAACAGATTTAAGAAGGGGAGAAGATTTCCCTGTAAAGCACAAGGGGCTGGAATATCCTTGGAGAAAGATCAATGTGCTTTCTATAAGCAGAAAGGACACTGGAAAAGGGAGTGTCTGCAGTTAAGAGGACAAGGCCTGGAGGAAATGCCAAAGCAGGCTGTTAACAGGATGACATTAGATTCAGACTGAGGGAGACCGGGGGAAGATTCAGAAACCCTCCCCAACAGAACCCCTGGTTATAGTAAAGTCGGGGAATGAAAAAGTAAAATTTTTAGTAGATATGGGGGCTACTTATTTGGTATTGAATACATGCAAAGTTAACTTGAGTAATCAAAGCACATCAGTTATTGGTGCCACAGGATGGAAAGAAAATCGGCCGTTTTTCCAGCTTTTGAAGTTTAAAATGGGGAAAAGGGTGTTAACCCATCCATTTCTTTATATCCCAGATTGCCCTGTGCTGCTATTAGGATGAGATTTATTAAGTAAATTGAATGCACAGATTACTTCTGAAAAAGGAAAAATCCAAATTCATTTTCCTGAAAATAAAGCTTTGGATCCTCAAGTTTTTACGTTACAGAAGGAAGCTGAGTCACAGGAAATACCAGAAGTTGAAAATGCTGTAACACCTCTAGTATGGGCTTCATGAACACCAGGACGATCCTGAGCAGCAGAACCGGTAACCACCCAGTTGAAACCAGACGCCAGACCAGTAAGATGGAAACAGTATCCAATTAAATTAGAAGCAAGAAAAGGATTAGAACCACTAATAGAACAATTTGTAAATTTTGGATTATTAAAAGAATGTCAATCAGAATACAACACCCCAATCTTACCAATTAAAAAGCTGCGTTCAGAAGAGTATAGACTGGTCCAGGACTTAAGGGCTAAAATCAAATTGTACAGGATGTTCACACGGTAGTGGCAAACCCGTATACTCTTTTGACCACCCTGAAGGAAACGTACAAATGGTTTACTGTATTGGACTTGAAAGATGCATTCTTTTGCCTCCCATTAGCAGCTGAGAGTCAGGAACTGCTTGCTTTTGAGTGGGAAAGCCCTAAGACCGGTAGAAAAACTCAGTTGTGCTGGACAGTATTACCACAAGGATGTAAGAATAGCCCTACAATCTTTCAAAATCAATTAGCCAAAGAATTAGAAGACTGGCAAAAGATTCATAAAAATATCACCTTGCCACAGTACATAGATGACATACTGTTAGCAACAAGCGACAAGAAAGATTCCATACAAATGACAATAGACGTCCTAAACTTTTTGGGACTGGTGGGGTACAACGTATCCCGGAAAAAGGCACAGATCGCCCAGCAGGCAGGCAAAAACTAACTGTGTTTGTGCCTCATGCAGTTACAGCAGTGCTAGAACAAAAAGGAGAACACTGGTTGTCACCAAGCCGGATGCTGAAATATCAAGCCATTCTTCTGGAGCAAGACGATGTGGAGCTGAAAGTAACCACGATCCTGAATCCAGCAACTTTCCTAACTACTGATCCAGATGGAGAAGAATTATCATGCAACTGCTTGCAAACTGTGGAACAGACGTACTCCAGCAGACCAGACCTGAAAGACCTACTAACAGAAAATGCGGACCGGGACCTGTTTGTGGATGGTAGCAGCTTTATGTGTAACGGAACACGAAAATCAAGTTATGCAATAGTAAGTAGTAAGGAAGTAATTGAGGCCAAAGCTTTGCCATCTAATACCTCAGCCCAGAAAGCAGAACTCATAGCCTTGCTAAGAGCAGTAGAACTATCAAAAGGTAAAATTGTTAATATATGGACAGATTCAAAATTTGCCTTTGGAGTGGTTCACGCTCATGGAGCTATTTGGAAAGAAAGGGGACTCTTAACGTCTCAAGGATCCACAATCAAATACAGGCCAATGATCCAACAATTACTACAGGCAATTAATCTACCCCAATTAGTGGCAATTATGCATTGCAAGGCACATCAAACTGGAAATAGCCCAATGCATATAGGGAAACGCATGGCAGACAGAGCTGCAAGAGAAGCAGCTGAATGTCAAATATTGCTAGTTTTGTCAGAAAAAGTTCAGCAGTTGGGACCTAAGAGTCCGCAATATACACCAGAAGACAATCAATTGGCTAACCTACTGAAAGCAAACAAAAATCAAGAAGGATGGTGGGTGACTCTTTTGCACCAAGTAATAGTTACACAAGAAATCATGCATGAATTGGCTAATAAGAAACACCAAGAAACTCATTGGGGAATTGAAACAATGGCTGAAGCATTAAAAACACAAGTGCTAAGTGTTCGAACGACTGGAATAATTAAGAGCGTTGTAAAGAAATGTCAGTTATGCCTAAAGAATAATCCTCACTTACCCCGAAGACCTTTACCAGGGGTGACAAAAAGAGGAAACAGTCCAGGAGACTACTGGCAAACAGACTTTTCCAAATTACCTCGGCAAAATGGGTACCGGTATCTTTTAGTAATGTCAGAAACTTTTTCAGGTTGGCCAGAAGCTTTCCCTTGTTGCACCAACAAGGCAAAAGAGGTAGCGAAAGTACTACTTAAGGAAATAATACCAAGATTTGGGGTACCCATGGGACTATCTTCAGATAGGGGCCCACACTTCAGAGCAGAAGCTGTTCAAAGTCTGACTAAAGCATTAGGGATAAAATGGGATCTCCATATCCCATGGAGACCTCAATCAAGTGTAAAAGTAGAAAGAATGAACCAAAGTCTAAAAAGACAAAGAAGTAAAATTTGTCAGGAGGCTCAGATGAAATGGCTGGATGCTTTACCCTTAGCTTTGCTACAGATATGCATCCAACCTAGATCTAAAGAAAAGGTTAGTCCTTTTGAAATCATATATGGTAAACCTTATCAAATGACTGAAACAGGAGTTAATCCTGACATTGCAGGAAGACATTATCTAAAAGAATATGTTATCTCTCTAGGAAAGGTTCTGTCCTCTCTTCACAGATACGTCACTGTGAGCGCGCCACTATCTTTGGACGTACCTGTGCATCACTACCAACCAGGGGACTGGGTGTTTCTGAAGACATGGTCAGACGAGCCGTTGAAAGAGAAGTGGAAAGGACCTCTTCAGGTTTTACTCACCACCTACACTGCTGTCAAGCTTGAGGAAGTTGCTCTGTGGATACATCGCAGCAGGATAAAGCCAGCTGCATCACCACAATGGACAGTCAAACAAAAGGGACCTTTATGTTTAAAATTAACACAGGAATTCTGAAGTTCTGGGTTATATCTCTTGCAGCGATGTCAGGAAGTGCAGAGGTCAATATAGATGAAGAGGTCAACACAGATTTGGATGAAAACCTTATTCTAACTTTGATACAAGGGTTTGGCAAAATGCATAATCTTAGCAGTGTTGCAGCATGCATCCCAATCCGTCACTCGGCCAGTCAACCTATCCCATGGGGCACTATACCTGTAAATTTATCTTTACTAGAGGAATATGAATATGACAACATCACAGGTACCTTTAAGGAGGCCAATGTCTCTTATTACTTAGACAAAGACAATAAAGGTAGACAGAAAAGGACACCGATATTTGGACAGAGCCTTCCACAGCAGTACAATTTGAGTGGGGACTCCAAAGATTCCTATTACCAGGGCTAATGGCTTTAGAAATCGAATATGAATAGAAAGTCTAACTTGGCAGGTGGAAGCCTTATCGAGAGCCACTCAGAAAGGATTCCAAATTATCAACAAACAAATCCAAGCTAACACTAAAATGACATTACAAAATAGACTGGCCTTAGACTTGCTATGAGTCAAAGAACAAGGAGTGTGTGGATGTCTTAAGTTAGACAAAGAACACTGCTGTATCCACATCCCAAATATCACTGAAAAGCTGCAAGAACAATTAGACACAATGAGAAAAGTAGCAGAAGACAGTAGAGTGATAAAAGAGGCAGCTGAAAATAATTGGTTTAAAAAAATTCTCCAAGAATTAGGTAGGTAGTCTTTAAGAGGATGGTTAGGTACATTGTTAGATAATTTATGTGATTGTGATTCTTACAGGAATCTGCATAAGCTGTACTAAGAGAATCATTCAAAGAAACATATGGAAGTAGTAAAAATCTAACTACTTCAAAAGGGGGGGATTGATACCAAAGAATTAAGAAAAGAAACCAAAGTTGCCGAACCTAAACCATGATCATATACAAGCAATTACTGACCCTAACTGCATCACTGAACTAATGATAATACCAGAACTTCAGCCTGAACTAATATCTGAATCACTGAAAAATTCGATATAGATTGTGTATAAGATAACTGATTTTTTCTTTGAAAGTATTATTAAGAATATAGATAGTAATAGTATTAACGGTATTATTGTGTGAATATTGATAATATTATAATACTATTATAGACATAATTGGGTTAAAATTGAAATATTTCATATTCTATTTCTTTTTCTAGATTGTAGGAGAACAAGATAGATTTAAGAATGTGTGATAAGGTTAATCATCTTCTAATTGACAAAATCTAAGTAAAAGGGTGAGACTTATGGAGATTATGAAATATATCCACAAGTCTCAAAGCAGGGAATATTACAGGAGATCTTGAAAAATAAGTGTTAAAAGCAAGTAAGAACATCTTGAGAAGAATATAAAGAAGATACTTCATAACTACTGCACCTGGCATTTAGACATATTAAAGACTGTCTTCACTAACTCTCTGCTAACAAGCAATAATGATTAACACAAGGACAAATCTTAGAAAAATAGAATGGACTGCCAAAATAGTGCCCTAGAGTTAACTTGTCTCATTATAATGCTAAAGAACACACCTCCTAGCTAGAAAAGCCCCCAACCCAGTTAAGCCCCCTACTCTCTGAGCATGCGTGGTGAATTAAAAGAGAACTGTAACTTTAAGATGAAGTAAGAAAAATACTAACCAATAGTTAATTAAGGGGTAGAACCAGTAGGCGTAACTAACTTTGTTAATTGTTTAAATACCTGTCATGATTTTAACCTGGTGTGCATGTTAGGAGGAGAAATCCCCTATGCACCTGGCACTGCAATAAACTAATGTTGGCTTTCTAAACTATCATTTGATTTGGAGAGTTTTCTTTGTTACAATTTTTTGTAACACTGACAGTAACCTGATGGTTCTTATCAATACTAACTGTCTGTAGTGTACATTGAAGGATTTTCCTTCAGCTATTTCTTTTGGGAGAAGTGAAGCAAGAAACTGTTGACGTGATGTCAGGTGTGTAACCATAGAACAATCTGCTTATTAAAGTAAGTTACAGAAGTAAAAAATGGTATGGAAGAGTTATTTGTCTTGGGGCAATATGCAAAGTCTGACATTAGGATCAGAGCTCGTCCTGTGCCTCCACTGGACAAGCATGATGGCTGATGGAGTCCTTGCCCTTACTTAGAATTTGATGCAAGTATTACAGCAAAAAAATGAGTCACATCCTATGATTCATTTTGTACACTGAGATAAAACTCATTCTAACTTGCTGACGCTATTTATCTTCACCAGTTAGATTAAATCCATTTGTTACTCAGCTACCTAAAACCAGGAAACTCTTTCAATAAATAGCAGTAGCATTATGGATGAAGGGCAAGGCATGTCAGCTGTGAAAGCTGAAGTGCTTTTATAAAATCCACCCCGATTCGCCAAACTCTGAACAGAATCTTTCCAGGAAGTGTTTTAAGAAACACAAAGAATTCAAAATGATACGCATGTCTGCAGTCTTCAGCTTTATCATCATGGCCTGAAATCACACCTTTACATAATGAATTACGAATTCAGCATACAACTTTATATTGGTTAAACATTTGCACAAGATGTAAGGGAATGGAGAATGAACCTCCAAATACGAATCAGATGCATGTTAGTGAGTATGTTGCATGTAAATTACTTCAGAAAATAATTTTCGGAAAAGTCAATCAGAAAAATAATTACACAAGCTTTACGTGATCACGCAAACGAAGAACCAGGAGGAAGTATCCTTGATTCAAATATCAAGTCATTAACATCTATACAAATGTGTTTAAATAGCTATTTGAACTACTAGGGGATTGAGCTAAATACTGTCATTTTCCATATGCTGTTAATTATTCAGTGTTCTAAATTCAAAACAGTAAAAAGATGTTCTATTTTTAGCCTTCCTTTGTTAAAAAAAACCCACCATCTTTTACTCTTGTGCTCACATGAGTTGGTAATCATTGTATTTTCCTCATCCAGTAGAGCTGAAATTTCAGGTAATTGTCATATTTTTTATTTTGATTGAAAAACATGCAGACAGTGTGCACAATTAACCGAGAGCTGCTTCCAGTGAAATGTTACCCTCTATTTAACGGTGAGAAATGGCAGGTAACAACGCTTATACTTTAAATGCAAATACTGGCTAACAATACTATATAGCTATTGTTTTTCAATGACAAAATTAATCACATCTGTAATAATTCTAGCTAGCCAGAGAATCATGCCAAACTAACCACAAGCGTCAGAGGAAACAAGAAGAAAAACTGTTTGCACTGAACATCTTTTCATAGATTGATAAACAATTTTTAAGAGTGTGGTATAACTGTTCCCTCAAGAATTCGTCAACAGCTTTGTCCTTCCATTTTATAGGCAATTAAAAATGACCAGTGGTAATAATACAACAGTGCAAGTATTGAAGTGTTCTTCTTGCAATTCATGCTTTCTTCTAACGCTTTTTGGTTTAAGATCCGGAGTATAGAATTTATTTCATTCTCATTTTTTTAACAGCCTGAAAAAGACAGCTTCATCAGCGTAAGTACCATACTCAATTCTAAGAAGCAAAAAGGCAAAAATTTGTGCATCAGCACGGTACTAAGGGGTGCCTTGTTGTATCATGGTGAAAAAAAATAACCTAAGCTAGCTTACTTAAGAAATGCAGCAGAACAAAATTAGTGCAAATTTTTGCGACCATGAAAGGATCTTAATTTGCTCAAGTTAAAAAAAAAAAGGTGAATAAATTATGTATTTTAACTCTTTGAAGAACAAAAGGGAATGGAACGAGAAATCCACAGTAACAGAATGAAGCATTTGCAGAGACATTGCTGCACAGCTTAAACATCACATACCAGCCTTTCCAGTCCCATGATGCTTACAGCCACTCAGACCTTTAAGTAATTTGAAGTTTAGCTCAAAAAAAATTCTAATGTGAAAGAAACTAGAGTGTAGAATTTGGAGAAAAGAACAAGTTCTGCAATACTGAGAGAAAAACTCATTACCTGCATTGCACAAAATGAAAAGTTTCTACCTGCCACAGTCATTTCATTTATGACGTGTTTAATTTGACTGTGATGCATTATTCACTCGCAATAGCCACGCATTTTAACGCAGTGCATTCACAGTACCACAACTTATGTCAATGCAATTCGCAGACATTTCTTGTTTTGGGTGAATATCTTGTCAAAAGAAGTTTAGCATTTGTGCGCTGGTCAAAAGTCACCAGGTGGGTCAGTCCTCACATCCAAACAAGACTACAGATAGTAAGAATTCATGACTTACTTCTGCAGTTAAGAAGGTTCAGAAAGGCAGTGACAGGAAGGGTGACCTCAACCACCTGTACCACACGGACACTGATTCAAGCAGTGACACAGAAACCAAAGACTGAGCACTAGAGAAAAATACATTATTTTCATTTTTGTTGCACAACATAGTGATGTCAAGAAAAAAGAGCAACAGAATTAAGCTCAGGTACTTCAGAAACCAAGGAAGGGCTTGGCTTGTGATTGAAGTCTTTAAACTTCCATGAGGCAGAGTATCATCAAGTATCTTCTTTCCCAGAATACATTAAGCAGGACAAATCCAATTTAGTTTTTAATGCCATTGAAAATTCTTTTGATAGTAGTTCATGAAGGGATACTCTGTCATGAGAATACACCCAATTCCGTCCAGTCCAGTCATAGCGCTTGGGCCCACTAGAACACAAAACACACGCTGTGTAAGTACAGGTTATTCATGGGAGCTGCTGGAAGCCTTTATTTATAATGTACCCCAGAGAGTGGCCAGGAAAAGGAAACAGCATGGAGAAGGACTGGCAGGCAGTCTGGGGAAGTGGAGCAGAAAAGGCCACATCTGCCAGGAACTGCTGAGCCATTCAACAGATATATCTGAAAGGTGACAAGATCTATCAGTCACTCCCAGTGGACAAGAGCTCCCTCCTTGCCTTCTTGCTTTTGGCACGGATTTCCCCAGTTTCCTCCCTTACCCCCTTCCTCCCTCACTTGTATAATTTTCTTGCACACAAATATTACAAGGGATATTTGTATAACGCTGAATTAATGATATTGATTAGTTCTTGCAGCAGTCACATGCGGATATTCTAAGCACAGCAGAACACAGATCACCATTCTCACTTTCTTTTTAGATGCAACAAAAGTATTTACCGGTTGAAAGCAAATATATTGGCATGTGGGAGACTGATGTTTAAAATGCTATTTTCCTCTGTGCTATCATATAGCTGTTGGCTTGATTTTTCAGGCCTACATTAAGCATCAAGAAAGAAACTTGAACACCCGGGTTCCATTCCAGACCTTTCCAACCACCCAATTCTCCACATCTGAAACAGGAGAATGACTGAAAGGCACTCACTACTGTTCATGTCAGCTAGAGAAACTAAGAAAAGAGAAAGGAATGAAATGGTCCTCTGGGATAAACAGACAAACCATCAGTCTTATCCCTGAACTCATAGGACAAAATACCTTGGAACGCAGACAATCCACACACCAGGTCTGCTACAAAACAGACTATCCTACATATACACAAGAGCAATCTGCAGGTTCTCTATAAACATAAACACTAATCTGAACCTTGAATATCCTGAATTACTTGCAATATTCAAATGAAGAACTTCCTAAGCACTAACCAAACTGGGAGAAGTCGCAAGTGCAAACACAGATCAAAGTCTCTTCCACTGAAATCTCACTTGCTGTATGCGAACTGGTAACTATTTGGAATCGAGATTATGTGCTCCAGTTACTTTACTATGCATTTCTCACTTCTTTGTCTTTGCAGCGCAAGCGTATGTTTACACTGTCCTGCACCTAGAGAATGACAGAATGGCATGCAGTCATTCATGAAAATCAGGCTAAAACAGGCCATTTAATCAACAACGACAAAGAAAAGAAATGCTTAAGTTATTTGAACTGTTTTTAAATGTTATGTAGTAAATATCAGTGATACAGTTAACATACGAAACACCTCCATAGTTCTCTGAATCCCCAAAATGCTGCACAAATGTAGTGTTTTAAATTTAAATTAAAAATTTAAGCAAGGATCTTGTGAGTTCTCTAAAATGCCTATAAAGTTAAATATAGACTAAATATATTTCTCATTGAAAGTCTGCATACATTTTTAAAGAGTAAGAGAGAAGAATTAAAATATCACATTAAGGTATTATTAAGAGATGGTGTGTAAGGTTGAAAAGTCTTTTCAGTGAAAGGAGCTACATGAAAACGACTGCAATCACACTGCTGGCAGGTTGCACCCAGCCCCTCACCCCCTTTTTTCAAATTGTCAACTAAGTAAAGCTTTACAAACACAAGCTTAAGTTCACTTCGATGTATAGATACATGATAGCAAACAGAAGGTCAAAAAAAGTCAAGAAAATGTCTCTCTCACATCTTAAGTATTTGTCTCCCTCACGATATGCTCTTAAAGACAAAAGATTCTACATTTACTGTACAAATTTTCCAAATATAACATTCAATGCAAGTGATCACTGGCAGTAACATTTGCTTCTTTCACTTTCCACTAGTATACTGCCCTTAAGAAGTATGTCACTCCAAATCATGTAGTATTTGCCGGAATTGCTTTTCAGAAGTTAGGAAGTAAGTGAACATGTAGCATCATATTTCAGGAAATACCACTGTTTACCATAACACCAGTTAAGGATACACAAAATTTAATGTTTGTAAGTGAATAATTTTTCATCACAGATGATGAAAAATACAATCAAGAGAATTTTCAAGTTCATCTCTTTCCTTGTGTATTTTTATTCAATACTGGAGCAACCAAAGAAAGAGAAAAGTTTAATATTTTTTCACAAATTCCGTATGCTGAAGCAAGCATGTCTTAGCTCAACTAGAGCTGGCTCCAAACAGATATGAATTCTCTAAATTTTGGTTTTCATAAATAGATGAAACCTTTGTGTCAGTGACACAAAAATCTTACAGCATCATCTTAAGCAGAATCAAGGTTCAGAAATTATGCTTGTTGCAAAATGTATGGAATGAATAAATTCTGACGTACAGCCTGCAATTGTCTAAACAAAAAGGTTTGTTAGCTTGCTAGGCCTGTGCCTTAGCAAGTCATGTATCTGTGAAGTAAATTATTTAATTAATAAAAGGACTCTGCGATAGGAGAGGATTTAGTAGAAAAAAATTACTAACCTAGTATGCTGTGCACCAGGCAGTACATAAGTACACTAAAACAAAGTTAGAATTTTCTTCAGGTAAATTTTATGTGTATTAAAATTGTTTCTCTTAAAATCTTAAATTCCATTGTGCTTTTTTTTCCCCCAACACAAACCCTACCACGGAATTCTACTACTGCAAAACCATTCCCTGTTTGCAGTCAATACATTCTTTCTGAACAACATTCAAGAGGTACGCCTGCATAGCTACTGGGAGTGCTAGCTGGTTCCTTCACCAGTAACGCTGACCAACTCCCTCAGCTCCTTCCTTGGGATAGTGTCAGAGAACTCTAATTTCTCGGGGAGTCAGCTACAACATTTTCCCACATATCTGTCTGCCCTCTCTGCTGAAGCCAACCAGAAAACCTGGAATGGATCAAAACACAGCATTAGAGAAGGCAGAGGGAACAGCTAGCCAAGGCTCCCATAAAGTGCAGATGCTTGACAAAAGCAACCAGTGGGAGAGCACATAAACGTATAAAGCAGGAAATCCCACAGGCTTAAAGGGGAAGGAGCCACCCTGTTTAAATACAAAGAGAGGTTTAGATCATAACGTCATCATCACTCTTTTTTCCAACAGAAGCTTTGTTGTGTTTTGTTTTTTCTTAATTATGGCTGTTTATTTTTTCTATGAGTAGGCTATATTCCTGTAGACGGTGGTTTTGGACCAGAACAATATGAAAATTCTGTTTTACACACTTCCTGGATTAATTTAGGTATGTCAGTATACTGCACTGTGCCTCAAACCTCTATAACAAATTATTATTGAGCATTTAGATTATATCATGTTTGGAGAATATACTGAGTAAAAGGGTTACTTATGAAAAGGATATTACATAGTCCGTGCCGTGCTATAAAAAAGGGGAAGTACATTTCCACCCACTCTGCAGACATTACATAACTAACTTACACGTAACTTACCTAGTGGGTGAGGACAGCCAAATCTGCCGGTTTGGTGTTTGCTTATTGATTACATATGTTCCCATGTCTCCACCTAATTTAACTGTTAGAACTCCACTCTTAAAACACAAAGAAAATAAGTGAGAAATTAAAGATTTGCATCCTGTTACCTGACAAGAATTACATCATCTGCAGTAGATAAACAAACTTACATATCTGTATCCCATTCCCAACTATTTCCCAAACAGTAATAGCTTGGAAGAATCATCATTAGGTACCAAAAACTTGTGTTAATACCTAAAACAACCTGCATATCTTTGAGTCTCATCTAGATTTCAAACCTTCTGGTCAGAGTTTGATTTAGTATGTTTGCACCATTCACAATGGCACTACTGGAGCAATAATACTCTTGAGCTTTGACCAGTCATCTTGAAAGGACTGCTAGTTCATTTTGCAATGACTAAAACATCATCCAATAACAACTTTTTCTATTCATGAACAGTGCAGAACTGGTGTGGTTCAAAGTCAAGAAGCTTTATGTGTCATTGCTAGATTCCTGAGCCACGCAATTTTACCTAACTTTTCTTAAGTAACTGTAACAGTTTCCCAGTGAATAAACACAATTCTTTCTCCAATAATTCTGATGAAGTGCTTAGATCCTGAATCATACCTCAAAAATGTTCCACTTCTAAACTCCATGAGGTCTGGTTTGTTCTAGTTATGCCAGCTTCAGACCATTATCTTAGTGAGCTTTTCTTTTCTCTTTCTTACATTTCTTACTGACAACATGATTCACATTTCTCTGACATTTGCACAAATGCATCTGAAAAGCATACGTAACTCTGATAAAAATATTTCTGTCCTAACTTTAAAAGAACAACACTACTTGGACTAGAGTTAACCTACAGATGATCTGAATTATGCTAATTAAAAAAGGGTATCTCTACAGAATACAGTTGATGATTCAGGTAACAGGTTAGTCATATTTAATCTACAGTTTCTCAAATACTTCATGCCCTATAGCACAATAAAGCTTTTTTAAGAGAATCATACTCTTCATGCTTTAGTCAGAACATACTACTAGAGCTACTATCACTGCTAGGGCTATTTGCTATGTATAAGCACTTACTGTGGAGAAAAAAATACTTTCATTTATGAGTACCTACTGCCTGCAAACTTACTCCGTAGCACAGGCAGCAACTTAGAACTTCCTTCTCCTGTTAAGTAACTCAGTGTTACTGGTTTCTGACATATGTCAAGGATCATCAGACATGAAACAATACTCTCAAGGTCTGATTTTTTTACCTTAGTTTCCATGCTGCTTCTGTGCTTGATAAAGGATTTATATCTATGATGAATAAAATAAAAATAAAAGGCTCCCCTGATTAATATTGCTATCAGGTTGTTCTGCCAGTTATGTTAATTGAATATTGGTTTAGTGCAAAGAAGGACAAAAACAAGCTACTTCTCTGGTTGTCAGAATTCAAACTTTTCTAATTCTCATCAGTCTTAGATCCGTAGAGATACAGCAGAGTAAGAGCAGGTTGGGGGATTAGGCCTGAAGAGCGATATAAAAGTTTCACTATTCTTCTACGTGCTCTTTAGTGCCATATTAAGTATTCAGCACGATGTTATGCTGTACCCTACAGAAACATTATAAGTAAATATGTTTCCAAAGAGTTAACAAAAAATCTATCCTATTGCTTACATTGTGCGTCAGTTGGTGGAGAATGCTGTTGCTCTGTCGTTGCAAATTAAATAAAGGTTAACTTCTAATGCTGTGTTTAAACATTTTCCCATGTATTCTGCAATACTTTTGAAATACTAGAAAATACAACTTGAGTATTTAACAGCTTAAATTGCAAGATATTTTTACCATCTTTTAAGGAATACTACTGTATATGTTTTGTACTACTGGATGAACACTGGTTAGCTCCTGGTAACAAGAACATTCTTCGAAAGACCTTTTTTTCCCTGGACATGAAGGTATAAATTGCATGAAGAAATGAAGTTCATAACAATTCACAGGCAAAACAGACCTTTATCACGTTCGCCACCTTGTGTCTTGCTGTAGCGCTAGCCTTGTTTGTTTTGCATTAACTTTGGTAAACTTGGAACTATTTAAATGTTCGCTCTTAACAGAAACGACAACATATTATTATGTCATTGTACAGTCCACGCAATGAGGAAGTACTGGTAAAAATTAAGGTGGATGTAAAAATAATTCCTTTTGAGCCTCACAGTGAGTCAATGTCAAACACAACCCACTCTACAGAGGCTGGAGATAAAATTCTGACATAAGATGACTCATTACCTTCATGTAATGAAGTGACCAAGAACATTAAAGGGTAAATGATAATCTTTTTGCTAATTTTTGTCCTAAGCTCTTTAAATCAGGCTAATAGACTAATATGCTACAACATACTGAATAGTAATGGTTAAACAATTCTTTGCTTTTCACCAGAAAAGCAATTAGCTGTAACATTAACTACATACTTAATTAAAGCAATAAATAGTATTTACTAAGGACAACAACAGAATCATACTAACAATATGTTATTTTCTATCCCAGCTATAAGAAATAAAGAATGAACAATATGACGACCAAGTTACACAGGAGCAAGTCCGAAAACTACAGGGTTTTGGGGTGTTTTTGCACAGTGCAACCCAAACCATCTGTTTCAATGTCCCTGAGCATAAAACCTTAACTGACAGGGCTAGTAGAAAGCAACCTCCTTGTTGTAAGACATGAAGAGGGAGCAGCAGTTATATGACCTCAAAAACCTGCAGTAGTGAAAGATCTGTGTTGCAGACCACAGTGTAGGGAGAAACTGCACTCTCTTCCAGGTCATGTAAAGGGCTGTAACATACAAACCACTTCAGGAACTGTATATAAAACTAAGAAGTTCCCTATACAAATAGAATGGACATTTTTAATCTGAGTCAGTCATTCCTGTAAAAGAATTTGAGTGGCTGACCCATTAAGGGCTCCAATTAACAGGCTAGCAGCCACACAGTGTCTCCCATGACAGAAGCCTTCTTCTCCCCATGTATGCTCTGGTCTCACTTTTGCAACCACCTGTCCAAACACTGCATCCTCTTACTGCTTCTCGCTACCAAAGGCTGTCATCAGTAAAGCCAGGACAAACACAGGCTACCTGGTCAAGACAAATGCCGCTTCTCAGTATTCAGGGGAATCAAAGAAACTGCTCTACCAGTTACATGGGACGTACATGTACTACGCCACGTAGGCCTGTCCTAGTATCCACCGAGAGGGAAGTGACTGCTGATGTCAGAGGTCTCTGCATGTTTAGAAAAATTTATAGACCACTGTGAAATTAGAAACCAGTTTCTGTCTCCTCTTGTGCTCGTTTATTATTCTCTGCTATGTCTTTCTCTATACACTAAACATTTAAAATCCTCAAATCTTACAACACCATGTGTTACTTTTTACCTGAATAGTTGCTCCAGTCAGTATAAACAGGTGCATTTTAATAATAAAGCCGTAAAAACTCATTGTATTTTAAGGGTCGGCACTAAGGTGACTAATTTAAAATTATCCTTCTAAGAAAAAAAAAAAAAAATCTACAATAATTACAGTGGTAATAGCATGTTGAAAACATACCCCTAAAGAGACATCATAATCTTCTGGGGTAAAAGGCTTATCTGTCAGGTCCTCAAAGAAATCTGCTAAGGAGTCCAGTGTTTCTTCAGCCAGTTTTTCGTAAGTGGTCTCATCTAAAGAGCTACAAATGACATACAAGCCCATAATTAGGAGGAAAAACATGGAAGACAGTATTTTCCCTGTAACAAAAACATACCAAGACCATGACCTTAGAGGAAACAGTAACCATGAAACGATGATATAAAACAGGCATTCTTCTTAACGTAATGTAGGTAACTATCCACCTTGTAAATGGAGGTGGAATTTTGAAATTTTGGTAGTAGAGATCTCTTAACTAACTGAGGAATATGTCATTCTTTCCTTAGATATAATGACCCCCATGTACTAAGAGGACAGAGTTAGATTTCAAAATAAGGCATTTTCATAAAATGAGTTTGTGCAAGAATTACTTAGTTTTGAACTTTATGACTAGAGACAAGCATCTCCTGGTTAGAAGCGTATGTAATTTGACTCTAAGAAACTCGCTGTAGCTATAAGCGGTTTAGAAACATCAGTATCACATGCCATGTCTATGTACAGCATTTGATTTCTCAACTGGAATTACCAACAGAGCCTAGTAATGAGACATTATTAAAGTGTGCTTATGAACTAATACAGACAATTACCTTCTTCTTCAGAGAGTCTCAAAGCACCTTTGTAGCCATTAAGTAAGGCTTATAGCACTTGTGAGACTGCTTCTGTTATCCTCTTTAAATAAGTAGAAAAAGTTATTGGAAAAAAAGTCTATATCAGTTTAGTTAATGACATGTCATTAAATCACGTATGTTTTTCCATCCATATCAGTGCCAACTTTTAACTGAGAGTGCAGGTGAGTATCTCCAGCAACAGACAATTCAGTGAAATCATTTCAGGTTTTGCTAATGGGTACGAGAATACAACAGTTACTATGAACTATAGTGACTCAGTATCTTTCAGTTGATGACACAGAACATAAATTTTTTTTGAAAGCTTCTTGCTAGCCAGTTACTGAAATACACTCTATGCCACTTATGTGAGGGACACCGCAGAAATACCTAGGGACGTGGAGAACGGACAGCCTTAGGATTAGGCAGGATTCATTTACTGGTTCAGGGTGCAGTTCAATTACTTAATGGTAAGAGCCATTTTACACACCTGCACAATCCTTCATTGGACCTCCAGCTCCTGCATCAAAAGGGGAAAAGTCTCTGACAGGTACTGTGTCACATCCTCTCAGTGCAAGAAGAAATTTCAGGTAACCTGACATACGTGAAACGGTGCTAGACACCTGTGTTTAGGTACACGAATTATTTCTTAAGTGACTTCCCAAATTCACCCAAAATGCTTTTCACCAAAACTCTACTTCTGCTTTGTACCACCATATCAACATTACATTAGTCTGATAGTCTTACCGTGTCTAGAAATTATTTTAAAATGCAGAGACGATATTTTCATATGAATATCTCAAAATAAAATTCACCTTGTGTCATTCAGATTTCCTGCATTTCTTAAATTCATTAACTGAACAGTCTTGCTCTTCACCTCTGAAGCATATTGTAATTGCTGTTGAAAGGAAGCATATGTAAAATGGAATTAAAAGTTAAAACACGAAGAATTATAAATGACATATTTGTCACATAAATTAAATAGATCCTTGAAGACCTTTCCATCCCCCTCAAGTAAAACATTCATATTCTATATAACAGAGCTAATATGGAAAGAATTATGCAGCTTTAGTCCTTGGATGAGTGAGCAATCTAGAATATCCCTGCCCTCTGATACAAACTAATGAAAAAAAAGAAGAATTTTATTCATAGAATAGTGAACTAGGAAAGAGGAGAACTGTTTTCTTTTCTATTGCTCTATCACACAACTACTGAGCAACTTCAGACAACTGGCTTAGGCTGAGATTTTCACCAGTATCCACTACTCAGACATTTGATTAACAACTTGTGTCCCTCTGTTAGAAGCTATGAATATATTCAACTGAAATAAACAGAAGCCCCGAATCCTCCTTACTTACAAAAGAGCTAACATCACACTTCACATTCCAGATCTCTTCTCTAAAACTGTTTAATTTCTAATTTCTGTTTAAAAAAAGCTTTCAAAACCAAACCATGATTACAGAAAAGCCGTATAAACATACTGGCAATATAAGACAAGGGTGCAAAATGGGCAACCCCTTTGAGGGGAAGCAATACATCAACATGGATAAAAATAAAGTTGATCCTCTAGTCTAACACTATAGCAGAAGTACTTACGCTGTCGCCCGAGAAAGAAAGATAGCATGCTTGCCACTTTCTTCTTAACCTGGGCTATGAAGGTATATATTTTTGGATGAATGATAAGGTAGCATTCGTGATTGCTTATTGTGTACTTGCACAAGGTTTTGAAAACTAACAGAGTGAGCTGAAAAGCAAATGACATTTAAAAAGGAACTATGACAGCCCCTCTTCAAGCACACAAGAGCAAAACTCAAAAACACCTCTCTGTATGGTCTGACAGCTATCCTCAGGCATTACAGATGAACTGGTCTGTTAGTCCAAAGCCATGAATGACACAGACATAAATGACAGAGAACAGCAAACTCCTTGTACCATCACAACAATACAGGCTGACAAAACACACACTGATGCCTACATGTTTTTGACTGTACCCGTTAGCATTTCTTTAATACACACTTAGCATCAAAAGCTACAAGGCCATAAATACGTTTAGGTTCTGCCCGGATCGAGAGGCTGTAACTCCGTTAATGTGCTCATACTCAATTTATGACTTGAGGCTGCCAGCACGGTGCTAGCATAGAGTTGGTATCACACCTCCACGTACCAAACCCAGTGCCAGGGGTGGCCAGCACACATCTTCCGGAACTGGAAAAGGGTAGCAAACAAGTAAATAGCTTTGGAGGACAGCAAGGGCTGGGTTCCCCGCCGGGAAGCCCTCGCTGCTGCCGTTCCTACAGCGCAGCAGCACGGCTGTACCTCTAAGGGCTAGGAACGACCAAAGCCACCGGCCCAACACTTGCGCTCCGGCGAGGACCGCTGCCACCGGGGCGCCGCTCAGCCCGCACACCGCGCTCGGCCCGGCCGCGCGCCTCAGAGCCGCTCGCACGGAAGCGGCGCAGCAGGGGAGCGGAGCGGCCTTCCCCCTGCCAGAGACGGAGGACGCGCCACGCTGCCGGCCGGCCCGCGGGGAAGCCCGGCGGGGGCCCTGCTTGGCCTCGCGGCCGCAGGCCTCATCAAGACCAGCCAGGGGCCCTCGGCCGGCTGAGGGAACCCCGCCAGCCACGTTTCCCTCCCCGCCCGCAGCGGGAGCCCGGCCCGCGCCAGCCCCGCCCGCCCCCGGGCAGCGGCAGTGCCGCCGCCTAGCCTCCTCCCTCCCGGCGGCGGCAGGCCGCGCCTCGCCGCCCGCCCGCGGGCCTCACGCTCACCGTCCGGCCGCGGATGGCAGCGGCTGCCCCCGCCAGCGGGGCGCCCCCAGGCCCTCCGCTCCGCCGCCGCGCCGCCGCCGCCCGCCTGGCGGCGCGCAGCGCGCCGGCCGCCCCCGGCCTCCACATGCCGCCGCTGCTCGCTGCGGAACCGACCGAGGAGGAGCCAGCCCGCCGCGGCGGCGGCGAACGAGAGGCGGCGCGGCCGCTACCGCCCTCCGCCGGCGCCGCGAGGAGGAGCGCCACGCCGGGCTGTCTCGGGGCTGGTCTCGGTCAGCCGCCGGTGCGAAGGAGCGGGGCGGCCGCTGGCGAGGCCTGGCCCAGCCACCCTGCGGGCCCGTCAAAGCGGGGGCAGAGGGCCGGTGCCGGGGGAGGCAGGGCGCCGAGCGGCCCCTCTCCCTGGCCAGCCCTCCGTGCGCCCGCGCGGCAGAGCGCTTTCCCCTTGCCGGCCGGAGGTGGGACGCACGGGCGGGTCGGATCCTGCCTTGGCGGGGCAGGGAACGGGACCCCGCCGCCGGCCGGGCCCCTCGCCCAGCGCTTCTCCGACCAGGCGCCTGAGCGCAGGCGTGCGTAGCCTCCGGGAGGGCGAGCGGCGGACGCAAGCGCATGACCCAGAAGAACGAGTGCCGGCGCCGTCGAACAGCCGTCTGCGCGCGCCTAAAGGAGAAAAGCAGCTTGGTTTTGTTTGGGGTTTTTTTTTTTTTCTTTCCCCAGACCCTGCTGATTTCAGCCGCAGTACAGCCAGACTAAATGAAGCCCAAGTGTTTTGCTGTACTGGAGTCGGATACGGTCTTTGTCGAGAACGTGCCTTTTCCCGGAGGTGGTACTTTCCCCATCAGTCCAGTAGAGGGGGAGGGTGTCCTTTCCCCAGCGCGCGCACCGTTCAACACAAAGATCCTGCAGCAGAGCTGTACTTAGAAAAGGGAGGTGCTGGGTCCTGGTGTACTGTTCAGGCTTTTTTTGCGTACTTCTGAGAACGTGGGGATCTCGAATCTGGCTGGTATCATAAAGATAAGTAGCTGCGACGGTCCTTTGGCAACATGTCTGCTCCTGCTGTGCACCTTCACCTCAGCTACTGTCCTCACGCCAGGGAGTAAGTACAGCATCCACAGCTTTTCCAGACAGACCTAAGCAGTAATAGAGACGGATTCCTCCTTTCTTGACAATTTAGGACAAGAACGGTAGGAGGCACTGGCAGTACAGAGGGGGAGCAATGGGACAAGGACCAGGGCTCGTATCTTGAGTTGAAATTTTACAACAGGCCAGCTGGACTCACACCCCAAAACTGGAGTAGCTGCAAGTCACTCAAAAAAGCTGTTGAGATTCCACTTTCTGTTGACTGCAGTTAATTAATTCTAGGTAACAGCACTGATGTGAGCAGCTAGCATGGACCACTCGAGATGACAGTCACCGATTTGCCCAGGAGGTATTTTGGCTGTGTGAATACGTGAGTCCGTGGAAAGGTACATTATTACAGAATATAACATCCACTCAGGGACCCATCCTAGGACAGTGTTTTCTGTGACAGCAAGTATTCTGATCCATCACTGCCTGTAGGTAAAATGTTACCCTGAACCAGTAAAGGGAAAGTGAAGCACATAATTTATCACACCTGACATGTTTGATAGAACTTCTGATGGTGTGCTTCCAAAAGCAGTGGAAAAGGGAATTTATGTTGGTGACTGGCCAAGTTCTTACTGAATTACTTAAATGCTGGTGATACCGTATTATTAATGATATGTGAGGATGTCAAGAGTCTCAGATAGGCATCTTTTATTGTTACTTAAACTGAAAAAATAAAATAGGCTCACCAGGGAGATAAGAGAAATAATTCTGATGAAAAGGCTTCTTAAAAAAGCCGTTTGCTGTGGGAGCACAGGCAAATTTCATTTCAGATCCTTCCACAGGACAGGACTGCAAGATGCAACAATTCTGAGTAAAATCATAAATATGTAAAGCATACAAGTATTGAGAAGCTTACCACTGATGACTGTGTGATGCATTTTTACATTTCTAAAACTCTCACTCAAAAAAGCAGCTGGCATCTTGCAGTGCTTCAGGGAGTAAGTTGTCAAGTTTCTCACCAAGATTTATTTTTTTATTTAAGCTGAAATTATTTTCTACCACGAGGGGCAAAAGCCCAGACAATTCAAGTCAGTTGTGCAAATTTCAACTGAGACTTTGACTTCTGTTGTAGTTAAAGAGTTCTCTGTACCAAACCGTATTAACTAGCTTAGTCAGCCTCTTTTCTCTTTCCAGCAGAGTCCTGTGTGTTTTCTTTGTTGCCAGTATCTTCCCTCAGACCTTGTAGGGATCTGCGTTCTCCTTGCATTTTGCGAGGGAAGTTTTTATACATCGAGCAGACACAAGATACTGTCTAATTCCTTGAAGACCAACCCACATTCTTACCACTTCTGGAAGAAACTAGTTATGTTTTCGCAGCTATAATGGTCTACATACTGAGATACGGCCTGTAGGGAAAAATAACTTTCAGACCACAGAATACATCAGTAAAGCAAACAATTCTTTTTTCATACCTTGGTGGGGAGAGGGGAAAGCAGCTGGAAGAATGGAGGAATGCCTGTTCTTTTATGTAGCATTTGATCTAGTAAAAGATGGTGCTTGTTTACCTACCTTGCCATTACTATAAAAAAAGCATCAGAAGATATTTTCTGGTATTATCCAGGTACTTCCACAGTGATTCTTCTCTAATTATCCAAGGTCATATGCAAGTCTCAAGAGGAAATACTCAGCTCTTGTTTCTCAGTTAATGACAAATCAATGAATTAGTGTAGAGTAAATATTTTCTCTGGTATTAGCAATCTTACTTACCAAATCTTTCAAAAAATTGTCAACAGTGTTGAACTTAATGAACTTTACAGGGCGCTCCTACCAGTGAGGATCATTTACACAACTTCAAAAGGGCCCGAGTTAGGGGCTAGCAATTTTAACAATGATTTCTTAATGTTTTTCATCTTGATCCTTGTCTCTTAGGTTAATGTTGTTCATACCACAGCACTTTGGTATCAATATCTTTTTAGGCTGGTGTAAAATAACTGCGAAGCAGTTCCAGATGCAAAACAGCTGCAGGGTCAGACCCCACACCTTCAGTCTGAAAAAAGCTGGTATCTTTCTTGTTGCAAGCAAATGCATGCACCACTGGAAATGGGTCAGCAAATGGCTTCTACGAAGAATAGGTGGAGTGCACCACTGATTACTCTTTTTATCACTGTCCAGTGTTCAGGGTTTGGGAAAATAGCATTGCGTTATATGAAATTAAATTGCCTGAACTATAAGAAAAGTCAACAAGAAAACAGATCTCAGGATATGTGTTAGTATTTTCAAACCATTGAATTCTAGTACAAGGACATGAGGTTTCTGTTGTTTGTTTGGTTGGTTTTTTTTAAACTGAGGACAACTATTACACGCTACCCCCAAAGGCAAAACTCACCCTCAGAATGCCATATGATTAAGTCACAGGGTCAGATACACAAATGTGGAGTTACTCCCTACCTTTCTCAAAGCAGGCATCAACCTGTGCTTTTTCCTTCTGGGCAGCATGCAGGGCCAGAGTATTCAGATACCACTGCACACAGATAGCCCACGTCTGTGACCTAATTGTTCAAATTTTGCTCCCTGTGGTGAGTTCCATCTGTCTAGATCTCAAGAAATAGACCAATATGTTACTTTAATACCCCAGGGAATTGATTATGCCTTCTGTATATATTTTAATTTTACTTGACATGCACTGCCTTATCAGCTTTATAGATACGTTTAAGTCATTACATTTTCATCAAAGTGCAACCAATGCAAAATACCAATGCAAGATGAAGAGAAACAAAATACTTAGGCATGAAACACACACATCCTTACAAGCTCCTGTACTCTTTGATGTCTGAAGCTGTATACCATTTCATGTGTTAGAGAAAGAAATGGGTTCCAAGTTGTTGATCATTAACATTGCTTTGCTGTGATCCGTCTTCTCTCTCAGTGGAACCATGTAGTCACACAAAAGAAAAAAAACAACTTGTAAGTGCACATGCTTTGGAGAAGGTTTTCCCAGTAGGCTGCATAGTCTATATGGGATTTCCTTTTGCAAGTATTAAATGACTGTTTTCATTTATAAATGACTGTGTTAAAGGGATTGTGCACAAAGGATGGCTCAGTCTCTGAATCGTTTAGTGTAGACATTCTGGGTTTGGACCGAATTGTTGCAGTTGGGTGTCCTCTGGGGTCTTCCTAAGGACAAGTGATTTAGACACTACAGTCTGCTAGGTAACTGGGGAAAAAAGTGACATGTATATGCTTTATGAAGGTTAATCTGGTGCTTAAACTAAGAAGTTTCATGCTTTTCCCCAAATAAGACTAATCAGAAATATCTGCTTTGCATAGAGACACATTCTAAATCTGCTATACACTGTGCATGAAGGAGCAGACATTTCATAGATGTACAAAATGTTTCTGCTCACAGGGCATGCAGATTGGTCTCTTGCATTTCTAAGAGGAATGCTGCAGAAAATCTTTCTGAGATTAAGCAATCTAATTTTAAAGCCTGGAAAAGAGGTAATAATGAGACACAGGCTCTGAGTTAAGCCAGAGACTCTACATACTTAGAGAAAAAAACCCAAACCACCCCTTCCATTCTTTAGTCTGTGCATAATTAAGGAATAATACCTTTAAGGGGTATTATATTAAGGAATAATAACTCCTTGTCAGGGTTATAGGGTTACATCAAAGTAAAAAAAAAACAAAACACAGCAAAATATTAAATGAAAAATTCTTCAGAGGTACAAAGCATAATTATAGGAATTACAGTGCCAAATTCTGGTTTTGCCAATCCAGCAGGTTTGCTACACTTACTCCTAAAAGAAATGTTATTACCAATAATTTTCATAAGCTTTGAAAGTGACACCTGTGTTGTTTTTAAATACACCACTGCATCGAAGGATGAAATCTTGGATTGATGATCACTGGTGTTTGGGATTATCTCTCTGCTGCTAGGGAAATTAAGGAAACCAGAACAGTTTGTACAGCTATCTTAAAATGATTGCCTATACTGAAAAACCTGAAATGCCTTTATGAAGCAGTGCCTTTTCTTTGCTGCTCCAATTTCAAGATTCCCCTCTTCATTATAGAGCTGGTAGAAGCAAAGACAGATGCCATGCTGCAGAGTGCTTGTCACACCTCTTGATATGCCTCTCAAGACCATCTCATGAAGGCAGAGAAATACCAGAACAGTAAGTTCTGTACAGATCAAGAGCAGGTTAACAGCTGTGGTTGTCTTGAGAACAAAATATTTTATTCATCAATAAAACTATAGTTTACAGTAGTATTTACTAAATAAATTATATAATTTCTCTTTTACAAGAAATAAACTAAAATAAAAAATATTTCAAAGACAATATATGTACATAACGTAAGGCCTTGTTATAAATAACATTTTTTCCCCTTTTCACCAACAGTGAAAATATCATTAGAGGCTCATTTTCATATAGTATGTGCAGAGGTTTACCCTAACCCTTGTATAACATCAATTCCAGTTTCCACTGACATGGACCTAAGTGATTAGAACTGAAAGGTCAAAACAAATAAAATTAATTTTATTCGCCACTGTGCTTATTTTTAAACAGATAAAGCAGATAATAGATTTTGCTTGTGCGTAGTTACAGAATGCATGCAAATGAAACCACTAGAGAGCTGATAAGAAAATACCACTTTCAAGTCCAAAAAAGGTGATTGGCAATATAGTAGAAAGCAGTCTGAATTACACAGTTCTTCACAGTTCAGCAAGCAACAGCAGATGATAGCAGAGTGTGGAACGTTTCATGTCATTTTTGCCAAGTCCATCAATCCTTTCTATGGTTCAAAGATCCTGACACTTCTTAGAATAAGTTCAGCTGATTATTACTCTTTGTCTATTAAGGTCAGCAAATTCCTCCATCTTAAATCAGGAGTGCAGAAAGTGCTTTTCATTAACCACGGTCACTTCTCTTAGTTTTACTCTTCTTGTATTCTTTGTTACTGGAAATACAGAAATTACAAGTAAAGAATTGTGTTTATTTGTTTTGTTACAGAATTATAAACAGCTAACATCTTTCTTCCTCTAAACAGGCTGCAGCACAGTTTGGCAATGATTCTTCTCTTATCTTGCCCCCTAATCAAAAGTGTTGCGTCTCTTTTCTTGTACAACAGCCAACCCCTATAGTTTTGCAGACGTTGCAGTACACTTACATTATAGGAAACAGAACCACTTGCTGCTGCAAAATGCTGAACAGTCTGCACATCAGAGAAGACAGTCTAAACTGAGAGCACTCAGCATTTCGCAACAGCTTTTATTACCTTGCAGAATTGACTGGGGCCTTTGTTACTTGAAAGTGTTAGGGGAAAACCTGCAGTCTTCGTATGTCGCATATGAAAGTCCTGTTAGCTTCTGCATGATACCCTTCCCCATTTGAAAAATCATACCTATCCAAAAACTTTCAGGCACAACTGATGTTCTAGTCAGTGTCGTAGCAATCATTCTATTTCACAAAGTTACTTAATAATGTTAATGAATTAGAGTTTTCTACAGTATCTTCTACAGAAGCCGCGGTTACATTAATACAAATCGTTGATCACTTCTTAGCATCACTATGGAGTCAGAGATGAATTGAAGAGAAACTGTTCTTTGCTGAATACATTACTGACTCAAATTAAGGATAAACTGACAGCTGACTAAAATACTGCAGTAAATTGAATGCTTCTCCTCTAATGTATCCAACATGGAGCAGGACACAAAACCAAAACAAAGACATCTGTTGTGGCCTTACTCTAAAACCTCATTAAAAAATATAACAAAGGCATAAGTATCCATCTATTGAACAGATTTTTAAGGTCACCTTAAAATTGTACTTTTCGATACAAGCATTTAACTAACCTTTAAATAGTTCAACAACAATCTAATCTTGACTATGAACAACAACAAAAAAATCTCCAAAGGCATTTTTAAAGCTTATCTTAGAGAAAGGTAACCAGTAGCTTTAAATCAATATTCTAGTTATGACTTCTAGCACTAGACCTTGAAGCTTGAAGAATGATATTTCAATATAATTCTGTGGCAACCTTTAAACCTGTCACTGTATTGTGCATCACTGTTAGGGTGTTCATAATCACTCATGCTAGTAAGCACAGTACTAATTTCTTAGAAGCTGTTCTGTCTCTCTAGATAGCTGTGGTCTGGCAATGAAAGTCTGCTGCCATATTAGCATCTGAATGTGCTAAGGGAGTAAAGTACTTATAGGATGCAGAACAATTTAATATGCAAAGTGAAATTGTTGGACAAGTGAGTAAAATTAAAGAAAGTGGTATTTTAAAAAGAATATGACATAAGGCTAACACGGATTTTTTAAAAAAAATTTTTTAAGAATCAGTTTGGCAAAAAAAGTTGAAAAATGCTAGTACCAATAAACAAAATAATGCTTTATGAAGCCAAGATAAATTAGTAAAAATTTTCACTAGCACCATCTGCTTTCTGATTGAAAGCTCAGATCCGAATGACTGCAGGTCCATTTTTGACAGATATAATGGTCACTCAACACAACTTCAGACCCTCTGGCCTTACTACTACTTTTCACTCTCTAAGGAGACTAGCAGTATTGCTGATGCTAGCTTTATGCTATTCCATTAATTACATAATGCAATTACGACTAGCTTATTCTTGTTCCCTTTCCTCTGATCCTTCCAAAGCATTTCAGAGGGATCAGCAATGGAAAAAATATCAGCAAAATCTGCATAACAGAGTTGGAGAAAACAGATCTGACAGAAACTCGCAGCAACTGCTAACTGTGAGACAGTCACAGAAATGCTGTTCATGGTACTGATGCCATTTTAAGGAGGTGGGATTTTCAGATGGTCATCTTTGTGTCAGCTACAGTCCAGTTTTGTGCATATTATTCTGGAATAATATTTGCCTGGAATATTTGGATTGGAATATCTGGAAAAAGATGCGCCTCCATCTATTTCAAGGCACAGGCCATGATCCTCTAAGCAACTCTGTAACCAGTGCACAACTTTTGGGGTTACCTTGATTGAACATATGAGAAATATTATTTTGTGATAGAGACTGAGTTTGGCCATGGCAATTGGGTTCAAAATGATAAATAATGGACAAATGACACTACAGGATGCATTCCTGTAATCACTGTCTGAGATGTCTCACATTTGGTATGTAATAGATTTACAATGTTTGAGCCTACTTGAGGCTTTTTGTATTGGAGCATTTTTGTGCTCCAGTTCTCTTTTCATGGATTTGTTTTTGCACTGATTGGTTGCCTTATGTGGTGCATTCCTCCCCGGGCATGAGAACGTGTAGTTTAGTGACAATAAGTGCTGGCATTTTAGCACTTGGCTTACTCACGTAATGTATTACTTGTAATCTGAAATGGTACCTTTTTAATCTAATCAAGTACATAATTCTGTGTCTGATTTTCATGCAAGGGTGACTGAAAAGTTGCTGTTATGTTGCTTCCTACATAACGTTGCTTCTGCAAGAACACGTCTGCCAAACTACATTCAAGTGCTTCGTTGTTGTTTCACCTCACACCAAGTTTCAGTTTTATGAGAGACATAGGCCTCTTTTTCTCTCCTTTTTAAGATCACGCATGGATGGATACAGGGATAAGATAGAACACACAGGAAAGGAGCAGTTACCTCACTGCATAAAACAAGAAAGTTTGCCCCCTTCAGCCTTAATTAAACAGGATTCTACTTTGAGGAAAAAGTGCTTGATTGGTTCCAGTATGCGCACGTAACATTTTAAGGATTATTCTGCTCTCAGGGGAAAGAAAGGATGTCTGTCAGTGAGGAGGATTGAATTCCCTTCTCATAGTCCCAGAATTAATGTTCAATCTACCATGTTTTTCCATCAGTATCTTCAGAGGAAATGGTGAGGCAGAGAAACTGATGCCTCCAGAAAGAGTGCAACATGTCAAAATTTGAGGTATGCAGCAGAGCGTGACTGTACACTTTTTAGCTTGTTTTTACATGTATCCTGCCTGGGAACTGCTTTACTTTTAGCCGCACTTGTTATTACTCCACAACAGCACCCTGAAGACAACTACAACATGATTAGAATTGAATCAAATGTTACGAGAGACTAAGAAGCAAAATACTTCTGAATGAAAAACAAACACCTCATCAAGGAATTATGGTGGAAATAGTGTTGCCTTCTCTGTTAGTGGCTTATGCACAGGACACCTTCTGTTTATCTCAGATGGCATCTTTTGCTTGTAAGTATCTGATCTATCACTGTATTACATATATATAAAAGCAAGAACCCTTTAATGTTTTAATTCTCTGCAGAGAAACATTTCAAATTTCCAACTGTTTTATATATATCTGATTCTATCTTTCTGCAATCTTTAATTAAAAATTAATTCTTTTTCTCTAGAATATTCAGTATTTGTTTCCCACTGTATGGTACTAGAATATTTGGAAATAATTTATATTGGCTTATACTTACTGCTCAATGCAGATCATGGTTAGTCATATTTTATTCATAAAAGCTAGATTTCTTATGTTATGTGAGTTAAAAGATTTAAGAGAAAATAAACCAATGGAATTTTAAAGTAAACTTGGATTTGAGGATGTTCCTAACAGTGCTGCTTAGAGAGGCAGGTGCACAAAATGCTGGTTTGCTGAACTTGGTCTTTGTTCAGAACTGAGGAACTCTGGGCCCAGACCAGCCCTTCAGTTGCAAACTCAAAATGTCTCTGTACCTGTGTTCTGGAACAAAAATTCTTGCTGTTACCAGGTAAATTCTCAGTTTTAACATGAGCTGCACAGTGTCAGTCTGCATGGTATTCCCTTAACATAACACCCCAAAACTAACCCTCTTACCTGTAAGAGGAAATCTGTTTTTTTTTTTTCAATCTCTGCTCCACCCCACCTTACTTGACTGTCTGAATTTGTACACAACACTATTCAGCCAAATGCCATTTAAAAGCTGGTTTTTGTAGTAAGTTAACACAATGTCATTTTACTGCAGTGTCTTTTCTTTCATTCATAGGATCAAAAATTCATAGCTCTTAATTTACTAGAGGACTAAACTTTGTGCAAGAAGTTTAGCATTTCAAAGCAGGACGCAAAAGATGTCAAAGGATTAGTGGAGTGCCTGAAATTAAGCAAGTTAGGATATTTTTCATTATAATATCTAGCCGGTAAGACTACAGCAGCTTGCCGTGCAGTAGAAACACAGACAAGGATTATTAACTACGGGATTAAAGGAAAAATCTGGGAATGCCATTTAAAGCCACATTTTCTCCCCATGGTTTTAAAAGGTCAAAATGTATCTTGTAACCTTTTCAATTGAGGCTTAAATCAGCTAATGCAAGCATCATTGATTTGCTTTATTTTTGAGACATATATTAGAAATAACTAACTTGTTCCTAGTGTTCTTGAAAACATGCATCTTTCCCTTCTAGCCTGCATTTAATCATCCTCCTGTAAAAATAAAACTGTCTTCTGCCTCAGCAGCAGTGAATCAAACTGGTAACACACAGCACTGATCGTTTAGTATCAGACTTTCCCAACCAGAGGCTAACTGTTGTTTCAGGGTCTGCTGAAGGATATTGGGGGGCATTATGAAGTAAAAGATTAGTGCACAAAACAGTATCTTACTCCTCTTTCTTCCACAAACACCTCAGCATACATAAAGGAGTACATGTGATTAAGTTACAGTTCATTTCCACAGCAATCTCAAAATAGTTAGAGGCATCAGTACAGTGTGTGGGACAGGACCAACAAGGCAGGGGTAAGAAATTTCTCAAGATTAGTTTGCCACTTAAGAACTAACATGCTTAGCCACAGTGTCCAATTTCCTTGAAGCTGTCAGCCATTGCATATGTAGACACTTGAGGTATGTACCACCACCTTGTTTTGATTATTGAATTTTGAGTGGATTTTTCAGGGTGCAGAGAAAGCGTGCTGCTAGGACAAAAAAGCATCTATGATTCTTTCCACTTACGACCTATTTATTTTTCCAGACCTTTGCTCAGGGGAATAAACACTGGTTGGTTGTATAACATCCGGAGGTGGGTTTTATTTATTTTTCTGTTGATAGTGATCAGTGGAATATATATATACTTACTGCAGTCTCCCAGACATAATAGTAATGAATGTTTTACACGCCGAAAACTAACTAAAGAGATCACCACAGGAGAAACTCATAAGGACAGCTTTACAGAAGGTATTACCTTATGCCTGTCACTAGATTTTCAGAGCATTCTACCATCCACCCTAAAGACTTCAAACTTTAAAAAAAGCACTTCACAGTGCTGAGTAGTGGTAGTGATAAACAAGATTGTTGTTATTATAAACCAAATTCAAAAATTATCAACAAAAAGTGTTTTCTCTGTTAAGTGGGCCCAAGAGAGCCCCAGCACAGCCTACGTTGGAAGGGACCTCAAGAGATCATCTGGTCCAACCTTTCATGGGAAAGGGAGCCTAGATGAGGTTGTCTAGCACCCTGTCCCCATCGCATCTTGAAAACCTCCAATGGACTCTACGACATCCCTGGGGAGGTTGTTTCAGTGACTGCTTGTTCTCAGTGGAAAAACAGTTATTTCTTATATCAAGATGAAACGTCTCACAATGTAACTTGTACTCGTTGCCTCTTGTGAAGAGAGAGCCTGCATCCTCTTTGTAGTCACCCTTTAAGTACTGGAAAACTGTGATGAGGTCCCTCCTGAAACTTCTCTTCTACAGGCTGAAAAGCCCTAACTCCTTCAGTCTTTCCTCATATGGCAGGTTCTCCAACTCTCTGATCATCTTTGTGGCCCTCCTTTGGACCCTCTCAAGTCTGTCCACATCATTTTTTGTATTTTGGGGCCCAGAACGGGACACAGTACTCTACGTGCGGCCTGACAAGCACTGAGTAGAGTGGGATAATCACGTCTCTATCTCTGCTGGTAATGCCCCTGTGGATGCAGCTCAGGATCCAGTTTGCCTTGGTTGCTGCAGTAACACACTGCTGACTCATGTTCAGCTTGTTGTTCACCAGGACCCCCAGGTCCCTTTCAAGCAAGGCAGCTCCCCAGCCACAGAGATCCTAGCCTGTGCTGGGCTCTTTGGTTATGTCATCCCAGGTGTAGGACTTTGCATTTGTCTTTCCTGAAGTTCATACAGTTCTTGCTAGCACACTCTTCCAGCCTGTCCAGGTCCCTCTGAAAGACGGCACTCCCTTCTGACGTGTCCACCTCATCACCCAGTTTGGTGTCATCAGCAAACTTGGTGAGGGCACCTTCAGTCCCATCATCCAGATAATTTATGAAGATGTTGAACAACATGGGGCCCAGTACTGATCCCCGGGGGACCCCACTTGTGACATGCTGCCAGCCTGAGTAAAAACCATTCATGACTACCCTCTGAGTGCAACCTGGGAGACAATTTCCCGCCTGTCTCGCAGACCTCCCACCCAATCCGTATCTTGCTTATTTGTCCAGGAGAAAGCTGTGGGGAACACTGTTGAATGCTTTGCTGAAGTCCAGGTAAGCAACATCCATGGCTGTCTCCACATCAACAGAAGATGTTATTTTATTGTAGAAAATGATCAGGTTTGCCTTTGGTAAATCTGTGCTGGATTTTCCCCAATCACCTGCTTAATTTGGTTTGTAATAGTTTCTTGGAGGACTCATTCCACCACTCTCCCAGGGACTGAAGTAAGGCCAATGGGCCTGTAGTTTCTTAGGTCCTCTTTTGGGCCATTCTTGTAGATGATTATGTGACTTGCCCCCTTCCAGTCATCAGGGATGCCCCCTGATAGCCACAACTTTTCAAAGATTATAGACAGTGGCCTTGCAACAATGTCAGCCAATTCTGTTAACACCCTGGGGTGGATTCCTTCTGGGCCCATTGATTTATGTGGGTTGAGTCCCTGCAGAGGGCCACTACTGGTGGGTCAACATGCGCATTGTCATAGCTGCTTGATCGTCTGATCTGGGGTCCAGCAACACCAGTAGAAACAGAGACGAAGAAGGTATTGAGAACCTCTGCCTTGTCAGCATTATTTGGAATTAGTTTCCCTGCCCCGTTTAGTAATGGGCCTGTGTCTTCCCTGTGCTCCTGCTTACTGCTCACATAGCTGAAGAACCCTTTCTTCTTGACATCTCTGGCCAATTTCAGTTCTAGTGGAGCCTTAACCTTCCTGTCTGCATCTCTGCATGCCCTAGCATGTAGTCCTCAGTGGGTATTTGGCTGCCTTTCCACAGCTCGTATGCTGCTTTTTCGCTTTTAAGCATATCCAAAAGCTCATTGTTAAGTCCAGGTGGTTTCTTGTTCTGCCTTCTTCCTTCCCCTTTGTAGGTTATGGACTCTTCTTGTGCTTCCAGGAGGCTGTTCTTTAAAAACTGCCAACACTCACAAGCTCCTTTGCCCTCCATGCATGCTTCCCATGGAATCCCTCACATCTAGGCTCTGGGCATATTGAAGCTGGCTTTTCTAAAACCCAGGCCTTTTGTCCTACTACTGGTATTCAGTGTGCTCAGGAGGATCTTAAACTCCACAATGTTGTGATCGCTCTATCCAAGGCTATCATTGGTAGTTATGTTGTCAAGTACATCTTTCCGGTTTGTGAGCTGTAAATCTAGCAATGTGCTGTTCCTAGTTGGCACGTCCAGCAGCTGTAGTAGGAAGCAGTCCTCATGCATTCCAGGAATCTCATGGACAACTTTTGCACTGCTGTGTTATTCTCCCAACATCTGGGTAATCAAAGTCACCCATGGGGACCAGGTTCTCTTGGCCCAAGACTTCCTTGAGCAGCCAAAGTAAGGTTTTGTCAGCCTCATCATCTTGGTTGGAAGGTCAGTAACAGATACGTAATCTAAGATCCTCCTTGGTGATGAACCATCTAATCTTTATCCAAAGGCATTCAATAGAACTTTTGTCGTCTCCACAGCTTACCTCCATACACTCAAATTTCTCTTCTTTTATGAAGTGCAACTCCACCTCCTCTTCCTCCCTTCCTATCTTTCAAAATGTTTGTAGCCATCCATTGTGGTCTTTCAGTCATGTAAGTCTTCCCACCAAGTTTCTGCAATTCCTATCCCATCATAACTCTCAGACTGGGCATGGAGCTCCAGTTCCTCCTCTTTGCTGCCCAGACTAAGTCCATTGGTACCTATGCACTTGAGGTGGTTGGACTTAGGGTTCTTGCCTTTGTGAGGGGTTGGGGAGCATTCCCCACTACTCTAGTAGGTGTGCTCATCCACCCTGTTGCTTATGAATATGTAGGTATCACAGCTCTGAATCCCCCCAGGTTCATTAGTTTAAAGCGCAATTCACTAAGTCAGCCAATCTGCTAGCAGGGTTAGGCTGCATGTGGTTACTTATTTGTCCATTTCCCATAACATTTCAGGATTTGTGAGTCCCTCTTAACAGATGATTCATGTCAACATCATATCAGCAACAAGCCCAATTAACACAAGTCCTACAGGAATAGGCTGATTTAATGGGCTACTTGTGGTCACAGTTAACTAAGTCAATTGTGGTCACAGTTAACTAAGTCAATTCTGCATCTAATTGGCCACTGGTAACTTGCTACTGTCTTGTTTCAGTGGAGGCAGGATTCCACAACTTCCCTAGGTGTACTGGACTATTAAATTAGTAGCTATTAAGTGGGTACTGTATATACTCAAATGTTGCTGGCTAAAAAGAAGAAGAAAATCATTGGTACAGCCTGCAGAAAAAAAGCATGGGGATCAGACACAAACAAGTGACAAACATGTTTCATCTCAACACAAGAAAAAATTTTTCAGGACGAACAATCAATCACTGGAACAATCTCAGCAGAGATGTGGTAGAGTCACCATCACTGGAGGTTTTCAAGATGTGATGGGACGGGGTGCCAGATAATCTCATCTAGGCTCCCTTTCCCACAAAAGGTTGGACCAGATGATCTCTCAAGGTCCCTTCCAACCTGGGCTGTTCTATGATTCTATGATATTCTGGACCTTTTAAGACAAAAATCGGGAAACTCTAGAGATGAGAAAAATAAAGAATGCAGTGAACTTTATCTAAAAAGGAAACAACCATGCCTGTGTCAAACACTTACTAGAAACCTAATGAACAGACTTTCCTTTTTGACCATTCCTCCCTGGTACAATTCTTGCCATAAAAGTCACAGACATTTATTTATGAAAATAGAGGGAAAATATTACTAGGATAGTATCAGAATTGTTTAATCTGTGCTTTAGGAAAACAAACATTTGGGAAAAAAGCCAAGCTTAACATACCTCTCTCCTATATTTATACTGAGATTTTCAAAACAGCCTAAAAGGGTTAGATGCACAAAAATTCATTCAACTGGAACTGGAGTTAGGTGCCTACTGCCCTTATATCTATGGAATGAGAGGTGTAGATACCAAGAGAATTTTTATAACACAGGTGATATGAAGACAACCAAAGATGGTAGACTTGAGCTTATCTTTCAGCAGTCAGATGAAACTGCTCACTAGGAACCAAAATAGCAAAGAAAAGATACATTTTTAATCATATTCCAGCTACCACAACTGGAAAACCCTTCAGAGCAGAAAGGGGAGCCGTTAATGTACTTCATACTGAGCTCTACTTCACTGGCTTCAAAATCACTGATGTAAACACAGAACTTTCCTCTCTGAGAAAATTTAATTTCTACATTGTGGAATATTCAACATGAAGAGGAAATATTTTCTTTTTTTTTTTTTTTCCCTCCTATAGAAAAAAAATAATAGGAAAAAAACCCTACCATTAGAGAAAAACTGAAAGGCATTTTGGCATACTTCATCATTAACACAATAGTTAATAGGCATATAGATTCTTGAAGGATTTGCTTTGGCAAGGTACTTGAGCATATGTCTCATATAAGAAATACCTCAATGAACCTCTGGATCTTGAAGTTAAGCATGTATTTTAGTCACTTACTGAGCCTGAATTGCAGGAGCAAAAGCCCATCAGAAACAGTTTGACAACTTACTAAGTAGACATCCAAAACTGAAGCATTATCATTTTCCATTTCCAGTGTGCTCTGTTCTGAAGTCAAATAGATGGCACTGTCTTCTAAAGTGAATGTTGAACTTGAAGGCAACCCTTTACTGCAAAGAGAAGGGAGACTACAGTCAACCAAAAATACAAGTTACAGAGAGCTCAGTCATAGCTGAAAATTTTAAAATATGTTTCTCTCTCAAATGTAAAAGCTTCAAATACTTGAAAAGAGGGAATGTAAATGGACAAATATTGATGTCTACATAATTGGCAGGTCGTATTTGACTAACGTACACAGACCACAGTTTCTATTTTTGCATTAACTAAAATTTTATCAGGAGGTAATACTGTTCTTGAACTCTAATATTTATTCGAAGAATGAATCTATGTCACAGTAAATGTGGGATAATTCCATTAATTTCAAAAAGTTACTTCCACATTACAGATGGTGTAAATTTTGGCAGCATTTCTTAATTCAAAAGAGGCAAAAAGGATTCAGTAATTAGGCACAGTAGCATTGGACTTTCTCATGCAGATACAGGATCACTTGCAGCCAGCAGTTCAGAAGTGACAGTGGGAGAAGAACAAGAGTGTACTGTAATTAGTACAGCTCTGCAAGGAAGCAGATGCACTGTATTATTTCATTCATAGATAGGATTTTTTGTTCTCTGCTATCCAGAACATGAAACTACAAATGCATCTACACAGGAATCTTGCTTTGTTTTGTAAACACACTTGGAACCACAAAGCTGAAACTCTCAAAGGTGTTTTAATGGAGTTAGGTGCCCCTTATCACCTGTCCTCACTAGCTGCCAGAAACTAACAGACTCCAGGCTGCCTTGAAAACTCAACTGTCAGTTTTACAGAGACACATTTTAAAAGTTCTTATCTATTTACACACAAGGGGAAAAGCAAACAATTCTGCATTACAACTGGGTATGAAAACATGGTTACAGCCATCAGTCCAGAATGACTAATTTCCCCCTCCCTTTGCAGTACTTTGTAGTTTATGTTTCAGATGGGGTATAATTTCAGAAAGGGCACAGCTAGCATGCAAAGTAGAAAAATTCAAATGCTCAGCAAAATAATGAATCATCAGTCACCCTCATGTTGTATTAGTATTACGTGCACAGCATTACATTTGCCACATTACAATGTTCCTTTTTTTATATACCGTTATTAGGGATCTTTTCAATAGCAGGACTATTCATTTTGTCCTGAGGGTGACCCAGCTCCCACTGACTTAGTAGCATTTTTCTCACACACGTTACTTGTATTATATTGAGCAACATTTCAGACACATCAGTTTTCTGCCAATGCTTCACTTTACTGAAAGGGGGAGGGCAGACAGGAAGGGAAAAAATGGGCTGTTGCCAAATGTTAGACTGTTTTATCACCTCCCACAAAATAAGCTCTGGCATGAAAGATACTACTCTTGGCAAAAGGGGAGGGGGAGGAAGGGGAAAGAGTCACTTTTGCTTGAAGAATTTTGACTTCCGCTGTTGCACAGTTCAGGCCTCTGCATGTGCAAAGGCCCATATATGAAAACCACATGACACTAGATGAATGTGCAGTGAGTAGCTACTACTGCTGTAAAAATACACAAACCCAGTGGTCAAGCCTTCCTTCTGGAAAACAGCGCTTTGCATTGCTAACTGTAAAGCAAGTCAGGCAGGCTGTGCTTTCATTCCTGCATCAGGTTAGTTTTAAAAGCAAAACAAACTGAAATAGTTATTCCTTTCATATACGTATCAGGCCACATCACTGCCACCTTTACTGCTGTTATTTTTAACTTTTTTCACTTCCCAGAAAACTTCTGGAACCTGAACTCAGGACGAAGTGAGGATTCTGCAATTCAGGAGGATTTTCTATCCTTCATGTATCGGAAAACCAAGACCTAGTCCTCCTATTCTTTCAGTTTAATTAATTGGTGTACTATGACACTTAACTTTTCTTCCTCTCTTCTCTACTTTTCCATTAGAAGGCACTGTGCTTCTTTTGCTCTTAGTTTGTTAAATTATAATCTATATTGCTTCACAGCCTGCTGTGGATAGCAGACAATAGCAATGTGAGTTCAGCACTCCACCCTGGGATTGTTAAACTACTAAATTTTACCTATAACATAGAATAAAGACAATGCCATCTCCCCTTTGGAGTGTGCCTTTTTTTTTCCCTACCTGTTCCAGAAATACAATATACAGTCAGGCAGAAAATGAGGGTTGAAACAAAACCAGCGTGTTAAGAGAAGTCAAAAAGAAGCTCCTATAAATGTCACAATTTGATCATTTAGTAGTGAACTTCCTAAAAAAGAGAATCAATATACAGAAACAAATAATATATAAAATGATACATTAACATACAGAAAGAAAAAGGAGAAGAGGGATAGAAGAAAGTACAAAGATATAGTAATCTTACATACAGAAAACCAGCAGCGACAAAAGTCCCTTGAAAAAAATCAGGCATGAAAGAAGAGAATGAAACAACATAGATGCCAGCCCACCTTTTTTCTTAAAATCGAAAATCCACAACTTATTTGCAGATAGCAATCTCCTTGCTGCTGTGACTTTCACACTGAGCAATTAAAGTCTGCAAGTAAGGAAGACTCATCTGCTGCATGAAGAATTGTTTATTAAAAGAAGTGTAGGTAAACTGTTGCAAGACAGAGCTTTCTTTCATACACCTGAAGTTCAATAACTGAAGGTTTTTCTCTATTTAAAAGAACATGAACTGTCCACTTTGGGAAGCTAGCCTGTAACATGCATAAAGGATAAAGTGGAAATTCCAAGTCACTGCCATGTTAATTTGTGTCTGGAGCCCGTGCTGGCGTCAGTATGAAAGCAACTACTTTTGCCTGGAGCTGAACTCTGCTGCAACTGCAGTATAATGCTTACGTGTAATAATGTAATAACACCTTCTTATTAGTTAGGAATCATTTTAATGGCAGAATATGACAAAGCATTTTGTTTGTTGTACTTGTCTTGCAATGACAGCATGCAGAACATGCATCCCAGCTGGCTAAGTGGCTATGAACTACATGAAGACATGCATAAGAAAAAGATTTCCAATATTCGTATGAAAAGGGGGAAAAGTAAGAAGCTTTTTTTTTTTTTTAAAGTCCCAGCCTTAGCATTAATGTGGATCCTATTTTAAGAAGCACTAAATATTTTGTCCTTATGATGAAGTGAGGAGAAAAGCCATACTTTGACCTTCTAAATAAGCAGACTTCAACACATTTAATCAAAAACCAGGCTCAAGTTCTCTTCCTCTTGAGTGGAACATAAAGTAAAACCTTCATTTTCCAAAATCCTTTTAAAATGCTCTCTCGGACATGAGATGCAAGAAAATCCTCGCTCAAATTAGCTCAAAAAGTTAAAGATAGTCAGGGATTGCTACTTGCAAATATGAAAAAATGGGATGTTGGGCACAAGATCTTCAGTAGGAACAATTAAATTAGACTGATTTTCTGCAGATCTGTAGAACAGCATAACGTTTACACATTTTAATCTAAGGATGATATATGTAAGATTCTATTAAGTTTCTAAGGAATAAAGGAAAAAAAATAAACTTTGTCAAGGAACTAGCATAACCAGGCAGGGTTATCTAAAATAATAAAATAAAATAGTAATAATAATAAAAGAATAATCAAAAGACTGGTGTCCTTCAAACGCTCCCAGATTTTAATAACTATTTCTGTCCTTGATATTTCATTTATACTAAACTGAAGTGACAGTTTTAGAAATAAAAGAGTTCTGTTTTCTTCATGGAAAAACAAATACGCCTCATCATAATGTGTCTACTTGCAAGGCAGGCTGCAGGACAGGTAGAACTCTTCAGTCTCCTTTCCAAGTCATGGCACAGCCTTTGAAGAATGGCAGAAACAGTGCCAGGTAGTAACAACTGACCGAAAAAGTCTGAGCTGTATTTTGGTTTTAGTTGCTTGGGGTTTTTTTTCTCCTGCAATGTGAAGAACAGCTCTTGTAGGAGGAATACAATTATCAGCTTCTTTCAGATAGTGCCAAAATTCAACAGCCATGAATTAAAATAAGGCACTGTGTCTCCCCCGTTGTGAAGAGTTGCAATAAAAATAGGCTTTGATGTCTATCTTTGGATGTCAAATAAGCTTTCCTGTAGCATACCCCATGGAATATTTATCCCCTAAATAGCAGTGCATTTGCAATGTCCAATGTGTTTGAAAACTCTTATATAAGCCTTTGAAAATATTATCAGCTCATTGCATCATGAATTTTGACCTTTAAAATCTCTGCGTATAGAAGTTAGTCAGAAAAATGTCTTGTAGGATAAATGAGCAGTACAACTATTGTCCTAGGGTACAACTGAATACCAACTGTTGCAGAAAATCTGTCCTGCATACATATAAATGCTAACAGGGAGAACAGGTATTTATGGACCTGTTGAACTAAATGCATTAATTAGTCTAATGTTTACAATGTAGAAATACTGTATCCCCTCTAAAACCCAACCTTGCATTTCATTTTTATAATTTACATGTCCATCTGAAAAAAAAAAAGTAGGTCAAACATAGTAAAACTCCCTTGTAATATTTCACTAACACTGTTGACAAACATCAAAACTACAGACCTGAGAAAACAGTAGATATGACTGATCTTCTAAATGCTGCTTCAAGTGAGGGAGTCTGACAGTGAGCCTGTACTACTACACTCACACTAATGGCAAACCATGACATGGGAATCCGTAAACATGACAGCAAGCACATCAATTTCATGACGGTTAACAAACCTATACACCTTTGCAGGTGACAATTAAAATCATGAGACCTGCCATTTTTGTACCTGACATACGTATGTAGTTGAAAAGAGATGGTGTTAGCAGTCAGAATTCAGGAACTCAGTCACATTACAAAATACTGAGTAATAACAGCCAAATCCACTGAGAGGTACACATCAACATGTATCAGCCTGTGGAGAGATCTAAACTTGAAGTCTGTTCTGAGACGCTGTTCCGGATCCTCCTCACCAGAAAAAAATTACAGTAATGAAATTAGACTTGCAAGGATGAGTATGGGATATGAAAAGCAGCATCCAGAGGGACAAATTCAATCAAGGAAACATATACTTATGTATTAAATAACTACTATTACCACTGGAGTTTCACATGCACATCTGTGTATTTACCTGAACAATAATTTTAAATTTCAAGTTAAAAAAAAGTATAGGTTTTCTTTTCACTTATCAACAACCAAGTTGTTTACAGAAACATTGGCTAAATAGTTTATAAAATTAATTTTTTTTTTGTGAAGGAAAACACAAACTTTTTAGGGGTCTCTTAAAATAAATTACAAAAAGAAGTGCTGCAAACTCGGGCATCAACAGCTGAATGGGATTAGATTCAATTAATTTAGTAAGCACAGATGGAGGCATTCCTACTTCAGTACGTATGCAGAGATCTTCACAAGAAAGCTCACAGCAACATAAGGGGCTGCTTTTAAAAGATACCAAAAAAAAACCCCACCCCACCCAACACACTGTTCAGACTGCAATGTCAAATTATGTCACTCTGTTCATCCAGCATAAGGAGGCAAAGGATCCCATCAAATTAGGAAACATGAAAATGATAACTCACTCTTTAAAGTGATGTTGATGAAGTTTATGATAATTCTGCAGACTGGCTTATGATATGGTAGCATGTCTCAAGGGAAGGTAATATAGAGAACCAAAGTATGAAGCAACATTGTGTATTTCATGATACTGCAATTTCGTGCGAATTATGGGAAGGCTCGCTGCTTTCTGATATATAGTGCTGTTTTTACACTTAGAACAGTGAGATTAAAAAAAAAAAAATCCATAAAGAAGTCATATATATAATTGCTGGTGAAGGACACATTCTTGAGCTAATATTCCTTCCATAGGGCTACCAATGTCTCTTCCCCAACAACTGCTAATCCCCATTACCTGATGGTAAGGGCAGGTAACACTAAAAGTACCAGCAGAACCTCAGATATACACTGGCCTGCTGCAAACAGAACATAAATTTTTCCGGAGTTTTATATTTTTCTGAATGGGTGGAGCCACCTTGTGAACATTTTACCAAAAGAAGAGTCCCTCAGTCATGAAAGTGAAATAAACCTTGGAACAGAGTGAAGTATTCTCACTCTGCCTTGAGGCTGCCTACCTATATAACACTAGGATTGAAGAAAGAGTCAAAAGCAGGGGGTGACATCTCTTTGTTATTCACCAGAACTTTTATCAGAAACTTCTGGACAGTATCTTTGAGCAAAAAATAAATTAAGCAGGTATGATTTAAAGACGGTACTGTATTTATTTACAGCTCTCTTTTCTATTAATTATTATGCTTGCTTAATATCCTGTTGAGTTATGTAGCAGTGGTACTCTTTCTGGAGATGTTTTGAGAGGATGAACTTTTGTTAACAGGAAAGATAGCATCTATGAAATCACACAGGCTAATTTTCTGAAAAAAATATGTACCTTTTATATATCTATATATATCTATAGGCTTGGAGCAGGAACAGGTGAAATTAAAGGGTCACTCAAGGCTAATTACAAAACAACACACTGGTGTGACTGAAATTTATATTTTGGTATGTGTCCAGGACAAGCATTTACAGGCCAAGACAGATTCTCTCTTCTATTCCCACAAACACTTCATAAACCAACTACAATAAACCCAAATATTAACTTCTGACACCACCGGAGAGGGGATAATTCTGTTCACTTAGATGGCATTGTTTTCTTCTAATGTCAGCCTATATAATTAAGAAAATATCAAACTGTAAGATTAAATGAAATATATATTAGTCTTTTGTCCAACAATGCTTTTTTGATGCTTCTTCAGGACTGCAGGTAGCAGTGTTATGCTCTTTAAACCAGTATTTTTCAATCTGCTTTTCTGCTAGGTTTCTTGCTCTGTTAACCTTGTCACAGTATTATTGTTCCAACAGACCATAATGGATAAGCAAGTAAACATAAATTGTTTACTTGATTAAGTACCCCTGAACACTTTTAGATGTTATGCATTAGCATTTAGATATGTTATTAACTGCTACAGCTGTAATCCTATAATAGGAAGGAAAAAAAAGGAATGACAGTACACCTTAAAGCATACAAAGCTCTTCAGATACAACAAAATATAGCTTCTACCAGCACATTAATAAGATTTTCAAATGACACTCTTTTTTCAAATTAAATAACTGAGTTGAAACAGACATGTACATGGAACTTCTGCATAATAGAGTTAAAAAAAAAATCTTGTAATTAATCTCTTAACAGCAACACACATGCTGTCAGCAGTTGGTAATTGAAAGTTCAAATTTTTGCAACAGCATCATCATAGTGGCATTGATCGACAGTTTTAATACAGAATTTTGGTAAGGCAAAGACAAATTGGCAGGGGGGCACAGGAGAGAACAAGAGAAATCCCTATATACACAGCGTATCAGAAAGAACACTTCAGTGAAAAAGAGGTTTTGTACAATCTCAACGGTGCACTGAGTTCTCATCCTTAATTTTTAGATTGAAAAAGAAAGAAAAGCCAAGCAAAAAACCATATTTTTACAGTTACTTTCTCCCATTCAGTAATAAGCAGCCACAATGAGTGTGCTCAACTGTGCTGTCACCTTCCTCTTGCTAAAGCAGTCTATTTTATCTTGGTTCTTAATTAAAAAAGAAAGAAAGAAAGAAGCAAAAGTAATTCCATCACAGGAGAACTGGGAAAGCCTTGTTTTTCTTTAAGCCACAATTACATGTTGCTTCAATCATAGTCAAATTTTCTTTCTTTTCCATGGGGATTCCCCCAGTGTCTCAGTGCATCTGTTCCTATCATTAGAGCATTCAAGTCTTTTTCCTCCACCTCGCTGCTCATTTTCATGAAGCTTGCATGAATTTAATCCCCTTTGAATCACATTCAGACAAATTTGTCTATGCTTCAGAAGCTAAGGGTGGTGGGTAGACAGACAGAAATTTAAACTTAACACACAAAAGTCTGTTTACATAGAAAACCACACTGGCCAAAGGTGTGATTAAGTATTCCTTACAACAGGAAAACTAATACCTATGAATGCTTTCCACTGAAAAAAAAGCAGAAGACTTTACTTTTAGTTTCTAAGCTGTCATTGAAAAGGTTGTTTGATAGAATGGCAAGTCATGCGGCATTTCAGTTCCAAGTTTGGACGTTTCAGGAAGTTTTGACTGTGTAAGAGAAAAAAAAAAAACCCAACCCCTCAAAGCCTTCCAAAATTTCAAGTGGTCTGCACCAAAAAACAGCAATGCAAACATAAGGCAAACAAACAACTGAAAAATATGCAGAAAAGCAGAAAGAAGAGAAAAGAGAGGGCAGAAGTCCATACTACGTACACATCTTACAGAAAGGAGGTACAAAATACATAAAGAGAAACAAGAATTAGATTTCATATAGATTATTTTCCTGGGCCCAAACATTATCAGAAGAATTCAGCAGTCTTCCTTACACAACCTGCAGTATCTTGGCATTGCTCTAAAGACAGAGAAGTGAAGTACCCCTTTATGCATCATGGGATTTTGTTTGGGTTTTTGAGTAGAAGCCATGAGACCTGCTGAGAGATACATTGGAAAGAGACTTTCTGTTGTATCTTGAAACTCCTGTTTAAAGCACCTCCAGAAGCACCTGTAAAGGCATTAACCTCCTTCAGCTCTTTGCAACTGTAAAAGCCATTTCAACTGAGACAACAGTCATACTGCTCAGGACATTCAGATTTGTCATCTTTAATTTAATTCATCAGTACTTATTAGGAAAACTTTACCTGGGGGGGGGCAAAAAATCTGTTATCACTTCTGCTATAAAAATAATCCCTGATATAATATGTAAGTATTACATTTCCTAATATAAAGCAAATAAACCCTTTCGAAGAAGTGCATTTGGACTCAAAATTGAACACACATTCTAGTGGAAAACGGAACTTTTAGGTACTAAAATATCTCTGCACCAAATATAAACCTACTTGAGGAGTGGAAAATCTTTGAAAATTTTAATAGAAGCAATAAATTGTCAATTCTGTTCTCTTACTAATTGAATACTTGACATTGCTTATGACAGAACCACTTGACTGAGACACAGCTTCATAGAACAGAAACCAGCTGTCTTCTGACAAACAAGAAAACCTACATTTGCTGAATACCATGTCATGTTTGCCCATTTTTTCCTTTTTACTTCCCTTTTTAAGATAAAGTTCCTTTTGTACTGAAAAATACAGGCATTTTCTGCTCCCCACTACTCCTTCATTCACTACTTTTACCAGTTCCTCTAACTCTTCAAGGACTGAGTAATAACTTGGTGAAAAATAACCAGCTAGCAGTCTTGAAAAACACTCCTAATAAGCTGTATGTTTACGACTGCTGCTCAGGCTCTCTTTTTTGCTTTAATCACATCTCCCTAAATGCTGCTCTGCATTATCTAGTTCTAATCCGTACCAAGCCAAGTCTACATAAACCCTCCTCACATGATACAGCCTCAGGAGCCGGCTCTGGCGCAGCAGTCACCTCTGTCTGCTTAACCACATTGGCAGCAGTTCCTTGCTTCATAAAACAAGTGCTGAGCACCCTCAAGGAGAGACGGTGTTGAGCTCCTTTCTCATATAAAATGCCATTTCCCCCTCTTTGAAGAACAATTACATTCATGATTGATAGAAACAGAGGGTAATTAAAAAAAACAAAGTTAAAAATACGGCATGTGCTTCAAGGTATCCAAAAGTATTTCTGCTCTCTTTTTAATGAGGCAAATAAACAGCATCTGTCTTCTCACTGGTATGGGCACGTTAGCATTAGTAAGAGTCAAGGAGCTGTATGGATACTGTATTATTACTATGCACGCAGGATTATCTCCCTTTATTACCCTAAACCAGAGATTTCTTACTGGTTACAAGGAAATTCGTGTATTCTCTACTTTGTGCCAGGACACTTTGAAGGAGGAAAAGAAAAGCCTGATGAATAAGATGCCAAACTATAATTCTATTAAATAATTTGAAGCAGAATCTCATAGTCAATTACATATTTAAAGACTGAAAGCAGGCTCACATTTGTAAACAAATCATTCATTCAGGCTTTGTTGCAAAGACTGCTCCAGGCTTTCTGTTTATCAGAGACAAAATGCAAAGTGATAAGTCCTGCATCACAACATTCTGTAATACTGAAAAGCAGAACTCCAGCAAGAAAAAACTAAGGTATCTACAACTCAATGCATCATTGTAGCATGGGGTTTTTTGTGGTTTTATTTCCCTGCCAGCTTTTCTCATGGCAGGACTGAAGTTCCTCCAGTGTGCCATAAAAACATAAATAAAACTTCAGCTGGATATATTATTTAGTGCCATGAAGAAGGAATGACCTCCCTGCACTGATGCAGAACGCAGAGGTAAGTACAAAACTGCAAGTGCCCAGAATCATCTTGGGAAAATTAGTTTAACACTGAGCATGCTTAGCAGCTTTCTTACATACTAAAAAGAAAGCCACTAACTATGACAGGGAAGGTAATCCTCATGAATCATACATACGAAGATTGTGACATGAACAAGTACTTGGTCAGGAGAAAAAATTGCCACCAAGCCCCAGCTGAAGAGGATACATCTAGACCAGCAAGGATGTTAGTTGGTTAGCCCCCATGGCAGAGCTCTTGGCTATGGGGCAAGTTCTTTTGTTTTGACATAAGACATGGAGAGAGCCACACACCTATGAATGCTGCTGCAATGTCTGCTGTGTTAGAGAACGTGTCCTGTTGTACTGATGAATTGAAAGTATGCAAACCTGGACTGCAGACACTACAGTTCCAATCTGATTTTGTAAGATAATCATGTGCAGGGAAATCACATAACTGACAACATATACTACATTTTAGGTTATTTCATTGACTGAATCACAACTGGAGAGTAGGTAAGTCTAAACACACAACTGAAGTGTAGATCTGCTAAAAACCTTATTTATTTTAGAATTATTTTGGAATATCTTCACAGGAAGATATAATGGACTTACTCATAGCTTTCCTTTACAATTAATTTATGGAAAGTAAAGAGTATTTGAAATGTTTTACCTGCAGTAAATCTGAATGCTTTATTCAGACAACTCCGTGGTTCTCCTTTGCTGACTGATGCTAATACGAAGTAGTTCTGTAGTTTTACTTGATGCTTAAAACAAATAAAAAAACCCCACTACTCTGTAACCTTATTTCTAGCAAAGCTAAAACTTGGTAAAAGATCATGGAATATTGAAGTCCTACAGCTAACTTGGTCACAAACTGGACAAGACTGACAGAAATTGAATTGAAGGAACTCTATTTCTACTAATGTGTATTCATCAGTAATTTTATTTCCTAAAGCTTGTGTAGATGCATTTTGGGACAACTTGTGATGGTTCTGTAATTAGAACTTCATCTTTGTTACACCCCAAACCATACCTCATTCCAAGATTTTATAGCAAAACATCAGACCTATGGAAGATGCCACATCAGTGAGATTTATTTCAACTTAATGAAAATGGAAGCTGCAAATATCACTTTGACCAAGTAACTCTGCAAGTCATTTTAGTTCTTATGAAAAAGCAGTTGGTCAAATTTTAATACGAGGTAAAATCCTACTGCCTCAAGATTGCTTTTAAAATAACTTGATCTTTTTGGTCAACATGCAGTTTAAAATAAAGAACTACATCTCACCACATGAGTAAGCTTACCAAATTTATATAGACACTGTGTAGTCCAGGATTCCAAATATTCCAAACAAAATTCAAGATACTCAAGTTCACAGTGGTTACCCTTCTTGACAAAAACAGACAAAGAAATGGCTGTTTTGCAGTATGACACATGGTAAAGAGATCTGCAAGCAGGCAAGACGACACAATACAGCACACTTCAGGTGTACAGGGTAGAGTACAGGCACACACCCAGATAATCTTCCAGCAAGACTTACTGGCAGAAGCATGGTATTGGACAGTCGTAACTAAAGTATATTCAAACACAACTCAAATCACATTCGAGCAAGCTCACAAGCATCTGCACAACCTTTCTTGAGACCTTCCTGTTTTTATCCTTCCTGGGTTAAAATTAGAGAGGGTCTAATCACACCCATAGGTGAAGTTCCATAGAAATTCACTTCAGAAAATCGTCATTTCGAAAGAACTTAAAGCAGACCATTCAGCACTATACATTTGGAATAAAGATCAACTTGAAAGTAGGTCTCTTTGCCTAGCACATCACAGTTTTCTGCAGCTGTTTTAGGCTACAGCCAAGTATTTCCTACCCTGATGTTAATGTAGTTTGGTTCATGCACAGACTAAGGCCTAAGCAAGTTTTTAATGCCCAGTTTAGTTTTGGAACATCACAAAAAATTCAAAGTATACTGTAACATTTTTCCTGTGTTTATGCTTTCTGTTTTGTGACCCCAATCATAATACATATAATAACAAACAAATATATAATAAATCCTATGGGCTTATCACACCCTTCCTTCACTGGAAAGGTTCAAGACTGAGCTACAAGGACACTTGACCCTTCTACTTTTTTTTTCGCAGAGTCCCCTTCCATTGCACACATTGTCAGACTTCTAGCAAAATGCTGGAAATCCTTGATGACGTATACAGCCTTTACCTGCTGGAACAGAGCATAGGTTGATCACGTTGATAATGCTCATCTGCATTCAAGGAAGAAGAAGAAATTGTGGTTGCCAAGGAAGCCGCTTCAAACAGAGATGGAATGCTCGGCACTAGATCCGGCTGGTGGTGCGAACCTAGTACTGCATACACAAACCCAAAGAAAAACATTAACAAATTTAATTTCAAATCAAATCCAAGAATCTTTATGCAAGTGTATGGAGTCATATAGTGCTCTCAACAGCTTCTTGAAGCTTCTTTAATATGTTTGAATTGATGAGATTGTAATATTCATGTGCCCATACCCATACTCTTTTGCTTTTCAGGATGAATTTCAGCCGCTTGCCAGTACATTCAGCAGAATACAGAGCAACCCCAAGGTCAAATATTAAACAGTGGTATGAATATCTGATGAATTCTTCCAAGTTCTGGGATTGGTCTCATGCTATCAAGGCCCAGTTTTCAGATGGGATTAGGTGGCTGGTTATCCTTTGAGCCTGGCTGCAGATAAGCTCTGAAAGGGGCAAAGTCTGTATCTCTTAAAAAAGACTCTGGGAACATGAAAAACACTCTATGAGACATGTTTGTTTAAAAGTCAGTGAAAAGAATAGCACTGGCTCTGGCCTTAATCTGCTACCTGGGCTGGATAATTTTTGTTAGGATCCCCTGAAATCCAAAAGATTAACATCATACTGTAACCTTGATTCGGACTTCCTCTTGCTCCTGAAGGTCCACTCTGCCAAATATGACTAACAGTTCTCTCCACGAGAATGACCTGACTTTGAAGTTCTGAAAGATCAGCCAGATTGGAAGCTTTCTAGTTATAGGGCCTCTAGACCTTACGCTAAATTCGTTTAAAAACATTGTTTAGGCTGCTGATTTGAAATACATTACCTTCTTCATCAAGGCTGGCATAGCTCTGTCCTTCAGCAAGAACACCATGCTTTTCATCCTTCCACTCCTGGCTAACCACACACACTATTTCTTGTGATGTTGCCTTTAGGGCTGTGATGGAATTGCACCGTTTCTTTGAAGGTGAAGACTTTAAAGCTGCATTACCAAATGAACACAGGTGTTGAATTATATTATCTTATCTCCCTGCACATCTTTAACAGCATATAGAAAAGCAAGACATCTCTAAAGATGAAGAACACATCCAGATACAAACACACTTACCAAATACTATATTAAAACTAGAGCCAAAGGCATTGTTATTTCACCTACAAGTGAAGTACTTTTGTATTTTTCTGGGGTTTCTTACTGCTCATAGGACAAAAAAAATCAATTCAGTTAACCAACTTTGACATCAATATGAAAGAAATTTCCTATGGAGTATCAACCCATGTAATCAGAGACAGAATGATACAGAAAAAAAAACAGAAGATAAGAAAACCCCAGGCAACGCTACAGGCTTGGGGATGAGTGGCTGGAAAGCTCCCCCGCAGAAAAGGACCTGGGGGTGTTGATCGACAGCCGGCTGAATATGAGCCAGCAGTGTGCCCAGGTGGCCAAGAAGGCCAACGGCATCCTGGCCTGTATCAGAAATGGTGTGGCCAGCAGGAGCAGGGAGGTGATCATGCCTCTGTACTCGGCTCTGGTGAGGCCGCACCTCGAATACTGTGTTCAGTTTTGGGCCCCTCACTACAAGAAGGACATTGAGGTGCTGGAGCGTGTCCAGAGAAGGGCGATGAAGCTGGTGAGGGGTCTGGAGCACAAGTCTTATGAGGAGCAGCTGAGGGAGCTGGGGTTGTTTAGCCTGGAGAAGAGGAGGCTGAGGGGAGACCTTATCACTCTCTACAACTACCTGAAAGGGGGTTGCAGAGAGGTGGGTGTTGGTCTCTTCTCCCAAGTGACTAGTGACAGGACAAGAGGAAATGGCCTCAAGTTGCGACAGGGGAGGTTCAGGCTAGACATTAGGAAAAAGTTCTTTACTGAGAGAGTGGTGAAACACTGGAATAGGCTGCCCAGGGAGGTGGTAGAGTCACCCTCCCTGGAGGTATTCAAGGAGCGTGTGGATGTGGCATTGTGGGATGTAGCTTGATGGACATGGTGCTGTGTGGTGTTGGGTGGGTTGTGGCTTGTTATTGTTGTTGTGTGGCGTGGGTTTTGTGGTTTGGTTTTTTTTGTGGGTTTTTTGGTGTTGGTTTTTCTTTTTTTTTTCTTTTTTTTTTCAGGTTGGACTCGATGATCTTACAGATCTTTTCCAACCATACTGATTCTGTGATTCTGTGAAAACTGAAAAGACATCTGGAGTATTCTGAGAGGTTATGATCATTTCCTTGAGCTGTGAACTACTGCTATATAATGATGTATGTGCTACTGCAGAATTTCTACTTCAGTGACATGTGTCAGACATCTTCTTTGGGTAAAATAAACACTTCCAAACTGTTGATGGCTTGTACACTCAGGTATGAGCATTCCCTTTATAATTCTTACCAGGGCCTGCCTACTTACAATGGCATTTTGGGTGAAACTCTAGGATCTGACTATTGCCACTACTACTGAACCATGACCCCATTTGTAGGTCTTCTCCAGAAGGATGCCAGCCAATTCATTTAGTGTTTTTCAGTTGCCAGCTGCTCACCTCCATGCATTGGCTGCAAGGTTACTTCAGATGCACTGCAATAGTTCATATTGTGCTTTACTATGAAATTCAAATTAAAGGCATCAAAGCCACTTGGCTAAAGACTGAAGAAGAGAATCAGATGCATAGCTCCAGGATATTGTTAAAAAATAACATAGTAGATAGCTGCCAAGCTAGCCGCTGCCCAAGGCTGAATCTGCTTATTATTTTTTTATTGTTATTTATGGAGGTTTGTTCTGTGCACTAGGGGAAAAAGCACACATTCAGAACAGGGCTTAAGAGGTTAAACTGAAATGACTAACTGGAAGTTTAGAAACAATGTTCCTGAAGGCAGGAAGACTCCCAATTCTTTATTTTATGAAAGAATGATAATGCATTTGAACCATTAATCTATATGAAAGTAGATTAATAGCCTTGTATGCAAAGCAGATCAATAAAAGTGGGATATTAAGAAAGGTTAATAGCCTGGAAAAATGAGACAGACAAATTAAGATTAGGGAGAAAATTAGGCATGATGTCCTTAATTGTACATTGTAGTTTTCAAATACAGAATGGGTTGTGTCTTGTGCATTCAGAATTAGAAATTAGAATTAGAAAGAACTGAAAAAAGACTCAAATGTTCAGGAAACATATATGGCTGCATGACAGATTTACTTTGTCCAACAGACAGAAGTATCAAGTTGTCTACTCCTTACTTTCTATCACAGTGCAGAGGAGTTCCTTTGAGTATTGTCTCAGACAACAAAGCTCCCACCAGTTCTCTGGCAGAATTATTTAGGGTTTAAGAGATCTGAGTCTCAGGAGGCTTCTTCCTCCTTTCAGCTGAATTTGGTTCATATTTGGTCATATTACATCAGATTCTTTTATTTTGACATTAATCATTCTTTTCTGAAGGATTTAACATTTATCACCTTAAGTTTTTAATTTGTGCTAGTATTTGCAGTAATTCTTGTTTCACTTAAATCTCATTTAGTTCTATCCTTCATTCATATTTTGTTCTACCTTTGTCCACATAGACTTGTTTCTCACTCCAGATAACTAATGACAGTGTTGAGACCAGCATAACACTGGTCAAAAAGGTATTTACAGAACACCTTCTATCAGTTTGATACAATGACATATGCTCAATACTCCTCCTGTAGTATTTGAACCAAGTGTCCATTCCACATTTTGACAGTCAACTCCAAACCAAATACAGTTCCATGAGTAGGATAATCAAACTGCTAACTAGGATCCATTTTAGAATATAAGTTCCTGTATAAACTACATAGTTCTAGCCAGTCAATTTATATTTATTTCTCAAGAACTCTAGTTTATAAAAAGCCTTGAAACTCAGAAAACACTGTTTCCTAGAGGCTAAGCAGAAACATCTCTTCTCTTACTGAAAAAAATAAAAGTGCAATTTCAGCACCACCATAGATTTAAAATATGATTTGGCATTAAAGCAGCGAGTTAGTATGGATGCATACTATTTAAAACAGCTGATCTGTATGTCTTATAATAAGGTTTTATACCACTTGCCATAATTGTTGAAAAAAAAAAACCCTCAGTGCTCAGATGACCAGAATAGCTTTTCCCCAAAGAGCAGCCTGGGCCTCAGTGAACCCCAAGCACTCATCTTTGCTCTGCTGGTGTATTTATCAGGTCTTCCCTACAGTGGTCCTCACTGCACACATACTGAATGCATCTCAGGAGTCGTGACCATCCTTCTCTGCACTGGCGATGCTTCAGACTGAATTTCCTTTCAGTAGCATGACCAACTCATAGAGGAATTATCCATCAATTCATTAATATTTGTAAGATGCTCCAGCAGTCTTATTTTCCTGAACAGCTGTCACAACATATCATGCATACAGGGAATCACTAATTAGGGTTAATCCAAATTCTCTCCTTTTCTTCTAAAGATGCCTTCATTCTACCTAAAATATTTCATTTCTTATTTTTTTAGTTCAGCTACTCTCAGCTTTCTCCTTTGATCAGTCTATCCTATTCTTCTTCTTATTGTTTAGCAATTTCACAAAGTACTTATCACCTATACTTCAGATTTCTTGTTCTCTTAGTTATCAGTTTTACCTCTTCTTTCTTGCTCTTTTAGACCTAATCACATATGTTGTTCTAATCTGCCATGTCTCTAACATTGTTTTTTCATGGACAGGGTGAGAGTTTCACAAGCTCAGTCCAAATAATTTGATTCTTTTCAAAAACAGTTGGATACTGGTCTTCAGAAAAGTAATACTATCTTTAGACAAAATGCAGAGTAACAAAGGCCAGTGTAGTGTGAAAAATATTGACTTTCAGTGGTGGAAATCTTAGTGAAAATAAAACCTGATCTGAAATTTTGATGGAATAAGCAAGTAAGAAGATGAGTCTCTAAACTTTGATTATTTTTTTTTTTTGACCGTGCAATAAGAACATACTTATCACACCCGGAGAAACTATAATTCAAGGTAGATATGAACATATGAACTTATGTTCAAGATGTGTATTCTTGAATGATACCTAATTTTCCCCTGTTAATTTTCAAAGTCAGGCTAAATGCAGCAAGTCTGAAAATAAATCTGTTCCTTAATACTTGCAAATTCTGTTGCTTTGCTTCATAGCTGTAGCCAGATTATGATAAAACATCTATACTGCTCACTCCATGGGACTAAGGCAACATCAATTTGTTCTTTTCAGTTTGGAACCAAGAAACAAAATGTAGTAGCTATTTCTCCAATATTTTTGCTGAAATCTAACTTCATACGCCTACATGGTAGTTACTGCAGTGTTTGGACTCTCTGGAAGGTACAGTGTATTGGTTTTGGCTGAGACAGAGTTAATCTTCTTTGTAGTAGCTCTGTGGTGCTATGTCTCGGATTTGTGATGAAAACAGTGTTGATAGCACACCAAGGTTTTAGTTATTGCTGAGCAGTGCTTATACAGCATCAAGGCCTTCTCACACTGCCCCATCAGTGAGGAGGCTGGGGATGCACAAGAAGTTGTGAAGGGAAACAGCTGGGACAGCTGACCCCAACTGACCAGAGGGATATCCCAGACCATATGTCATCATACTGAGCAATAAAAGGTGGGATAAACAGGAGCAAGAGGGAAAAATTCATGTCTTGTCTTCCCAAGTAACCATTACACATGAAGCCCTGCTTTCCTGGAGATGGCTAAACAACTGCCTGCTGATGGGTAGTGGATTAATTCCTTACTTTTCTTTGCTTGCACATGCAACTTTTGCTTTCCCTATTAAACTGTCTTTATCCCAACCCAAGAGTTTTCTCACTTTTACCCTTCTGATTCTCTCCCCCATCCCACTGTGGGGGAAGTGAGTGATCGTCTGTGTGGGGCTCAGCTCCCTACCAGGGTTAAACTACAACGTACAGGAAGAACTCACCTACATAGGATCGATTTACCTTCCATCCCCAATGCTTTAAGAGGATCTACAGTTTCAGGGTCTGCTTTAAGTTCTAGAAATAAATTAATTTTATTTGAGAGAACTGACAATCAATAGTTAAATTATTGCTGCAAGACTTATACTTAAGCCTTTGGACAACTCTTGATAGCGATGTCCCTCTGTAGTGATGGTGGGTTTCTCTTGGCTTTTTTTCTTTCCCCTGTGTATTGGGTTTGTGTGGCAAGGTTTTGGTAGCAGGGGAGCTACAGGGGTGGGTTCTGTGAGAAGCTGCTAGAAGCTTCCCCCATGTCCAACACAGCCAATGCCAGCCAGCTCCAAGATGGATTCACTGCTGGCCAAGGCTGAGCCCATCAGCGATGGTGGTAGCTCCTCTGTGATAACACATTTAAGAATGGGGAAAAAAAAAAAACCTGGCAGAACAGCAGTGGAGAGAGGAGTGAGAATATGTGAGAGAAACAGCTCTGCAGACACCAAGGTCAGTGAAGAAGGAGGGGAGGAGGTGCTCCAGGCACCGGAGCAGATTCCCCTGCAGCCCGTGGTGAAGACCATGGTGAGGCAGGCTGTCCCCCTGCAGCCTATGGAGGTCCACAGTGGAGCAGATATCCACCTGCAGCCCGTGGAGGACTCCACCCCAGAGCAGCTGGATGTGCCCTGAAGGAGGCTGTGACCCCGTGGAGAGTCCACGGTGGAGCAGGTTCCTGGCAGGACCTGTGACCCTGTGGAGAGAGGAGCCCACGCTGGAGCAGGTTTGCTGGCAGAACTTGTGACCCTGTGGGGGACCCACGCTGGAGCAGTCTGTTCCTGAAGAACTGCACCCCGTGGAAAGGACCCATGCTGGAGCAGTTCATGAAGAACTGCAGCCTGTGGGAAGGACTCACTTTGGAGAGGTTTGTAGAGGACTGTCTCCTGTGGGAGGGACCCCACGCTGGAGCAGGGGAAGAGTGTGAGGAGGAAGGAGCGGCAGAAACGACATGTGATGAACTGACCGCAACCCCCATTCCCCATCCCCCTGCGCCGACTGAGGTGGAGGAGGTAGAGAATTCGGGAGTGAAGTTGAGCCCGGGACGAAGGGAGGGGTGGGGGGAAGTTGTTTTAAGATTTGGGTTTATTTCTCATTATGCTACACTGATTTGATTGGTAATAAATTAAATTAATTTCCCTGAGTCGAGTCTATTTTGCCTGTGATTGGTAATTGGTGAGTATCTCCCTGTCCTTATCTTGACCCATGACCCTTTCGTTATATTTTTCTCCTCCTGTCCAGGTGAAGAGGGGGAATGATAGAACGGCTTGGTGGGCAACTGGCATCTAGCCAGGGTCAACCCACCACACCCCGTAAGTAGCTAATAGTGATATGTGTCTTACCCTTGAGAATGAATTTAAAGATTAAGGAAGGAGAAATGGAAGGGAAAATAGAAACAGGTGAAAGTGACAAAGACTTTATTAATATCCAACTTCTGATTTTTTTCCTTGATAAAGCACAGAAGAAATCCATATCAAAGGGAAGAATGCCTATCTTTCAAACATGCTGGAGGTGGTATGTAAACAATCTTTAATTTTGCAAATTAAATAAATTAAAAATCAATGGGACTATTCCTACAAATAACAGATGCAGGACTAGACACATCATTAGGTCATGAAATTTATCTTTGTATCAATGCTAATATAAGGGAACCTGTTTTACCTTCAGATGCCCCTGATGTGACAAAAAATACATAGCAAATAATGATCTGTAATTTCACTATTAGAGTACAATCCCATTAACTTTAGTAAGGGAACTCAACTTCCAGCAATGTACATGCTACATGATGTTGAAGAAAGGATTATTTTATTGCCAAGACAGGAGCGTTATAAAGTAATGATTATAAAAATACATAAAAGAGTAAAAGTCACAACTTTCTTACCTTGAACTTTCCTGAAAACTCTTGTACTCATAAACTTTAAAAATCTGTCTGCATAAAAACTTGGTCGGTGAACTGAAACAGTGTCCTACAAGATTGAAAAAGATCTCAGTCTCATATTTTCCATAAGTAAATCACAAGTATATTGTCAAGAAAGAAGGTAGACACCTCAGGTAAACTATATCATACGTTTCAGGCATTTCAGGCATTACATTTCAAAACAAATGAATCCTAACAAGTATTTCCTTTTTAAAGGTTAATTCTTCAAGATCTTTTCTTTAGGTATGTCATTTATGAAATTATGAGTTATGAATTATACAGCCATATTCTGCAAAATCTTCCTAGCATTTGAAATGCTTTTTTTCACATTATGTACATTTTTCAGTTACAGATTCATCAATGTCCTGCTAATTGGCCATTGTCTTGTGTAAGTTATAAAGACAAACTGATCATTTTAGTTGCTTTTTGAAAGATCAATAAAATCAAAGCATGTATTGGGAAATGGACCTAAAAGATTTCAGCAACAGCCCAAACCACGTGGTGATGGTAGACTACAAATACCGGAGCTAGATCTTTCCTGGTCAACATAAATCACAGTTCCATTAACTAAAAATATCAGCAGTTAAAAAAAATACTAAAGTCTACTTACCCCATCATAAACAAGAGCTTTCCAAGAATGTTCCAGCTTCTTCATTAACCTAAGCATAAAAAAACCAAAATTAGAACTGCTTTATAAAATGTCCATATTTGTAAGTAATTTCAGAATAGCTTATTCAATAAAAACTTGAAATTCAACTTACCTATAAGACTGGAGAATATCAATAATACCCATAAATAGAAGCAGCTTTTCTCCTTTATGGCTTTTAGCTGGAATACCTCCCATTCTGAGAGAAACAAGAAAAATGTAGTTAGATTATCCTTTAAGACATCTCTGATCATCAGTTAGCAGGTGAACTGTACCCATTTTCAAACCCAAAGAAATAGGCACAACACTAAAGCTAGATGCCACACTGCAAAGTCAGTCAAATGTGGGTTACTTAGCATACAACCGATTTTAAATAGCCAACCTAAAGTATCTGGTATCCAGTGGTAAATATCCATTATAAACAAAGAGTATTTCAGGATAATTTTTAGATAGAATTGGAAATATTTAGATGATCTGAAAATTGGAAAAAGGTATACAACAGTTTATTACTACAGAAAAGAAATAATTTTGCCTAGCTAAAGGAGAATTTTGTCACTTTATTGATCACATGTAACAAAACTGTAGAGAGCTGTCACATTACTCCAAGTCTGAAAAGGTGGTTTTTCGTATTTTTCACTAAAAATTAAGTATGTACTCTTCCGAAACTTCTTTACAGACAGATTAGTGACAGAAAAAGTAACAGTATCAAGCTGAGAAGCCTGACTGCCTAGATCTCCACTTGGTTCAGAGTATTTACTCAGCCATGACCTTAACGAACAAGGTGCTCATCCTGAGACCATCTCTTCCTACTCCACGACCTAGAAAAAAGCTCCACTGTTTTTAGAACCAGAAATCGAAATCCAATTTTCGGTTTGTCAGTTTCTGTCGACATTGATTGACCTACTACATAACCAGAAGAAAAAGAGATTGAAGATGCAACATATGTAATACCTCCAAATCTTTTTTAAGAGCTTGAGAAACAAATAATACACACCTGAAACAGCTACCAAGGACATAGTTGAGAGTGTATTCCCCATTCTGCCACTAAAGCACAGTACTCCCTTCCCCTGACAAAACAGGGCTACCATCTACTCAACTTTTTTTTTTTTTGGTGGGGGGTCAAGGGGGAGAAGTCTTTTTATTATTCACAAAGGAAACCATGTAAGAACAAGTGGAGTTTAAATTACTGTAAAACCCTGTTAACCGTAAACTCCAGCTCAATTAACTGGTCAGGCATTCAGAAGCGTTAAGGGGTTTACAAAACTATATTCTGTCAGCTTTTCCTGGAAGCTATGACTGTAAATTCAATCCAAAACAAGCAGCAGTTATTGCTGCTGGGTATCCATTCTCAGCCTCATGCTTGTATGGCCTTACAATGAACCACAGCAGAAGACTGACCTAGGGGTCTTTTTTGTAAGACCTAGGCTTATTTTAATCCATCTCAGTGAGGTCTGCCACACTACCCGTTATGTCAATACGAGCGAGGAGATAGGGCAAGGAGTCAAGGAAGGACTCAACTGCTGCAGTAGGCCTTCAGCAGCAGTACTACACTGCTCAGGATCTAGGTAGCACTACATTAGCTGAAGTGATGTGGGAGCCCCGGGGAGTTTTCCATACATAATAACCACAGGGACCTTCTTGAATGACCTATATAATCAGCTTTGCCTTTTAGTTAAAAGACAAAACCAAAAACCAACACCCCCTAAAACTGCCAGTGCAACACCTCTGCCACCATACAAGAGCATTCACCATCTTCTGTGTGAATGTGAGTAACTCTGTAAAAACTGAGTGCAATTCAGCTCTGTCTAATTTACATTCTAGAGCTCTGAACATCTAGAAATGCTCTATAAATGCTAAATACCATAATTCTCCTATTTGTTTGCTGTAGGTTGAAGCACATGTTTCTGTATCATTAGTTGTATTTACCTAGACAGCTCCCTTGAGAACCAGGAGAAGAGTAAATCCTTAATTTGAAATTAAACCCTTACTATAATGAAGGACTGATTATACAGAATGAGAATGGTGAACATAATGGCCTCACTAACACTGAATGTATTTCAAAGGAAACAATAGAAAAACTATTGTCTATGTACTTAAATTTCTACTGCAGTTTTTGCTAGATAGAAAAATAAGAGGAAAGCAGTGGTTGTTAATCTCAGGAAATATCGTACATGGATACGACTGCACTTCAGTGGTTGATGATACAATTCTACGTATTGAGTATACTATTTTGAGGTGAAAATAACCACTGTAGGAATATCCATTTCAATGTTAATAAATAGTTTTTGATTATGGTTCATCAGGCTGCTTCCAGTTAAAATTAGATTATACCTGGGACTCTTGTAATAGCTGTCTCATAACATCTCTTTTATAAACAAATGCACTTGTGCATAGATAAATCACTCTGAACTAACCAAATTTGCTATCATGTATTTAAGATGATCAATCTACTAATGAATGTTTTAATTTACTGCTCTGCAGCAAATCTTGATGGTCCAAGCTTTTTTTGGGGGAAAAAAAGCAGCTTAATCTTTCAATTCCTGACATGCAAGTGTACTCTTGAACGTTTTGCTTCTTAATACCAAGTGACACAGACTGAAGAAACAGAATGTGCAAGTTTTAATAGCAACCTTAAAAGCAGGTTATGGCACTTACGTGTTTGTTGTCTCTGTGGTGACAGAATCCCCTGACTTCCCAGGGCCCTGTATAGACTCCATGGCGGTGGAATAGAGAACTTTCTGCCCTCCAGGACGTTTCGCATCCAATGCGCTCTGTGAACACTCTCCCTCTTTTTCCTTCATGTTACTGTTCAGTATGTGGATTCCCAGCAGCAGACTGTAATCCATGATCTTAAAACTTTCTAGAACCTATCAACAAAAACAGACTACATAGAATATGAATTACACAGCATCATTTTGAAAACCTACATAAAAATAGGCCTTCAAGGCTCAAGTTTCTCTTGTTAGGAAAATGCGTGAAATTATAATTGAACAAAAATCTTTTACTACCCCACATAAGTGAAAGTGCTAGTTATCTAATTAGCTCAATGTTCTTGTTACAAGTGGGAAGGAAAAGATGCACAGCTGAAATGTAATCCAATGTAATTCTATAGCCAAGGAAGATATGTCCAGTCAGCATCTTCTTTATTTACAGCAAATAATAAATTAATAATTCCACCATATACTTATGAACTACAGACATTTTTAAAGTCACCTCTAATGCATGTTCCAGACTTTACTAAGCATTTCTGCCTAGACTGCTCTCTACCTCCCCTCCACTTCCTGTTTATAACTGAAAAAGTATTCTTGGAGAACTTTCAAATGTTAAAAAAGCATTTGCTACCACCCTCTCATTAACAGCTGATGGGATTTGGGTACAAAAATCATGCATCTGTCTTTGTTAGGTTAAACAGGGCCTATCTAAACTGCAAAGGCAATTTTACTTCTGAAGCGTGACTTAACCAACCAGCCTTCTCTTCGAGCTCTACCAACCATTTTTGCCTCTGTCTGTAGGCAAGTTCCACATCTTATTTCATGCACGTGTACTGTCATAAGTTTCTAGTCAGCTACATTATTATGAAGTCTGGCATACTTCCACTAAAAGGAAATACAGTTCAAGTCAATGTGCAAATGTGAACTAAAACAAGCTGTGATCACATCTAGCAATATAACCAAACTGTTAGCAGGTAACTGTGTTAAATACCTTATGCAAGAGCAGTGCTAAGCAGAGGGAGAAAAACCAGTAGCAAACAGGAAGGATATGCTGTGCCACTCACCTCTCCTTTACCTCATGCAGCTCAGCAATGATTCATGATACGTTTTGGCACACAATGCCCTAAGATAATGGTGTAATTTCTGGCATGGAAACAAGAGGCAATAGTACATCTTTTTATGTGAACAAGAACAAAATGCAGAGATGACAAATAAAGAGCAGTAACTCCAGGTATGTCATTTTGATGAAGACTACCAAAGCATAAATACTTTTTACACAAAACACTGAGATGGCTTGTGAACTCTTAAGACACATCTTGTAAATCCAAAATGAGATTTGTTGGCGATCATCAGGAAAGGTCTAGTGGTCTGTAAATTGTATGAGGAAGAAAAGGGAGTCCACTACTTAACACATCCCAAGAGATAATTTTAATTCCAATGTCCAAGTATATGGGCAAAGAGGTAGGAAAGCTCTGTTCCACTCCATCTGTATTTCTTATGTACTCGTTACATTAAGTAGAAGCCAAATGTACAATACAGCTGAATTCTTTTCTATCTCTGGCATTTATCTTCCATGAGGAACTGGGTGTCTTAATTTTAGCACTGTTGTAAGCCTTTAAAGTGAAGAAACAAAGCATACCATACTGTAATCTAAGTGTAGAAAGGCATAGCCTCATTCTGATTTCCAGACACAAAGGAGGAGTTTAGAAGACATGGTAGGTTTTATCTTGCTCAGAGTAATCCTGCACAGAGGTGGGTTAGTTCGAATGGAACAAGAAAAAGGCTGCTAATGTATGGCCCTCAGTACTCCACATCATCCTCTGATGACAGAACTCACACAGGATTTCAGGACACAACAAAAAAGCATATTCTAAATTACCATACAAGAAGATAATTATATTTTATTGAGCATTGTGTGGGAATGTTGATGGCTAATAACTTCCTTTTTTACGATCATGAATTGCAAAAATAGTGCAGCTAACAGGTACAAAGGCACAGACACTTGGTGCCAAATAAGTTCTAGAATTTTCTTTACTGCTTGCTTACTACTAACCTTTACTCAGACTTTCTCAACAAGGAATTAGAATTACTATATAATGTATTCGTTAAAAATATGTAATCAGTGGATATTTGCAGCCAAATACTGAAAGTAGATTCTCGGTAGGCTGAAAAAATAATACAATTCATCCTCTGCAAAAATACTTACCTTAGTAGTACAGTCAGCAACACTATTTATGCAAAGTCAGATTACAGCAGCTAGTCAGGCTTGGAAAAAGCATTGCCACTTTTATTTTACAATTATAAACATAACTGCTGACAGCTTTGCCTTCAACCTATTCTTTACCGCCTTTTGAATTAAATTACATTAGACACGTTATGATTTAACTGCACTAATTACATAACCTACGTCTAGGATTGGATGTAGCCTCATGGAAGGCTGTGGTATAATGTGCTGCTTCTTCCACAGGGACCTCTTATGTGATCAAATAGATCTTTCTGTATGCATCAATTCACCACTGTCACTTAAACCCGTACTACTTGTACTATACAATGGACTAAAAATATCTTTGACTATTTATGACTTTGTTCTAGGATTACTGAAAAACATCATAAAAACAAGTAGCTTTTTTTTTTAGTCCAGTTCATTATGAAATTGAAACAAGTGCACATCCAATGGATTAACTGCAGTACTTATCTTACAAACAGCACATAGCATATGAACTCTAGCCATTGTCCCCCGAACACCCTGTTCATGGTCCTACTCAGAGGCAGGATTGTCCAGTCTACAAAGTGTCTTCAGGATATCGTAATATGACCGGTCCATCTCTGTCTGCCTGCTGGTTTGATACACAGTTCTGATTACCTCCCCTTAGAAATTTGATAACCAAACCAGACACTCCTTATGCAAATACACATCTTTTGACCAGATGTAAGCGTGTTTCACTTCCCTGTTTGTTTTTAAGGAAAATTCTGATAAGAAATAATTAACCAGACTAACAAGGAAGAATCTCAAACATCAACAAAAACTTACTTCAAACAAACAAACTCTTCAGCCTGTATTAAGACAGAAATTTTACCTCAGTCAGTGGGATTTACAGCTGAATATATCTGAAGGGTTCCCACATATGTATCATCATTAATATTTAAAATATCAAACCATGATTATTTTTAAATGTGTGTAACATTTTGCACACACAGTTGTAAAAATTAATCTGGTTTGCCAAGAAAGATTTACAGAATGCAGCACATAAAGCTATTTCTGAACATGCAGCATCCTATGAGAACATAAAAAGGCATAAGCCTTTTCCCAGGTCGAGGGTTGCTTGCAAGTAGCTGATGATTTTAGATGGAACTGCTTTTGAGAAGCAGCAGCAAATTTTTGCTACAAAGGTACCAAAATGAGATCCTAATCTAATGAAAAAACACTCAAACAAATCATAGAATCACAGAATGATAGGGGCTGGAAGGGATCTCTGGAGATCATCTAGTCCAACCCCCTAAGCTGGACTAATCACAGTATTAAAGGGCTATATTCACAGCAAAATGAGAAAATCCTGTAAAACACCTGATGTCATCCATGTGAGATCACTACAAATCGACATTAACTCCCAGAAATACATTCCTTCTGTATTTAAAGTGAGAGAAATTCTATCTTTACTCATGTAACTGCTCCGAAATGCACCTTGCTAGCAAAATGGCACTGGGAGATTTCAGCAAGGATGTTCTTATTTGTTAGTACACAGTATGATTAAGTGTTGTATTTGATAATGACAAGTAAATCTTCAGTTCATTAATGCAACATTAAATTGTTCATCTCATTTGTATTTATATATGCGTTATTACACTAGCTACACAGATTCTGTCAACATGATGTTGTCACTTGGTCACCAAGTACTGCTTGCAAGGCTGGCTTGAGCTGCTCTGACAACTTCCAGATGGTAAGCGTCACTCATCCCCAATGTCAAATGCCTAGTAATGGGTCTAGTTCAGAAACAATCTATCCCAAGAAAATAAATCACCAACCCCCCCAAAGTGTATGTGGAGTCACTTCCATTTCAACAGAATTCTTGAAACACATTGTTAACTAACACCCCTAAAAATTACAGTCTGGTTTTTGATTTTCAAAGTAGAAGTAAAGAGAAAATTGGAATTTCAATTGATACTACAGAAGTGATAACATACAAAGATACAAGAGATCTGCAGTATCATTCCATGTCCATTTTCCTCAAACTACCATTTCTGACAAAGAGGCCCTTCATCTAAGATTAGCACATTGTCCACCTCCATGCCATGCCATGCCATCTATTCTTTCTGGCCTATCCTGCAGTTCAATGCTCCTTTAACTTGTGCCAACACCACTGTTTATAAGGACATGCTGTAGAATGGGTCAATGAAATTGTTCGAGTTAAAGAATAATCTGTGTAGACCCTTTGACATAGAAGAAAAGACAAGAAAACTAGCAAAACCCCCCCACTACTTAGGGTTTTGAAAAATCCAGTGAATAAATTTGATCATACAAAGTCTCTGTCATGGTTGCTTCAGCACAAAACAGATATGCGTTCATGCCATAAAGCTTGAGACTTTTGCAGCAACTGACTAAAACAGCAGTGATAAAAAAAATATCCAGACCTGAAAAATATGACATATGACCCTGTGTCTTCAACTTTGAATTTCCTTGTCTTTACAGGCTTCTTTGTTAGTCAGGCCATTAATGCCACTTTTAAAATGTGATTTCCTTGGAAAAGACCATAGTGTTCTTTGCTAATATAATAAAGGAAAAAATCCAGACTCTAAAAAGCCACTCAATTCTCACTAGTAAAAACATCTTGAAATTCTTTTGTTGTTCTTAAAAAACGTGTGACCACAATTGGATTAATTGTCATTGCTTCCGTAACAGATATTTTGCAATATAGATATCAATATATTAATTGTCTAATATTAACTTACAAATGAAAAATCGGTAACCACATACTTTTGTTTAGAACATTCCTCAAGACTTGCATGAAATTCTTACAAATTTAGAAAGCACCCCTAACAAACTATGCCTTTTGCTTTTCCAGCAACAGGATCATTTCCAACCGTTGCTACTGAATGTCTGAAAAAGGAAAAAACCAAAAACTGTAACAGTATTGCATCAAACTAAATAAAAATAATTCTGTTAAAGTGCAACTTTGGAATAAAAAGGCTCAATTTCCATTTAAAATCCCATAACACAACAAGCTGAATTCTGTTGTTTGGTTTCTAATTCTACTTAAAAGTCTTAGCAGCAATGCATTTTGTCCTTCATGTCGTGAAAAATTTTAAGCAATGAGAAAGAAAAAAAACCAAACCCATGACTTTAACTCCTACTCTGACCACCAGACAAAAAAATGGTCACAAACTTTAATACTCCAGTTAGTGTGGAGATATTTCTAAATAATCCTGACAATACTCCTAACGAGGCATCTAATCATTCTCCTGATTTTCTAACGCAAAAATACACTACAAAAATTAAGTGTTCTGCCACAGAGGGAAAAACACTGAGTCAATCTTCATCTGCCAGGAAAGCTTTTGGTTTCCTCATCTGCAGTAAGACATGCCGTAAAGAAAGAGGTGAAGAAGGAAACAGTAAAGATGATTTGAATCTCACTTCTTAGTAATAGCTGTAATTACAGAGGAAGAAACGTATTTTTCCACCTTCATGAATTTGGAAAAGATATACCAAGGAAGAAATCATAAAACATGCATACTTTGCCTACTTGTAGATCATTAGCACTTCAACTGATAGCTCAAAAAATACTCTTCCTATTGAGACAGAAAATCTAATTTCTCATGGCAAGACAAAATTCCGTAATTTTACAGTGAGTTGCTTTGTCTAGTTGCGTAAAACAACATTTGTTAATGTAGTTTTAAATGTGACAGGTGTTACAGATTCCCTAAGGTCACCAAGTTAACTGAGAAGAACTAGTTTTTAGTTTATAGGCCAGCTCTTAAATATGCTTCATTAAGAAAAAAGTCATCCTTAAGTAACAAATGGAGATCACTAGTGCTCGTATAAACTCTACCTCACTTTTCCCCTGCTTTTAAATAGGTGGGGAATAAATCTTAACTCCAGTTTTAACAATATCATGGCTTTGGAATTCCACTGGGGAATTTTATCCCAAATTTCAGGATAAATAAATACTGCTTGATTTGTGTAGAGTTTTTTTTATCTCTGATGTTTATATACATGAGAAAGTGTTACACAAGACAAGAAAGAAATACTGGGAACTGACCACTGACTGACAAAAAGAGGTTATCTGAGTGCATACAGGTAAACCTCTTACTAAGTAGACATTAACAGCAAAGTAAAGAGTAAGAGGAATAATACTTGGAAAGATTTTTTCCATTTGCCCAGTTAATAGAGCTAACTGCATTTACATGCACTCCTCCTTTTAGCCCTTTTCAATTTTCTTTTCTCTTGGATTCAGCAGCAGATGGAAAGGGCAAAACAGAACCAGGCTATTTTTAATAGAATACCCCGAATTCCTGCATATGACTAGTTAACATTCAAGAACATACTGTACCTGTGTGAGTGTATGAAGCAAAGATTTACAAATACAGAATCCTGCGATTATCTATTCTTCTGAAATTCATGTTTCTGGTTTAAAGTTATATTAACATGCTTTGTTAGGTAACTAGATGAGAAACAAGTTTGTGGAATAGTATCTCTGTATAACCATGACACTGTCAGTTTTAAAAGGGACTTCCTTCTTTTTTTCTCTTCATAAACAGTTACCAGTTCTTCTGTACCTTAAGGGATTACAGGGAAGACATTAAGAGTGTTTTCATAATCAAACCACTGGACCATATTCTCATGAGATGTACTGGTGTACCTTTCCTACAGTAATCTTTGACATGTACCTCTATAAAACTCTATCTTCATTTTTAACATGGGATGATCAAAAGACAAACTTCATTACTTGTGTGTTTGGACTGTGAATTCCTTATACAAGAGAACAGGTGTCTTCCCCATGCCTTCTGCCCAGAACAGAGGTAATTTATATTTATTAACCTGCTTAAGAGCTTCAGCAAAGATCAAATAAGTATTAAGGGATGCCTAGCTTTACTTCAATTCCATGTCAACTATGAAAAATAGAATACTACTATTAATTCACTTCTAGCCTTTCTCATACAGAGTTGTGCTAATGTTACTTGTATCTAACACATCACTTCCTGCCATAGCTTATCCTTTGCCCCACGGAAGTATTCCTCCACATAGAAACAATTTCTGCAAGATTAGATGTTTATAATGAAACACAACAGCAGCTGAGTTTGACGTGAAGCTTAATTTTCTGCACCTTTAAGGACAAAAAAAAACCAGAAATCCCCAAATGCACTTTAAACTGTCTTTACTGATTTTGTTTTTACTTAGTACTTGCTTATGTGCCATAAAGCTTTTAATTCTTGGTCTCATTCATTAACAGAACAGTGTCTGTTAATATTTATAAGACTAATTTTATTTGGAAATTGGAGGATCTGCTCCATTCTTTAATAATTCATATTTTTATACAATGATCAGAGTAGCTAACAGCACGATTACTTTACTAAAAATAAATCATAGGTATTGAAACTACATTCCAATACTCTCAGTATTTACCATTATACAAAATACAGGCACGTTGGCTTTACAAATGAAAGCACTCTGAAGTGAATAAGGCTTCAAAGCAAAGATTTTTAGGAAAGCTATTGAGGCAAGTGAAATGATTTATTTTTAGTATGGTTTGCCTCTAGTGTGTCCCCTGTCTCCCCGCTGGCCCCCGCCGCCCACCCCAATAACTATGAGAGAGCCTGCTGGCAAGGATAGGATAGCTATAATAAGTCTCAGCAATAGTCTGAAAGCTAGTTCAAATTTTCAATAGTATGCATTGTATGTATGATAAACTCAGTAATATTACATCTTTAGGAACACTGTAATGTTACACTCCTTGGCCTAGCTAAGGTGCAAAAACTGCCAAATGGTCTGTGAGCAGACCTTTCAGACCCTGTCACCTTAGGTCTGAACATAACAAGCAGGGGACGCAGGAGCTGGAGAATGCTATCAATCTGTACCTGTCCCAAAGCAGACAATCTGGAATGGCTACTGGAGGCACCAGCTCACGACAGGTCGCCACAAGCCAGTCAGCTCCATCCTCTAACAGGACAGATCATGCATCTCCTCATCAGAGCTGCAGGGAGGTGTGACAGACAAGAACTGATACTCCAGCAGTGGTCCACTACTGCCATACCCGCTACTACCTTTCCCTGGGGAGGGAGCTCTGTGTCAGCTGATGACATGTTCTATGTCAGCTGAAAGAGATGTATCCAGACGCCAGCTCGGCTAAAGCAAGGAAGTCACAGCACAGCTTGAATGTAAAAAAGCAGCACACAGGATGGGGGAGGACAGACAAAGCTACAAAGGAGGAACTGAGAAACATTGCCTGGGCATGTAGGAATGGAAATTATTGTCAAGGAAGGCAAAGATCAGATAGAGTTAAGACTTGCAAGGGATGTCAAGGGTACAAAGAAGAGCTTTTGCTGCTATATTAGTGGTAAAGGCTAACCAAGGAAAATGTGGGTCCATTGCTGAATGGGGCGGGTGATACAGTGCCAGCAGACACAGATCACAGCAGGTCCCCACGGCCTTCTTTGTTGTCACCAGCAAGTTCTGCCAGGCCTCTCCACTTAGTGACAGAGCTTAAGGAGGAGAGGGCCTACGAGCCAGAGATGTTTATATTAAAGCAGCAGGAAAAAAAACATTGCTTATTGATTCTGATTGCAAATGTGAACAATGAAAACATAATCCAAATTTAAGCAACACAGAAGAGAACTTCTTAGCCCTGAAACACTGGCAAGATCAAAAATTCCCTTTCTTTAATAATTTTTTAATTCCAGTGCCTACACTAACTTTCTCACTTTGGAGTAAAAGGAAAAAGAGATGACAAGTTTTGAAGCACTAAAAATCTAGGTCAGTTATCACTCATGCGAAGTAGTTATCCAAATACCATATGGACAGAAAAGGGCAATGGCAAAACTGATACCCTTTTCCCAAAAGGGATGGAGTATCTCTATTCTTTCTAAAGGCAGTAGTACAAGGCAGGTAAATCAGATCCAACCTCATTTGTTGAGCAAATTCAGCTATGTGAAAGATAACAGTGTCTGCTCCCTTTGTTTTACAACAGAGAATAAGACTTATTTGAATAGAAAAAAAAAAAGCCAGTTAATTTTTTTTATATACATGTAACATTCGGTGTGTGTATATACATCTACAGACACACAGAGACACATACTATACTATAGTTTATATGTATGTGTACACACTGATTATTTAAGAATAATTTTCTTCTTTTCTTTTAATAATAGTAAGATTTAGCTGGACCTTTAAGAACTCCAGACTAACTTTAGAGTTGTTAATCTAAGATTACACACTGAAAACCCTGATACGTAGTGCAGCACTCAAACAACATGTAGCAAGAATTTACCCATACTTTCAAAGAACCAGTAAGAGTCCCCTTTATATATAACAATTAAATGATTGATTCATGGGTTCACTTTTCAGTGCAGTTCCCTCTTTTAGATTCTGCTTATTATTTTCTATACAATAGATGATCCCCCCAGGCTTTGACTGGGTAAGTAACCTACGACAGCGAGGGGTAGCGAGGGGTGGGGGGGGGGGGGGGTGGGGAATGCACTAAAGGGCATCCTGATCTCCAGATGTGACATACTGATGGATTCTGCATTATCACACATGGCAGGAACGCAGGAAATGCTGACTGCAAGAGGCCACAGAAAGAACAATGTGTGGTGTTAGATAAATGTCTCACACTGAGTATGCAGCTGAATATTAGGTCACCAAGCTTTACAAACCAAGCACAAGGCATCAGCAGACTTCTGTGATAATTAAACAAAAAGTCCTATTCATGTGCAAAACCAACTCTTTCGATCTTGCACCACAGGTGGCAGTGAACAACAAACTCTCATGTTCAGGATGCCTCTTCTATTGAGATGAGTTCAGTCTACCCATTCTGCTGTTTTATTAAGAAACTCTTGGGATTCCCCTCAGACAAAGCCAATCTTTTCTTTCCACAATGCCTGTGAATCTTGTGAAACTCAGAGACCTGGATAACTCCCCTTTTTCCTACTTTATATTTTCTTACCTTTGCTACAGAAAAAAATCCATTTTACAACAATTCTCCCTGTCCACAAGAGGCACTGATTCCATTCACCAAGGTCTTCTCTAATGACAATGGCAGATATCTTTCTCCTGTCTTGAAAATGTTACGTGGACATTAAGCCCTACCTTTCAGCTGAGGAAGAAACTACTTTGCTCCAGAAATAAGATGGCTAGACATGCCTCCCCCATTCAGCTTCCTAGCTCTTGTTAACTTACAAAGAGGCAGACTTACCAAAGCAGTACTGAGCTTGCAGCTCTACATACAGTTTATCATACTTAACAACGATACCACAGGGCTATTTATTGTGCCTCAGAAAAAAATCATTAAAATCTCCAAATTAATGGAAAGCAAGAATGAGAATAAAAAAACCCTCTACTGGACTACCTTCCTATAACAATCTGTATTTCCACAGATGGATCAGTGTAATCCTGAATGTACAAACGGGGGGACAGCCCTGTAGAAAGGGATCTGGGGGTCATGCTGGATGTTGAGCTCAATGAGTCAGCAATGTGCCCTGGTGGCCAAAATGGCCAATCGTATCCTGGGGATATCGTATCCCGCATTAAGCACAACCAGTACAGCCAACTGGTTGAAAGAAGTGATTGTCCCACTATACTCAGCACTGGTGCGGCCTCACCCCCAGTACTGTGTGAAGTTTTGGGCTCCACAATACAAGAAGGATATAAAAATATTAGAATGTGTCCAAAGGAGGGCAATAAAGATTGTGAAAGGATGTGACTTGTGAGGAGCAGACGAGTATGTTAGGGTTGTTTAGCTTAGAGGACACTGATGGGTGACCTCATTGCTGTCTACAACTTCCTCATGAGGGGGGCAGAAAGGATGGTGCTGACCTCTAGTGCCTGGTGATAGGGTGTGAGGGAATGGCTTAAAGCTGCATCAGGGAAGTTCAGATTGGGTATTAGGAAAAGTTCTTCAGTGAGAGGGTGGTCAAGCACTGGAACAAGTTCCCCAGGGAAGCGGTCATGGCCCCAAGCCTGCTGGTGTTCAAGAAGTATTTGGACAACACTCTTAGACATACAGTTTAACGTTTAGATTGCCCTGTGTAGAGTCAGGAGTTGGACTCGATGACTCTCATGGATCCCTTCCAACTGAGAATATTCCATTCTTTGATTCTATGATCTCAGATCCCAACAGCTCAACTAAAATGCAGGCTTCATTAGTGCTTTGACATCCATAGTTTTTCCTAATTAAATTGCATGGAAAAGAAACGGAGGTTAAACAACATACAGAGCCACGTCCAGGTCTCTGTTTTGCTGAGGTAAATCTAGAACAGATGTGAACACAGAAGTTTAAATAGTCAATAATTTTTACTCACTCGGCAATCGCGCTGTAGTGTTTTCATTAGTGCGCTGTGTGTTTCAGAGTCAAAATACAACCCTTCATGCATGTCTTGCAAGAAATCCAAGTCTTTGAATGTAGGGTTGGACTTCTCCCTCTCTTTTCTTGATGCTCTCCGTTTGTATGTGGAGCCTTTCAAGTCATATGTGAAATGCATTTTCAAGGCTCGTGGCAAAATATTGTTCATTACAACAATTCTAATATTAATGCCTCCTGACTGAACACAGTACAGCCCATAAAACTTGGGTAGAAGAGTTCTTGGATTCTGGTTCAGATTCTAAAACAAAAGAGATATTGTTAAATACGTCTATTTTCAATAAACTTCCATGGTTAAGAAAGTTTTTTTTAATACCAAAGGATATTAAGAAACATCAAGAAAACTGTGCATGTTTTCTTATTCAGTATAGCTTCTTTGACCAGTTGATTTTCTTTGTGGGTCTGTATTTCAGAAAGCTAGCATAAACACTGCCTTTTTGCCAGGAACTTACATAGGCCAAGAGCAGAGCAGTGACTGCATTTATGCCAGGTTTCTCTTTCTCGTATCCCATGAAAGAGCAGACTAGGCCAAACCTAAAAGCATCCCAAAGATTTAATTTATTTACTCTGACCTGAACAACCTTTGCATTCCACCTGCTGGAAGGAGTTTGGGTCAAATGTAGTTCTCACTACCTTGACTTAAATTCTGAAAATCAGAACCCCTGTCTCCATGAGGCTTTTCACATCGAGGGTTAGTGCCAAATGACGAAGTTGTCTCCACAGGGGTGTGAGGTCATAACAGAACCACAACTGACCATCAGAAAAGTGTGAAATAATCCAAATTCCAAAACAGGCAAAAAATTAACTAGGAGAGGATAAGAGAGGTGAGAGCAGAAATCCTCCCTCTGAATACAACTGCTCTCAGTTTTTGGCACGAAGAAGCAAGAAGAGGAAAAACTACTTCAAGTCTCACATGATTACTAAATCACAACATACAACTATGGGAAGAAAGTATTTTCATAGGAAATAATCACAGTGATTAAAGTTTTACACTTTGGAAACCCTATCATATGGTATCAGTGAGAATAAAGTTCCCAGAAACAAAGCAAAGTGGCCTTATATTTACTTGTAATAACTCAAACTTATGCTGAGCTGATTATCATGATTAGAAACAACAAAAAAAAGTTGCTGCCACCTTTGCTCTTTTTGATGCTGTTAGTGCGTAACCTTTTTTAAACAAACAGTGAATCCACATTACCTTAGTGTAATAATTACAATATTCCTCATTTTTTGTACAAGTGAGAGGGTAACTTTTCAAGTGTTTACTTAAGAAAGCAAAGAAAAGAAAGTCAGTCAAAAGTCTAATACTCCAAAGTCCTGCATACCACCCAGAAGAATTTCTGTTCATAGGCATGAGTGGGGTTTTTTTTTGTTGTTGTTGTTTTTGCTTGTTTGTTTTTTAAAAAAAAGGATAATTAAGTTTCCCTTTCTGATGACTGACACACATGAAACAATACAAGTGGCTTAGCATTAGCCCTCAAAAATATCCATTTAAAAATTAAGTTTTGAACAAATTTTATGGATAAAAGTATTTTTTACGTGATTGTTTTAATACATGAGAAATGGAAATTAGAAGTAGTCCAGAAACAGAAGTGAAACTGACCGATCTAGTTTCTTTGTCCACTCTGAGTGAAATGCAGAGGGTAGACAAACACAAAATGGAAAAAAAAGGCTGAATTAGAAATTTAGAAACCTTTTTTTGTTACTAGCTTATTAGAAGCAAAGTTTGGTATCAAATCAGAAGATGACATTCAGCTTCATCTTGAATGCTAGAAAACCAGCAATTATTATCTTAAATATATTCTTGATTTATATCTATTCTTTCTGATGGGTATGTGGGGTACAAAGTAGAATGACAGGTAAAAAAAGTCAAAAATCTTATTAAAAATACGGATAAAGCCAATGAAAGATTAAAAGACAACAAATGAAACAATCTTCAGAAGTGTGACATGAAACAGGAAAAATACAGGCAAAATACAGTCTTCAATTACTTACCATATAATAACCTGGCAAGAGCTTCTGAAGAAACTCAGCCTCTTTGTGTTGAACTGTTTTGATGATAAACTCGTCATCACTAGTTACAAAAAATAAGGACCCACTGGCACCTGGGTTGGATAATTCAATTAAAGGCTCATTGCAGATTGAGTACTGGAAGAGACAAAAATTGTTTTTCACTGCCAATGCATGCATTACTCAAACACAAGTTTAATACAAAGAACTGAAGGTTCAAATAGGCACAGGCGAATCATGGAGTTTATTCTTTGGTCTTCAACTGCAGCAACTCTACTACTGTACAGCAAGCTGGGTAACAGTAATTTGGCTAAGATTTGGCAGGGCAGTTGTTACACTCCACTCTGCCCAGAACACGCTGCACAACCGTGGAAGAGCAGTTGGCAGTCGAGTGTACGGTCCCTCTTAATTTCCCACTGCACCAGCTGAACTTTCCCTGGAGTGAAGGGAGTGGTTGAGGTGGAGAGAGCCCATCCCTACACTGACAGCGTTGCAAATTCTTGAGTCAGAAGCACTGTCACTGCGACTGTTTGTTTTTCACAGCCATTTATGAAACAGGTACAGGAAGATGTTAGACAAACACACTGGCAGTAGAAATTTCTCACTATAGACAAATAGGTAAGTCCTCTTCTGTGAAATTGGGATTGAAACCATTAGAAGAATAATCTCGGTAGAGCTGCTAATGTAGTTTTGTGATTGAAAACTGCTTGAAACAGAAAAACTAAACACCAGTGAGTAGGAAAATTTGGAGGACCTTTATTTTGGATGCTTAGACGGGCTTCCTCTTTCACAGGGAGACAGTAATAATTACGATCACATTAAGGAGGAGAAAGACACCAAGGAGTATTCCTTACTACTAGAATACACAGAGGCTAATGTACATTTATTAAATCTTCATTAATTCACACTTCATGCTTCATTTAAACTAAATGGAGAGGAGACATTAAGCTTAAAAACATAGGAAAATCTGGTTATAGATTTGAGGCCACACCTCGAATACTGTGTTCAGTTTTGGGCCCCTCATTACAAGCAGGACATTGAGGTACTGGAGCGTGTCCAGAGAAGGGCGACGAAGCTGGTGAGGGGTCTGGAGCACAAGTCTTATGAGGAGCGGCTGAGGGAACTGGGGTTGTTTAGTCTGGAGAAGAGGAGGCTGAGGGGAGACCTCATCGCTCTCTACAAATTACCTGAAAGGGGGTTGCAGAGAAGTGGGTGTTGGCCTCTTCTCCCAAGTGACAAGTGACAGGACTAGAGGAAATGGCCTCAAGTTGCACCAGGGGAGGTTTAGGCTGGATCTTAGGAAAAATTTCTTTACTGAGAGAGTGGTGAGACACTGGAATAAGATGCCCAGAGAAGTGATGGAGTCACCATCCCTGGAGGTGTTCAAGGAACGTGTGGACGAGGCATTGTGGGAGATGGTTTAATGGGCATAGTGGTGTTACTTAATGGTTGGACTTGATGATCTTACAGGTCTTTTCCAACCATTGTGATTCTGTGATATTAAACTCAAGAGCTTGTTTAAAATACCATGTCATTAAACTTTCATTCACACCCTCTTTTCATTTGTTATATTTCATAAATGTTACACACTTGGAGACTTACTGTACACTCCAATATTTTAAGGCTTCAGTCTTTGAGAGAAACAAAACTACACAGCATGTGAATTGTGAGTAGTGTAAGCACCAAGGAATTATTCTTAGCAGTGCACTATGTCTTCTCAGAACAAAAGGAATAACTATTTCAGTAACAAATACTTCGTTTATTGGGTCATTGCCTGAGGTGAGTTGAGCGATTCCACAAGAAAAAACAGTTTTGTTTATTGAAAACAGCTTTCATTAAATTCAACTGGAGTCTTGCCATTGATTTCAGCAGGTGGTGATAGCAAAGAAAAGTGATACAAGAAAATCTAATAAATATGTTCTTTTGTGAGCACTTGAACTAAAGAAGCATGCTTCCTATGGACTCAAACCATTCCCGTTTTGCATTTTCTTACCCTGGCTCCAGCTGAGGCTTTTCCCATTTTTAAGAGACTTTTGAATGCTATAAAAATGTTTCCTGTTTCTCCAGTTCACTCAGTTCCAATTAATACAACAGACCTTTCTTACTAATCCTATAGTTGCAATTGTCTACAGATAGAACAGCAATACTGGTATGTAACACTACAGACCTTCAGAGCATATCAGCAGTTGTATTGCAACCCCTGCATTTTTCTTGCCAAAACATATAAAGCTTCATGAGTAATTGTCATTGTTGTAAGCATTTAAAACCAATTATCCTAAACATTAAAGCTCAATAAAACAGTATAGTATAAGCACAAGTTATTAACCCACACTGTGTGTTGGTAATATTACAGTTGAATTCATTCCTGTAAAATATAAGTCTACCAACCAAGTGCTGCTATACACAGAGCTCAGCTAATTTTGACTGGACACTTACGAAAGCCAAATCAAAACTGAAAAGCAAGAAAATCCCTGAGCACCTGACAATTAAGTACTTTATGATCAAGAAGCTTCCCTGCAAAACACCAGTACTCCATGAGGTTTCCACTGACAATTTAATTCTACCAGCTGTTCAAATGTATTTACCCTCGTTATCCAGTCTGACTCCTACAGTGCATTACTGCTCAACCTCCTTGGAAAAAGTGAAACTGTAATCTTTGGGCTTTGTCATTGCAAATTAACAGCGTAAACTGACATTTGCTTGCTGCAGTTTATCCTCTTTTTACTTCACTTCCCTTCCCCTTCAGCCACAGTTGCACCATCACTTGGCATACTGTTACAGTAAAGTGTTTTAGATACTGAATTGGAATTGCGGTCACTACATCCAGATTTCACAGAAACAAGAGGGATTGTTCAGCCAGAACCCTAACACATGCTATTGGGAGCAAACTCTTAACCAGATATTTTGGTCATCACCAACTGGGAAAAGGATCCCAAACTAAAAATAGTTTTGTTTTATGATCATAGTACCCCTCTGATCACATCTGCCTCTGGACCGCAAGGGACTGCAACCTGCTCTGATTGCAAAGTGATGCCCATTTAGAATCAGAGACAACAGAAATGGATTCTACCATGCTTGCAGGGCAAGTATAACCCTAACAGAGGCATGCATCAGTTACAACACACGCTGAAATTCCAACTGTATTTCACAAAAATACCTGTTTGTTGAAGGAAATCTGCTTTTGCATTTTCAAGAAAAGAAGATGCACTTAATCTTGAAACTAGTTTTTCTAGTTGCCCCTTTTCCTTGGAAACATACCACTAGTGTCTTTTGCTGTGCCAAGAGGAAAAAGAATCTGCAACAAGTTGCCTTTAGGGGGAATTTCCCTCAGGGATTAGTCATTTTGTAGCTGAACTGAGCGTCACAAACCTCTTATCAACAGCAAACAGTCTTTCTATCATCTTTAATTTATGCTACCACAAATGCTTCCTTAGATGGAATAGAAGCTGCAGATGACAATAGCTTTACTCTAGGAAGTACAGTCTTTTTAGCAGCTAGCAACAGAGCCCACCTACTTTGTCTTTCGCCAAGTCCATAGAAGGAGATAGATAAACAACATATTACATAATGACACCTTTATAAAACTCCAACCGGACTGCACTTCCCTGCTACTAACATCTGTAATTCAAAGGAATGATCTGTTTTTATATATAACTATTGTCATGAGGGCTAGTAATACAAAATCCATACATAGTACTAAATAACTGAAATCAGACACGCACATTCAAGCTAAATAAAAGCAAAACCAGCTAAGTTTTGCTTTTAGGCTCATGGTCCAAGAAGGAAAAAAACCCTTATAACACACGTGAACACAAAAGTCAGTGAAGTAATATATTAAGTAATGTTTCAGCACCCTTTAATCAATTTTTCTTTTTTACTCATTCAAGCTCTTTCAAATTCTTTTGGTTTTAAAGAAACAGTTATCAATAATGGAACAAAAAGATCTACAGACTCATTCAAAATAAGTTAACAATAAAACTCTGATGTATAAAATTTCTAATTTGTACTGGGACTCTGATTTTTTGGGTGGACCAGCATGCGACAAACTAGACATGAGGCAAACATCTAGAAAACAATCCAGCTCTTTGCTTTCACACTACCCTTCCAAAAGCAGAACTACAGGACAAGAAAAATAGTGGATCCTCGTCCCTGGCAGTGTACAAAGTGGTTCTACCAAGTAAAGCCTGCTTTTATGATGATAGCAAATGCATCACTTTTCTCTCACGTAAACAGTTGAATACTAAGAAGGAATAAGTCTTCAAGCTATAAAATACAGAGAACAAAGGAGATACTCTAAAATCCTTTTTTAGCCTGCTACCCACTTTTCTTAAGGCTAGATGGGAACATTTGCAGACAAACACTTACTTAATGAAGTGAATAAATTACACAAATAACACAAGAGCACTTTATTAGAATTTGTAGAAGCCTGATTATACTATAATATAATTATACTATAATATGTAGAAGCCTGACTATACTGATAATACTGATTATAACTTCTCTACAAACAATGACCTGAATGAGCAGTAATACTGAAGTTACTCTAGTCAATTAACAAGGCAGGTTTTTACAAGGAATAGTGTCAAAGATGAAGATTTAAAATTTTCATAAAACACTAAAAACATTCAACAACATAAACCACTCCACACACAAAATTTACTACCCGTTTGGGCACCATCAAAACATCCTCTTCTGTCACTATGAAACTAGTATACATTATAATAATTTGTAACTCAAAGGAAAACTGCAAGCTCTTACCAAGTAATCATCAGGCTTGATACCAAAAAGTTCTCTGAAATAGCGGAAGGCAAGAGGTGCATACGTCTTAAATCTGAAGTCAGGGTAATGATGAGCAGGGGTGAGATTGCTCCCTTCACTGAAAATAAAAACAAAAAATAAACAAACCCAATCATTACTGAAGAATTTTTAGCAACTTCCTTCTTGCAGCTAGTTTTACTGTAAAGCTGCCTAACTCAACCATTGGCCTTCTGAGACAAGAGTCATAAATGCAGATAAACCTCCCTATGACCATTAATCAGTGTAATAGAAATGTCTGTGAGAGGCAGAATACTGCCAGCAAATTCCTTCTTCCATCTTAAAGGAAATGACTATTTTCACTACTCATATCCATTTGCGTAAATATTGGATTTAAACTAATGCTACAGTTTCTGCCACCCCTCCAAGGTAAGTCAGTCTAATAGCTTACTAACGCAGGAAGAGTCACCCCCACCTCATGTAAGCTCTTGCAAAAAGTTTGGAAGTCAACGCAGCAAAGCAACTTCATACTAGCTTGGTGACCTGAATTGGTTTGCAGGGGAGTCAGATAGATACTAAGGAGAGCACAACACACAGGGCAGAACCATGCAGCCAGAGCAGTGGGACGGAAGCAGGACTACATATGTTTTCTGGCACCAGCCAACATTGATTGGCTCAGCTTTATGTATGAAACAGCATTCACAGCATTAGTCTCTTCTGCAGGCTAACTGCAGTTATGGTATCTCTTTCTTTCTTCCTAGTACAGTTCAGAATTGGGAAGTCACTCTGTCTTTGCTGACCTTAAAGTGGTTTTCTGTTTGTCTGCCTGTCATGTCATGTATTTTAACCCACCTCAATCTAAACCAGCACTAGCTTACGTGCTCAGTTGGTTAAATAGGAACACAGCGTACGGACACTTTGGGGAATTCTGGAAAATGGTATGCAATTATATGCAAGATACAGATTCAAACTAGAAGAGGCACAGACAAAGACTAGTAGGGTAACCAGCCTGGAAGTCAGTCTTTCTTAAAGAAAAAAAAAATATCACTGTAGCCTCCTTAGCTCTTTTCCTTGTTTTATATTTACCATTTCACTGTATTTTTAGGTTGCAGTTGTATGAGTGTTGAGATAAATACTACGTGGTTTCAACTAAAGGAAAAGATCAGCAGCAAAATGCTGCCAGAATTAAAACCAAAACCATATAAAACCTGCTTGTGGATTCATTTATGATGAAAACTAAAAGAAGGCTTTTAAGCAGAAGAGTAAAGTTCTACACTATAATTTCAACACAAACAAGAACAGCTTTCCTCCGAGTCATTTGGTAAATCAATGAGTACAAAATCCAAGACTTGACACAGTGGCCAAAATCAGCTCTTCCAGCACTTTTTTACTCGTTTACCCTAACTAAATTATTCAGAAATCCAGCATGTACCTCTACACTTGGCAATAAGAATATCCAAAGTATACAAAGAAGAAAAAGAAAAAAAAAAGCTAGGATTTCACACAGATATGAAAAGGAATAAACTCTAAGCAACATTCCTGCAAACACTAAATTAAATAGCATGAAAATATTTAAGAGCTTTGATCCTGTCATATGAACTTGTCACCTTCCATTAATAAAATGTGATGACAGAAGTCTACCCAACCCACCTAGCTTCCCCTGCATGCATACTGCCAAAACCCAACAGAACTGAGCTGCTGCTAATTAAACAGGGTGAGCTGGACAGCAAGCTTTCTCAGGTTCCAGAAATGCATATACGTTAGACTCTTGAATAGGAAATGAAAGGAGGGAAAAAACAACCTGATTTCTGTCTGGAAATCACAAATAAAAAGATGGTTGTGGATCACCAAGGATACATACAAAGACATTAGAGTACTGCTGCTTCTTGGAGTGCTAAACCATATAGTTAACAGCTAGTGAAGGCTGCCTAGTCCTAATGAACTCATCTGATCACTTTCTAGTCTACTGTATCACAACTTCAAGGTATTAAAATCAAATCCACATATACTTTATTGTTCCATTATATAGTAATAAAAATGGAAATCAGTAGGATACTAGGCTGAAGATGGTAGTTTTTCTTTACAGTTAAGATTGTCTGCTGCTTTTTCTTATAAGGTCTTTCAGCTGCGCAGAACACTGTCAGTCTTGTCTGATGTTAAGTTTTATATAGCTGGATGCATCTCACTGAATTTTTGTGCAGTATGAGGATGCTGCAGGGGTAATCTATAGCTACACTGGGAACCTGGGGGCATACTTCTAAATGCATTTAGTTGTTGTAAAGATGCAGACAAGAATACAACAGAGTGTTGTCTGCTGAATCACCATATCATTGTCAGGGAAGACTACTCATCTAAACTTTATAAAAAAAGTCCTGCCTTTCAGTACATAAATACCTTTATAAATCTGCTTCCTGCATTGTAACTCAAAAGCTATACCAGAACATGTACTCTTGTTGGAACTTCACCAGGCTGAAATGAAGGCAGGAGGTGTGGTATGATAATACCATGGGTCTAAGCCATTTCATAAGTGCATATGGAGTAAAATGACCAATACTGGGTCTGCAGGTGGACAGTAATGCATAGTAAGTGGAGATTTATTCCAGAATAATTGCAAAACAGAGCTATTACTTCAGAACAGCACCTACACAGAGGGCAATTCCATGTATTTAGAGCACATGAACTTACTTTATTACAGATATGACAGTCAATTTCACTATGCAGAGAAGTTTCCTTATTCTTTGTAAAATAATTTTTTAAAAATTCCTTTTACTAAAGGTCTGCAGAGCTCTTTATCATACCCTACCACTTCTGTTAAAAATATCATTACTTTCAGCTTCGTTGCTTAATAGAATAGTTTACAGGATCCCAACAGTAAGCTCTTCTGTGATGCAAGAAGCAAGCTTGACACAAAGTTAAGATTTCTTGGTTATGCCTCTGCAAAAAAGTTTGTAACGTTTTCTTCTTGCTACTTTTAACAGAAAAAGCACCCTCACTTCCAGTAATTTCTTACAGTAATAGAAAACCTTCGAATTCCTTGTAGCTGAGTATGTCCTTGCTCTCTTACCTGAAAAGGACAGTGTCCACTGTACAGAATGCTTGATGTAAATACATCTCTACATTATTTAGACATGAAATTATTCAGCTTCCACTCTATTACTCTTGAGAGAATGTATTTTGTGGTTTCTGCCACATTTTCTTGGTGCATTTTACAAGTGCATTTCACTCCGGCTGGATTAAAGTATATGTGCAAAGCACTACATATAACAATTTTTAATCAGGCTAGGGAGTTTCACGGGCACGATTATGTCTTTGAACAAGAAAAATACCTGTGATCTGTTGACAAAAAACTTAATATGCAAAATGGAGGTTTGGACATATATAGGCTTTGGAAAGATTAGGAAGCAATTGTAACTTACAAGGTATTTTAACAACCTTAGCTGTAAGACCATACAAAAGCAAAAGATTGGAAGGTAGAAAAAAAAAGAGAGATTAAGCTTATTATGCAAATTTACTTTAATACTTAAATTTTAGATTTTTTTTTTTTTAAATCAAGCACACCTAGAAATGACAGTATGTGCATCTTAACCTGTCTCTTAGTAAATGCTGAGGGTTGATTTAAAGTGTAGGTGGTACAATATCAAACTAAAAATGAACTAAAACTATTTATATTTTTAATGGCTAACCCTGTGGCTTGCAAAAATTTTGCTAAACAAGACACCCAGATAAGTTTCTTGGCAGCTTTTCTTTATTATGGCCTCACCCTAGTAGGATGTACGGGAGATAGCACAACTATCTGAAGGGGCAGAGAAGGCTAACTGCATCTCTTGGTAGCAAGCCCTCATTGCAGAGCAGTGAAATACGCTCTGATGTAGCTGTTAACAAAAGCAATAGTCACGCTGTAGTCATGGGCCCATGTATACCCTTCTTGTATGTATTGTAAAAAGAGTGAAGAGGGGGAACACCTCAGTTCTCTCATGTGAAAGCAACTCTTTTTTAAATTTTAAAATCAAAATAAACCCTCTCAAATTAAATGCTCCCAATATTAAAAACTAAGAGTTTCCAATCTCAGTTTCACTGTTATTGGATAAAGTTGCTCTTTTACAATACATCGAAATGTGTTTAAACTCTACAAACTGTATCCAAGAAATACATATTGACAGATCAGGTAGTGCTTTGGTGTATTCATTTCATGAAAGCAACTGTTTCCCACATGGATGGAAGCAGGCATTATGGCTACTTGTACAAATAGGCGTGTGTTTGGTTTTTTCATACTGTGGGATAAAGTCCAGTGGTAATATCCTTGTTTCTCACTGTATGTTCTCCTATACTTCCAGTTACTACATGCTATCCTAAGCAGTCCCCTGTAAGGCAGCACTGAAATACAACTGTGAATAGCAAGTATCCTCAAAACAAGTCAAGCCAATCATATCTATGTAACAGCTAAATACACAAAAATTTTCTTATGATGATGATATGACTATTTCACAACCAACTGGAGATGCCATTAAGCAAGGGATCTCAAGAGTACTTGAAAAAGAGTTTGAGTATGTCTACATAACCACACAAGTATCCAGGATATCACAGATTTACCAAGAATTTGACAGTAACAGAAGTAGCTAAGACCAGTAATTCATAAAGAACATGGTTTTGCTTTTGTTGCCACAGTATCCCCATTTCGAATACTGTTTGTTTTGCAAACAGAAACTACTTCCTCCTATTTGTGCTACCACTCCACTCACAAACCATAAAAAGTGTGTCAGAGCTTAGGTCATCCTGTGCATCTCTGCAACCGAAGCACCAAAGAAGAGCAGCAGCGCTTTATCAAAGGCTTCAGACCACTTTCTTATCTGTCTCATGAAACTGCCCAACTGGAAACAAATACAGTGGCATAAGTTACACAACAACTAAGCGTTAGTGTGAACATTTGGGTACTATTCACACCAAGCCTGCAGAGCATTCTATACTTCTTTAATTACAAAGACACTACTTAGCCCATCAGGTAACCTAAGGTACAGGTTTGATACAAAGTTATTTCCAAGTGCAAGTGTCAGTTTTCCGCATTTTTCAAAAACATACCAGAAAACAGTACTTTTCAGTTTTAGATGTAGCGTAAAACCCAGACTGGTTAAAATATGTCCAAGGTTTTACTTTTCTTAGTACCTTTGACTACTTATTTGGGCTGTCATCCAAATGCTATCAGAATACAATGTTAAGCTTTTGACATTAAATAGCAGAAAGCACTGAATAATCTTTCATCAGCAACACAAGAAAGCAATTTGTAATTGAACCAGTTCGGTGTACAGATGACAGCAGCTGCAGGGTGCATACAGGTCAACAGCATCTAACAGACTTAGTAGTTAAACTAGAAACTATAGCAAGTGTTCTCAATATGCAGGGTCTAGACCCTTAAAATAAGGTGTATTAGCAAGGGAAGTGCACAAGACTGATTAACAGCTTGCTACAAAAAGGTCAAACCCACAGCTGTGCTTAGCAGCAGCATCCATCTAAGAAAACAGAGATGGAGCCTGAAACATACTGCCTTGCTCCAAATGCTCTGTGTTTCTGAAGTTGCATGCAACTGATTAGTCAAAGCTACCTGACAGAATGGAGCAGTTTCTGTTCCACCTTTCAAACACCACCATAGAAAATGTGCCTACTTAGTACGTGTCTGCTGGAAGAGCTTAGGAAGCTGCCCACATTGCCAACTCCCAGGCAGCTGCATGGCCCCATGGCCCAGCAACCAACTTGAGCCACCACTGCCTCACACAGCTAGGGTTATTAGCTCAGCAATGAGCCTTTCTAACCATGGCCACATTACTTGGAGCCAGCTCCACACTTGAATCAAATAGCTGTCAAAACAGTTCTGTAGCCACAGTACACAAATGACTGATCTGGAGACAAAATGTGCCACCAAGAAATGAACTGGTTCCAACCAAGGAAAGCAGGGGCACAGAGCATAACGCAGGAAGGGGAGAATATGCCCTGCACAGCTGAGTCACAGGACAGAGTGTAGAGAGCACAGGCAGAATGCACAACCTTCCCACTGAACCCTCCAGCCACTGCTGCAGCAGCACCAGGTAAGCAACTCCATTGCTGGATTTCCAAAGCAGTGTTTAAAAGCCAGAAGAGAGGTTACTTGAAGTAGTTCCCCCTACGGTTTCACCCTATTCGGGGAGCTGCAGACCGCATTTTTTTCTCAGTCCAAGGAGCACATTTGCATAGTGCCATTTAAACTCAATCTGGACAGTGATTCTCAATGAACTCCTTCATAGCAGCCCCTAGCAATACCTCACTCAGTTCCCAAAAGCAACATGTTATAAACTCCTGGCCATCTGGAAGAAAAACGGATGAAGGGGATGCCACCATGCGAAGCAGAAAGCGACAAAGGCACTTTTCCACCCCCTCCACCACTACAGTGTACAAATGAAAGGAAGCACCTTTGCAATTCAAATCCACCCACTGTCCAGAGATAGCTGTACTTCACAAAAAGTCACTTCCTGAAATAAACATCTAAATGAATCTGGGCTAAACTCTGATCAATTTAACCCACTTACAAAGTAACTCTGGACCAGGCATAACCTGCAATCCATGGAGTTACTCCTGATTTACATCAGTAGCTCCCACAATAAGCAGGGTAGTTATGTTCAGGTCTGAATTGACCATATTTTTTCCCTGGTATTTGTCTCCCTCATTCATGAATCCTGAACACCACTGGAAGTGTTTTGCTATGGTTATGGAAGCTGAGGTACAGGCGGTGCTGAGGGGGCTGAGAGAGATGCAGAAAATATTTATCTTCTGCAACTGATAAAATTTATAAACAACTGTTGACTATTTTCCCCTAACAGTAAAAGGGCACAGGCAGCACTATTTTGCTCGCTGGCACACAGGCTGCTGTTCCATCGCACTTCTACCAGCTCAGGTCTATTTTATCACTGCCACAGTAACAGTGCTCCTGTCGCTGTCAAAGTAGCAGGTGTGCCTATGACTCTGCAAAACAGCTCTCCTCTCACCTGGCTGCTAGACCTGGACGAGGCGAGGTGGACACAGGGAAAACATGGGAGGAAGGTGGAGCAGGACAGCTTGCGAAGAGGCAGGTTGCTGTAAACTGACCACAATGAAAGGGAAGTTCAGCTAATAGCCCGCTTGGAGTTGCAGCTGAATTATGCATACCCAAAGCAAGTGGAAAAATGCTGCTCCTTGCTTGGTAAGCGCCTGCTTTCAGCACCACACTCGCTGCACTGTCAGGTACTCCCCCAGCTACGGACATCTGGCAAAAAGCTGACTTAACCTCGGCTTGCTCCACAGTGCTTCCAGACCTCTGGACCAGTTGGTGTAACTAATTTCAACCAACTGCTTTCAACCCAGACCAATCCAAAGGGGGAAAAAAACCCTCATTAAAGTAATGACTTCTAACAGTACTGTATTCACATGTAGGTACCAACCTAGGAAAAAGTGAAGAGCACCTGAGGTGCACCTTCGGATTGCAGCCCTATGTGGAAAGAACATGCAACCTTAGCTTTTTACCTCTGACTAGGGTAACGAAGCTACCAATAGCTATGACTCAGGAGCAATCTGCATAATGCCATCATGAAAGACTCTATGTCCCAACACCTGCAACCAGCAGGAAAGAAGCCTGTGTCATTATGTGCAATCCTAAACTATTACAATTTATGCAAACTAATACCAATTGAAACCATTTTAGATAAATTAATGTGCGTGTTACACTGAGACATAGGAAGGACTTGAAATTTGACATTGCTGTGCATTAGCATAAGTAATCAAGTGTCATGGTTTTAAAAGATTGCTATGGATAGTCAATTTTTAGTTTCAGAGAATGTTATCAGCAAGTGCTCTTTATAGAGAGGTGCTTTGTACAGTCAAGATGACTCACTATATTATATACTCCTTACTAGACAGCTATGCAAAAAAAAAAGCTATGCTGCTCTGGCCATTACTTTCATTTGTCTAATTTTCCTCATATGATTTATTTATTTATTTATTTATAGGAAACTGTCCAGAAAGGTGCTACTAAAACTTTTATAATAAATTTTATGTTACTGCAAACAGGCTATTCCTTCTGCCTTTGTTTTCTTTTTAAGCCAGAAGGGATCTCTCCCAGCTCTCCCTTAGAATGGACACAAAACAGGGAAATCTCATTTCTGAGTGTACATGCATGTAAGTTTCACAGGAGAGAAGACATATGCAATGCTATGGACTACAAACCATTTTATTTCAGTTGTTCCTTTAAAGCTGTGTTAAAAAAGATAGAGATTAGATTTTTTTCCAAAACTGTGCTATGTAATAAAACAGTTTTAGTATGTATGCTTCATTTTGTTTCCATGAACAGCAAAGCTGGTACCACAGCCAAACAAACTACAGAAGCCTGCATCGCTGTCACAGTCACACATTTCACAAATACGATGGCTCACTCCCTCTCACTTAAATTCTCAGACCAATAAAAACTTCGTTACATGATATGGAAATTTCTCAGCTGTAATTTGGATTTTTTTAAACAAAGGTTTGTGATTACAGTGTATGAAAACACATGCACATAGTTAACTTGTCTATATTTACCTGATCCACAGAAGAAAGACTACCAAACTTTACACAAACCTTACAGTTAATACCAGAACAAGGATATGAAAACCCTCAATTACTAGGAACTGAAGAATGTAATGTAAAAGCTTCGTCTCACATAAAAAACAAATTTTCTCCTTCTTAAAGGATATCTCAGTTCAGAGGAAAACAGGAGTTAAATCAAGCAAATTTACATGAGGAGACAGGAACTTTAAAGTGCCTGCAATTATTTTGTACATTGTCAGTATAACTTTAGTTTTAGTGGCAGCAGTAATTTTTAAGGATTGTAAATTAATAGAAACAGTTTATGAAGTAGCATTCAAACTGCACATGAACAAAATTTGAAAAATTCATAGAAAGCATTCCCAAATCAGGGAATACTGCATATATAGCATGTCCTTATGGAAATGATGGGCATTACTGGTACTTAGCACTTCTAAGAACCTAGACAACACTGAACAGAGCAAGTCATCCTTATTTTGAAATATGTTTTTCCCAAACCTTCTTAATCCATTCCTAGCATATATAACTTGGAAAAGTTACATGGCACCGTACTTCAGCTTCTGAACCCCCAAAATGACTATGACCCTGATTTCTCTCATCAGCGTAACTGTATTATTACAAATTCTTTACCATCAGCTTGGCAGTGATACAAGCTGATGTGGCCAAATACAAAGCAGTAATGATGCACAATGTGTGGTCAGCTAGTGAGATGAGATAAGCCTCATCACAAGCTAAAGTCCTGGCTAGAATTTTATAGTGTAGTGCAAATTCTGATACTACTTTTAATACTGCAGGACTTGAATTTTCGTAAATTTCAACAACACCTGAATAAAATGGCAAGTATTATTGTCAGATTTTAGAAACTAAACTGAAACTAAACTAACATGCGAATGTTGGACATAATATTTAATTGCATATAGATGCACAAATCACTTCCAATTGTAATTAACAGCTCCTTTAATTGAAAGTGTCACAATTACTTTCCTTCTCTAGAAATGACAAGTCTCAAATCTTCAGCTGAATTGTGATCTTCCCAGTTTTCTCCTTACCTTCATTTTCAATGACAACATGAAGACAGGATAATTTTAAAGTTCTCATACTTTAAACTTATTCTAACCCCATTTCGTTAGAACTGGAAAACAATCCTTGTTTGAAATATCTAGTTAGAGTTTCATTAGGAAATACTATTGAAAATAAATTGAATAGGCTTGCCCTTACCTTGGTAGGAAGACACTTTCCACTACATAGAAGTCCTGCATAAGAACATCTCTGTCTGGTTTTGATGTAAGGCTTCCTACTGTGTAGCCTATTCCCAGCTGAATAGCACCTTTAATAGCTGAGGATGCAGTCTGTATAGAAAGTAAGAATTCAAGCATGAGTTTACTAAAAATAGATTTCTGTTATTAGTACCATTATATGCTAAACTCTAACATTTTTGTAATAACAACACCATGTCGTCTTTATGTCCTAGACCTCAGAGAGATGACTGCTTTTCAGTTAAAAGATTTAAAAGAAACACTATGTTGTAGCAAAAGCTACAAAAATCAATTCTCTGGTTGTACAGACTGAGACTTTTCAAACTGCCCAAATAATTTAGACATTGGGTTCTAACTCATCATAGAATCATAGAATCTCAGGTTCCAAGGATCTCAAGGATCATCTGGTCCAACCTTTCTTGGCAAAAAAACGGTCTGGACAAGATGGCCCAGCACCCTGTCCAGCCAAATCTTAAGTGTGTCCAATGTTGGGGAATCCATCACTTCCCTGGGGAGATTATTCCAATGGCTGATTGTTCTCATTGTGAAAAATTTTCCTCTTGTGTCCAATTGGAGTCTGCCCGGGAGAAACTTGCACCCATTGCCCCTCATCTTTTCCATGTGACTCCTTGTAAAAAGGGAGTCTCCATCTTCTTTGTAGCCAACCTTTAAATACTGGAACATGGTGATGAGGTCTCCCCTAAGCCTTCTTTTCTCAAGGCTGAACAAACCCAGTTTTCTCTCAGCCTTTCCTCATACGGCTTCCCAGTCCTTTGATCATCTTTGTGGCCCTTCTCTGGACCCTCTCCAGTCTGTCCACGTCTTTTCTGTATAGCGGGGACCAAAACTGAACATAGTATTCCAGGTGTGGCCTGACAAATGCTGAGTAGTGTGGGATAATGACTTTTTTATCTCTGCTGGTGATGCCCTTGTTGATGCAACCCAGCATCCTGTTGGCTTTCTTTGCCGCAGCAGCAGCACACTGTTCACTCATATTGATCTTGTTGTCCGCCTGGACCCCCAGACCCTTTCCACAGAGCTGCTCCCCAGCTGGGTAGATCCCAGCCTGTGCTGCACTCCTGGATTATGCTTTCCCAGGTTTTCCCAGACCTTACATTTGTCCTTCTTGAACTTCATAAGGTTCTTGTTAGCCCACTCTTCCAGCCTATCCAGGCCTTCCTGCAGGGTGGCTCTCCCTTCTGAAGCGTCCACTTCCCCACTCAGTTTGGTATATGTATTGGGTTTGCGTGGAAGCGCTTTGGTAGCAGGGGGGGCTACAGGGGTGGGTTCTGTGAGAAGCTGCTAGAAGCTTCTCCTATGTCTGATAGAGCCAATGCCAGCCGACTTCAAGACGGATCTGCCACTGGCTAAGGCTGAGCTAATCAGCAACAGTGGTAGCGCCTCTGTGATAACATATTTAAGAAGGGGGGAAAAACCAGGAAGCGGCAGCCAGAGAAGAGAGGAGTGAGAATATGTGAGAGAAACAACTCTGCAGACACCAAGGTCAGTGAAGAAGGAGGGGGAGGAGGTGCTCCAGGCACCGGAGCAGAGATTCCCCTGCAGCCCGTGGTGAAGACCATGGTGAAGCAGGTTGTCCCCCTGCAGCCCATGGAGGTCCACGGTGGAGCAGATATCCACCTGCAGCCCATGGAGGACCCCACGCTGGAGCAGGTGGATGCCCGAAGGAGGCTGTGATCCTGTGGGAAGCCCATGCTGGAGCAGGCTCCTGGCAGGACCTGTGGAGCCGTGGAGAGAGGAGCCCACGCTGGAGCAGGTTTGCTGGCAGGACTTGCGACTCTGTGGGGGACCCACGCTGGAGCAGTCTGTTCAGGAAGGACTGCACCCCGTGGAAAGGACCCATTCTGGAGCAGTTCGTGAAGAACTGCAGCCCGTGGGAAGAACCCACATTGGAGAAGTTCGTGGAGAACTGTCTCCTGTGGGAGGGACCCCACGCTGGAGCAGGGGAAGAGTGTGAGGAGGAAGGAGCGGCAGAAACAACGTGTGATGAACTGACCGCAACCCCCATTCCCCATCCCCCTGCGCCGCTCAGGGGGGGAAGAGGTTCGGGTGTGAAGTTGAGCCCGGGAAGAAGGGAGGGGTGGGGGGAAGGTGTTGTTTTTTTAAGATTTGGTTTTACTTCTCATTATCCTACTGATTTTGATTGGTAATAAATTAAACTAATTTCCCCAAGTCAAGTCTATTTAGCCCATGATGGTAGTTGGTGAGTGATCTCCCTATGTCCTTATCTCAACCTACGAGCCTTTTCCTCGTATTTTCTCTCTCCTGTCCAGCTGAGGAAGGGGAGTGAGTGAGCAGCTGTGTGGTGATTAGTCCGGCTGGGCTTAAACCACGACAGTATCATTAGCAAAATTCATCAGGGTACACTGGATCCCATCACCCAGATCACTTACGAAGACATTAAAAAGCGTTGGGCCCAATATCGATCCCTGGGGGACCCCAGTCGTGACAGGTTGCCAGTTTGAAAAGGAGTTATTTACCACCACCCTCTGGGTGTGGCCTGTCAGCCAGTTCCCCACCCACCTCACAGACCACTTGTCTAGACCATAACACATCAGTTTCTCCAGGAGGAGGCTGTGGGAAACCATGCTGAAAACCTTCGAAAAATCCAAGTAGACAATGCCCACCGCTCACCCCACATCAACCGAGTAGGTTACTTTGTCATAGAAGGAGATCAAGTTTGTCAAACACAATTTGCCCTTGGTGAACCTGTGCTGGCTTTTCCCCATCATGTGCTTCATTTGACTTGTGATAGCCCCCAGGAAGATTCGTTCCATAAGTTTCCCAGGGACTGAAGTAAGACTGATGGGCCTATAATTTCCTGGATCCTCCTTTAAGCCCTTCTTGTACATGAGGGTGACATTAGCCTTTGTCCAGTCTTTTCAGATGCCCCTGGATCTGCACAACTTCTTAAAGATAATGGAGAGCCGCCTTGCAATGACGTCAGCCAGTTCTGTTAACATCCTTGGGTGGATATTGTCTATCTATTTGTGGAGGTCAAGCTCCTGTTAATAGTCCACATAGCAACTCTTCCTTCACTGATGGTGGGTCTCTGTTCACATCAACCTGGATTTTGCTCCCAAGGCCTGGGACCCAACAGTGCTGGTAAAAACAGAGGTGAAGAAAATGTTGAGACTCTCTGCCTTTTGAGCATTGTTGGAGACTAATTCACCTCTCCTTTTTAACAGCAGGCCGATATTTTCCTTGTGTTTCTGCTTGTTGTTTATGTACCTGAAGAACACTTTCTTGCAGTTTTTGACATCTCTGGCCAATTTCAATTCGAGCTGAGCTTTTGCTTTTCTAACTGCATCTCTGCATGCCCTGGCAATGCCCTTGTGGGTGTTTGTCCGCTTTTCCATCTCTGGTACACTTGTCTTTTGGGTTTGAGCAGACTCAGCAGCTCGCAGTTACGCCAAGGGAGTCTGCTGCTCCACCTACTTCCCTTACCTTTAAAGGGGATGAACTGGTTTTGTGCTTCCAGGAGAGCTTTCTTGAAAAACTCCCAGCACTCACTAGCTCCTTTATTGTCCATCAAATCTTCCCACAGAATCCCTCTCAACTGAGCTCTGAGTGAGCTGAAGTTTGCCTTTCTAAAACCTTTGTCTGCAGTGCCTCATTCCTGGTTTGCAGGTCTAACATTTGTATGAGGAAGCAGTCCTCCACGCATTCCAAGAACTTGATGTGAGTTGCTGCATTGTTCTACCAACAAACGTCTGGGTACTTGAAGTCACCCATAAGAACCAGGTTCTGTTGACCCAAAGCTTGCTTAAGTGAGCCAAATATTGCTTCGTTGGCCTTATCACCTTGGTTTGGAGGTTGGTGGCAGATGCTTACTCTAGAGATCCCCCTTGGAGACGAGCCTTCTGATCTTGACCCAGAGGCATTCGATAGGGCTCCCACAATCGCTGTAGTTAACTTCTATACATTCAAGGTTCTCCTTAACATAGAGTGCAACTCCTCCTCCTTTTTTTCTTCCCTGCCTGTCTTTATGGAACAGCCTATAACCATCCATTGCTATCTTCTTAAGACATTTCCAATCTAACTGGACATTCAAACTGCTTCAGGAGTTTGAAACAGCATGCATTATCTTCTGGAAAAAACAGTCACAAATTCCAGGCGATTGTACATGCAAGCCAAGGCATCAGAATGCAGGCTAATGGTTTAAATGAAGATTCTGGATACAACTGTATCTATTAAGTTCTGCTTAACAGTCAATGCAAGAGGTGCATTAACTGGGGGGAATCCAGAGAGAAATAAACATGATGAGGAAGTCTCTATATAAAAATCTATAGGCATAGAGTGAAATGACTTAAATTCAATGAACAGGGCTTGCAGGGGAGAGAAGGGTTCAAAAGGACAGCACCAAATTGTGGAAGATACTGTATATACGTAAATTGAGACCATGTCTGAAACTTTCTCACACTGACTAGCCAATTCTGCTGGATGGATTAAAAAAATGGCAGAACTGAGTCAAAATAAGAATTCCTTTCTTGACTAATTTCTTAAGAAAAGATGGAAGGAGTGAATAAAGAAAACCATTGGGAAGGGAAAGAAGGCTATCAGGGAGGGCATATCTTCCTTTGGCATGGTGTATTTTCACCAGTTTGAAGATACCATTTTGGTGCCTGTTTTCAGGTTTTACCACCCACCCACCAAACAAGCAAGAGACTCTCTCAGTGGAAGCAAAGAACACCAGAAGTTTAATGGTCAGAACTACTTCAGCACTTGAACAAAAACATTTCAGGAGTGGGAATTACGTAAGAAAGGGTTCAAGTACACAAAACTACTCTTGTTATAGTTCTCGGAACAGCATATGCTAAAGTGACTGCTTATTTTTAGGAAAGAAAAGACAGAGATGTGTAGCTCCTAAATATTAAGGCTGCACACCAAGCAGAACTTGCACTTGCGTAACAGTTTAGAACAGGCAATTTGGTGGGAACAAACAACACCACCATTCTTAGACTGCTACTGTGACTATTAAAATATTTGGCTTTGTGTCATAAGAAGATTCACATTTTTCTTTCCTTGAAAGGCCTCTATTCATGAATGATTAATGCCCAACAAAAGCAGTACTTATGTAACTTTGATCAAACCAATACACATACAAATAAAGTTCCTGCTTCATAGCTGGATGCCCATCTCGTTCACTGGCACAGCAAGGGGCTGTGTCTGAAAAAGCAGCAGATAGCACAGTACTGTATTTTATGAGAGAGGATAAGCCATTCCAAAAAAAAACCACCAAAAACCACCAACACAAAAAAAACCCCACAAGGCAGGTAACCTGGCAATGTGATTTCAAGAGGAGAACTCTGGATCACTTTTCAAGCTCATAAACAATTTCTGTAGGATTTTTGCAAATTCAAAAGACCTACAGCCTCTGGAGGGCAGAATGTAAGGCCTTCTACTAGGATGGTGCAGATCTTACCTACAAGGTTACCTTTGTGTTAATTTCCACTCCTATTCAAGAGTGCCTTTAGTAATCACCTGTCATTTCTGCAGCAGTCACAGCAATGTGTTTAACAGAAAAGCAATGTTGTGAAATCATTCAGGATACTTTAACAACCATTTTAAAACAAATTGATAGCAGCTACAACATGCTGGAGGCAATTGCCTGCCTGAGGTCAATTGTTTGTGAACCACTGTTATAAGTTAACCCCAACAAAGGCTGGTCACCCAATGTCACCATAGCAAATGACAGGTTTTTGTTTTCACAAGCCTTAAAATGAAAACAAAACAAACCTTGGAATTTGTCTCAATACAAACACTTGTTTTGGTCTAATTTCTTTATTACTATTACTTTGTGATTAAGAACAGAATCCAAGGAAGAGATTAAAAAGCTGCTCCTCAAGCCTTAGAGGAAATGTTCTTGATTCATCGATTTTATTACTACAAAAATATATTTACTGGAATGTACAAATGCAAAAAATTCAACTCTCTCACACTTTTTTCCTTACTCAGGCACCTCTTTGAATGCCCATGAAGGCAGCAAAATCTAGTTCCAAACTGAAGTCCCTTATTTCGTTCAAGTCTTCTTGAATACTCTCCTGCTGTAGAGCAAGCAACAAAACTCAGCAACCTTCTGTGCCAAGAGTTCTTTCTTTTAAAGACTAAGGCAAATTTTTCTTCCTATTAGCCTCATGCAGAGCTGCAGAAAGTGGCCCTGAGTCCATGTATCAGCTATAACTGTACAGCTGACAGTGCACAGTGACCGTACAGTGACTCTTGGATCATTTATATATTATCAACACCTTCTGAAGCTCTAAGAAATGAAAGGATGAGAATAATCAGCAGGATAAAAAACTTCAGCTGATGAATTTTATGCTATGAAACGGATCGGATTTGTAGCAAATGGTGCACACTGTGACAACTGTCTTTGCTACCGAAAGGGGGAAACAAAGCAAAAGTTTTACCATCATCCTTTTGCTGATTAGGGTATTACTGTCTACTGCACAGGTGCTTTGGTGGTTTCTGTACTGACAATGAAGACAGCAACCCATAAAAAATTTTCCAGTTTCAGACTAAACTTTTATTGACTGTGATACTGTTGATCCTAATGTGCCAGGCCAGGATCTGCCCTGCTTGACAACATGTAACAGCATAAACTCGAATGGGTGTAGGCACACAACCTCATCTCTCTCAGACCAGCCAAGGTCTTACTGACTTACACTAGTCTTCACTTCCAATGGTAGTGTTGAAAAGGACAGACCTGCTCTTTCCTCTCCAGCCCCCAAATCTAGGCATTGGTACTCCTCCCACTGTGCCAGCAACAGTTTCTCTGTGTCCAGCCAACCAGTTACAAAAGAGCTAGCTGATACAACTACAAGTTTTCAGCAGGATCAGCTCCCCAATTCGCGTAAGCACTCACGTCAGCCACCCATCTGAATAAAAAAAAAATAATCACACCCTCACAGCATAAAACAAATTGGATAGAGCTTGTATTTGTCTTTCTGCTGGCTGCAGGAGGACAAGTGAAGTCTGAACTAACAAAAAGCCTACCTCCTCGAAAATCAAGGTGTCATCACCTCCTGAACACATCTCAATGGACACTGAATTTATGTTAGCTCAGTGCTTTGTGCCATATGCCAGCACACTCTTGTCTTGGTAGTGGGACTCCTGGATTTCTCTCCAATCCACAACCAGGATCAGGTACAGTTTCTCCCCACTCTTAAGTTTTCAACAAAAGTTAGTGCAGGAGAGAAAAGCAAGACTTTCACACTAATTCAGGTTAAACTGTACCTTATGTAGATAATGAGAAGGGAAGTATAAAACTATGACTAAGTATAATGTAAATTACAATTTCTGCAGCCATGCAAACTAAGAAATTGCCCATTCCCTGTACTACTGACCCAGAGTGCCAGTATTTCAAAGCAGATAGGGAGATTTCTCTCCCACCTACCACCAGATGTCCGTTAAATGGGAACAGATCAGCAAAGGGAAGAGAGCTGCATTTCAGGAAGACATGTACTGGGGATAAAGTGCTCCAGGAGAAGTCCCACAATTTCTGAACTGTTGAGACAAAAAGCCTCCCAGACAGACTCTGCTAGACCCAGCTCTACATTCAACAAATGGGATCACCCTACCTCTTTAGATTGCTCTATATCCGAGTAATAGATTAGCAAATAATAGAGGGATTTATTGTAACGACTTTGTTATTTTCATCTCAAGCTATAAAATTATGAAGAACATTATTATGAGATACACTGTATCTCGTAATGCTTAGGTAATTCTACCTTTTAGTCAGTCTGCCTTGGTGTCCACAATATGAACATATTCAAAACAAAACTTAATCCTCCCTCCTGTCTACTGCCTCTCCACAGTTTTATCCCTGCAGATAAAAGCTTAAATTGCCTTCGTTCTGATGAAACATGCCTTTGCCCCTTTTTGTCAAAAGTAACTACATATTTTCTCTATATTTGTCATAAAAGGCCTGTAGAGATGAAAAATTTTAAGCAAAGTCATAAAGTATAACAACAGGCTACAGGATGGAAACAGAATATAATACGGAATACAAACAGTTAAGTATATGGAGCATCTGCATCACTGATAAATATTGTAGCACTAGATGTACTGTCTCATGAATTACTGTTCTCTACAGATGGGTCTTTCACTTGCTCTACATCACTCCAAGCTGAAATACTTTTCCAGAGTAGCAAAATAAATGAGACTTAAATCCTTTTCAAATCAGGTATTAAGTTTGCACATGACCCCACAAATGTACTAAGTAGGATTTTAACATTGCTTTTCCTACAGATAATCACTTTCAAGCTAGTTCTGTAAAATATACATTTGTTACTTTCATAAAAGAAAGGTGTTAATCAGATACACATAATGTATGTAAAGGCAGTTTACATTCAGATAACAAAAAAATCAACTGAACTGAAGCTATTTAACAACTGTGCAAGTTAGGGATAATGCTATTGAAAGGATTGGAAAAGTTTGTCCTTTAAAAAAAATGAAAAAAATCCAGGGATGACAAACATATAGGTACTATAGTTCCAGAAAGTATATTACACGTTGCACAATAATTATTTCCATTAGAGTGTGAAGGTTGTAAATGGCTGGCAAACCTAACTAACCACTGATGTGGTGGTAAAGGATTGGTTCTGAGTACATAGCGCACAAAGACTTCAGGTATGGTAAATAGGTTTATTCTTTCGAACAAATTTTCTTGTGTTTTCTCCATATTTGTAGGGGGCTATTAATGAAAGAAAACAAATCATTTAACGAACCATGAGCAGAGAGAAACTGGTTGGGACATAGGTTTCATTTCATTTAATAAAAGTTCCCCTTTCATTCACAAAGTTATTTTCCCATTCTGCTTTCAATTCTCAGTTGTTCTTTGCCAAGTCTTTATGCATTCCCCACAAGCAGCTCGTGAAAAATGTAACTCTAACATTCTTGCCTTCTTTAAAAGTAGGCATCCTAGCGATGTCCTTTAGGACTGCGTGGATGTAAACTTTGTCCTTGTTTATCTGTTCTCCCTTTTTATAACTCATTTTACCACAGCTGAAATTTGGCCTATGAACTTTCTGAGGCAAAGATGGTGATTCTTCCAGAAGACATTTGCCTTATTGCAGGTGCTATAAAGCAATGAAAAAAAATGAACTCTGCCTCAGCAACTCCACCTCATTATCACTCTGTAAGGCAAGATGTTTGCTTTCTTTCACCCTCTGTACTACTGTCATTCAAACAGGTTTTAAAATCTGCCTAATGAAATGGTAGAGATAAGTAGTTACCACAGTTCTGCGTAAGAGATGGGGAGAAAAAGGCATCTGAGCAAAAGCCACCACTGATTAACACTGCTCTGCAGCCACACTTCCCACAATGTAGCTGCCATTAGTTATTTTCTTTCTACTACTGCCTGTGAAGAAGCCCGCTCTCATTTCCCTCACCAGCCCACCCTGCTGCTTGGCGGGACTTAATGAACTAGATTGGTGTAGAATAGCTGCCTTCCTTCAGGCAGTGTTCTCAGTGAAGTTAAAAAAAAAAAAAAAAAAAATGAAATCCACAGGGTGTCCCTTGGTGAAAATGATTCAGGCCACATGGGTTAGGCCAGATGTGAATTTTCTACTACAAGTGAGCATTTGTTCTTCAGTTATAGTGGTTATCAAAAGTACCAGGAATCCACACACACTATCACTCCCATGCAAACACAGTTTATCTTTTCCAGACTCCTGAATGGATACTAAGCCTCCATAAATTGTGTAAACCCCTTAAGCCAAACCACCTGAGGAGAGCGTCTGTTGAAAAACAGTATGTCTTCCTCAAGCAACATTTAAAAAGAGCTCTCTTTGAACATTAGGAAGTTGCAATTAAATTCAAGATGTATGTGTGGTTATTGCCTAGTCAGTTGCTTCTGCACTAGAGCTCTCTCATCTTTGAATGCCTGCTGTGCTTACAGTCCCACTGAAACAACACTTCTTGCAGCTGCTTATGCTGAAGCTTCTGGAGGTGGCTACCCCATCTCAGCACGCTCTCTGCAGCTGCCACATTTGAGCTTTCAATTTCCTTTTACATTAAATCACAAACGGACACAAAAATAGTTACTGGAAAATCCCACTGACTGAACTACTTTTACTGTTTCTCCACAACTTGTAACCACGGGTCACTACAGCCATGGTAGTCCTTCACTCTTCCTTCAGTTCACATTGTTTTTCTCTCTATCAAATACTTGTCCAGCTGCTGCAGGTCACACTTCATGAAGCTGTACTTCTGCCCATCACCCTCACCTCTGAGTCTTGCTGCTGGGATGGGGCAGGCTCGGGGGGGGGGGGGGGGGGGGGGGGCCGGGGCGGGGGGCGTAAATGGCTATTACTAAGTTGTTCTTTCTTCCTACAGAACAAAATTACCTTAGTGCCACTAGTCTGCTTTGCAAGAAGCAGCTGTGACCTCCAGAAGAAAATTCTACTCAGTATTTTTCTTACAATAAGGCAATCTATAACTCAAAATAACCAGAAAGACAGGTATTTATTTGTACAGTGCAGATGTAATTAGAAATGGTGCCATAGACCTAGAAAAATAAAGGTCTGCAGCAAAGAGTAGAAAAATCCAGGGTCTGTCTCTTCTTTCAGAAAGCTCAAATTATACTGGTCTATGCCATGTTCTTTTGTCTTTCTTTTTCTTTGCACCCTAGAGTGATGCCTTATTACAAACTAATGCAGCACTACATGCTGCTTTATATAGTGTTGGCTGTGCTTTCTAAATTATACATATCAATAGCTGTGCTATTGAAATATAAATAGTAGAACTTATCTTTTTCTGGCATACTATGCTGATCACTAGCATAAATGCTAGATCATTAAACAAGTGCAACTGATAACACTGTATCATTTTTTTTCCATCTTTATACAATTACTGTTCAAAGTTGGTGAAAGTAGTTTTCGTGTAGTTCTTTGAATAATGTTAACAACTTTGTCAGGATGCTCTCCCAGGAAACAGTTAAGACATCCACACATTAGATTCTTCCAGCTCAACTGTTGTCAGAATGATTTTCTGACCCAAGCTGAGTATGATTTCCCTTCATTTTCCAAAACTGGATTCAGGTGACTCCATGGCTTTCAGTTAATTTTTCCTCCATTCCAAAACATTTATGCTGAAGTTTCAGGAGTAGCCATGAATCCAAGTGCTTTGGATCTTCTCTCTATCTCTCCGAGACAAAGAATTTGAGATCTGTAAGTTTGGTAGTAGCCATTGCTCCAGGCAAAGCCACTAAAGACAGTCATTTCAGTATCTTTGCAGATGTACGAAGTGCTCAAAAGTCTGCCATTGAAAACACAGGTCCCAGTGTAGCAAAAACGCCAGTAGCGAAGTTTCAATGCCTGCAAGAATAAGTACCCCACCTGCAGACATTAGACATAGGGCATAAGCCAATGCCAAATGTGATGCAGTAACGCTGCTCGTACGTGCTTGCAAGCCCTAACAATAGGTAGCTGGTTTCCTTTATTCAGGCAAATTCCCTTTGCTCCTGGGCAAAGTGACTCACACTTATGATACGTAGTTTTGAACAGGTTATGTAAAGTGCTTGTAATACGCCAAGCAGAAGAGCCACAAGATATGTAATAATGAGAAACACAGCCTAATTGTATACATGTGTGGCAGCCTTCAGATTACAAATAGAGATTTTGGTAATCTAGTAGCAGGTTTCCACAACAAGTGCACTATCTGTATCTTTGTTTGCTGGTGTGATTTTCTTCTACACACTTAGTGTGCTTTGACAGACCTCTCTGTGCCCCATTCTTGCCATCCTATCTAGTGTTCTGCCATGCCATCCTAATATTAAGCATCAGGATGCTACTGAAATCTGTTTTGTCAGGAAGCAGATTTAGGGATTATTGTGTGATTGATGACATCGCAATGCAAAAGCTGCATGTGTGTCAGCAGCTTCTCACAACAAAGTCTGCAGAATATCAGGAAGAAATGAAAAAAAGTGGCTATTGCATACTCCAGATTTCAGTGACAAGACTGTGATGGATATCCAAGAGAAGCTACAGTCTGGTGACTGCATTTTGTTGCCAGGCTCCTTTGCTACTTTGCTCAGGATCTTCAAGCATGAAATGGAGCAAATAACCACAGCCTCTCTCTTCCCCACCCCCGCCCCCATTTCTCTCTTTCTGAAAAAAAACCCAAACAAAACAAAAAAACCCAAAACAAACCAAACAAAACCAACCCAACCCAACCAACCAAAAAAACCTCATCCTCAAAGAGCTGACCACAGTTTGCATAATTTAAGATTTCTTTGATGTCAAAGTTATTTGAATCCCCTACCTTAAAAGCTGCATTGAACATAAATCTGTGAAGTTTCTCTTCCATTAACTAAATTCTTTGATTAGGGTAACTGAAATCTTTTGAATTACATTCACACCATAAACTTCGCAACTTCTTGAAATTTACAGATACAGAGAAAACCCAGGAGAAGTTTCAGAGATTATAACACTTGTAGCAAATGACTGCAGCTGAACAGCCCAACAGACCCATCTTAAATAACACCACTTTAAAGAGAGGATATGCAAGGGAAGGTTGTTGCTTTCAAAAGAAAAAAACAAAAACAAAACCAAAAAGTTGTGTTCCATCATCTCTCAAGGGCTTTGACTAAATAATATTAGACAATTAAAAGCCAGAAGAGCATTTATGTCAGACTGCAGTGGCAGAAAAACTAAAAGCTAAAAAAAAAATAAAGAAATAAGAGCTGAACAAAGAAGCGTGATTCATAATAGAAACTGTGCCACTGCATGGTCTAGTTATGCATTTCAGAGCCTGAAAGGATCTTGTAGCAATGCTACTGCAAGGCCTCCCACAAAGTTTTAGTAATGCAAGAAATTTTCTTGGAGATCCAAGGTGTTTACATTCGTGCAGCTGGCAAGTCAGATTTTCTTCTGCCAGGGAGGTGGGCCAAAACTTGACTATAGTAGGAAATTAAAGAAATGCAGGTTTAATTAATTCAGTTAAAGATGTTATCTACCTCTATTTTAGCTGAGCTGAATAAAATCATAAAGAAAATATTGGAAGAATCTAAAGTCCCAGAAATGCAACTGATAGGCCTACAGACTACTTATTATTTTGGAAAGCTTTATCCTGGATGAAGTCAGAGATGGTCTCCTGGAGAAAGCTCATTTTTACCTGACTAAGTTGATCTTAAAAACAAGAAGAAAACAGTCATTACTCCAGATGTTTGTAATATATGGATAGCTCTTCTAACTAATCTACGTAGATTCAGGACACGTTTGGAACATATTGCTACTACACAGCAAAGATACTATAGGTCAGAAATAAACTTTTCCATTACAAACAAGATTCCTTTTTTTCCCCCAGGATGAACAGGGAAGTAGTCATTTTGGGAAATCTCCCAAGGCCAAACTGTGCTAAAGAGTTACAGCGGCCCAAATACCCTGATGCATACACACAGAGGAAAAGACAAGCATGTTTTGAGGATTGCCCATTTTCACCAGTGAATGATTCAGATGCTTTTTCTTAGCACAGAGCTACAAACTAATTTATCACAGCTAACTAGTTCTCAGAGACGAGGTGCACTACCTGAGAATATCATCCTCAGCAGTGCACACCCTGACAGTATGAACAGCGTGCAAAAGGCAGAATTACAGAATGAAAAAGAAACAACAGATTAAGGAGTCTTTAGTTCTTCATCTGCTGCAGCAACTGAGTCCCACATCACTAGATGCAACTGCAGCTGTATGTCCTTTCCACATTAGTCAGCCCAGTCCAGCTGCTACTCAAAGCAGCATCTACATCATCCACTCCGGACTCTTCAGAAGTAAGGGGGAGTGAACCACAGATTAAAAAATGTGAAGGTTTTCTACATGCCCCAGCAGAAAATTGTTTTTCTTCAAACTACCATTAGAAATGATTTGTTTTCAGATGGAAATGGGTTTTAGTAAGCCATCATTCATCTCTGTATCAATGGAACAGATTTTATTGGCTAAGGTAAGCAGTTTCATTTACACTAGATAAAACACACCTTTATCTCCAAGACAAAAATACAAAATTTTTTACACTTGCATAAAAGATTGATTTTAAAAAAATAAAATCAACTATTTGCAATTATTTTCTCTAATTTTCCCCCAGGTTTCTCTTATGAGACTATTCACAGTTCTTAATAAGGGATATTTACATTTGCAGATCAAGCAACTAAAACATTCCTTAATATATATTGATTAGTTAGACTTACTTCTCATTGGATCTGCCACAAGGAAAATACCTCTAAAGCCAAGACATTTATTTGATTTCTTCTTATGGGTCATTGGATTTTACATCACAAAGCAAACGTTTTCCATGCATTACTTTTCCTATTTGTATGTGATTTTTTTATATATATATATATGACTAAAGCTGCACAGACATAATCTTTGCATACTTTTATGAAAGATGAATGGACAAAAGATATAATTAAGCAAAACGCAAAATTGTTTAAAAGAAAAGGGTGTTTTGCTTTTTAGATCAGACTGAGAATTGCTCCTCCTCACCCCCCCCCCCCCCATGCAATGAAAATGTAAATTTTCAGCAGGGTAGTATCAGTGCATCCCTTATCCTTTGAGATTTGCTTTTATTTTGGGCATTATAGACATTCCAGCATGCATCTGAGTATCACGTACTTTTTGCCACGAAGTGACTGCAGATCCTGAATCAGCAAGCCCCTTTGCAATTGCTGGGAGAGGATAAAGAGGCACACTAGCATTTTGCTCTGTGGGAAGATAAAGAGCCCAAGGAAGATTTTAAAGTTAAAACCAAACCACACAGCTCATGACAGAGTTACCGTTACTGAGTCCTCATGTGGAACCAGTGGGTCCCACAACAGGAGGCGACGGCAGGATGACATTAACTCTTCACTCATTAATCTCTTTGCTTTGCAAGGCTGACCTTTTACCCAGGGTGGGGTTGAGACTGAAACTGTCATCACATTTCAGGATGATTATCTCCCAGAATTATCACTAGAAATCCCTTGAATTACCCACAGAAAACCTGACATTACAAAACTTTTCTAATGTCTGTGTTTCTGAACTACATGCCAGTTACTCATTCTGCTTCCAGAATACATTCTACTATACATACTATTGCTCCGTTGAAACCACCAATGCCCACATCTCATGACACAACTTCTTTGGCTACCAGACCTTTTCAGAGGGGCAGATCCCCAGTAAGAATATTCCAGGTCAAAGATACACACCAATACCACAGGTCCCATGCCACACAGTCCTTCATAAACTTACCCAGTGCCATCTTAACAGCAGTTATAGAGCTGCCCTTGTGCTAAACATTAGAAGTCAAAGCAGAGCAGAATAAAAACCAGAACTGCCGCAATTCAAGCCAAGGTACTGTCCTTTGCTTTTCTAAGCTGGAAAGCACAAGCTTCTCCACCTTAACTATGTTTTGGGTTTTTTTTTTTAAAAAAAAAAAAGGAAATGAAGCCTCTGAGCAATAAGAATGGGTTAGCAAGCACAGTCTGACTTCAGAACTACATGACTATCTCGCCTGTGTTTCCACTGCGATGAAAGGCAGTGGTAGAAGGGAACAGGAACTGCCCCAAGTAGCTGAAAAACCATCAGCTGAGTAAACAAGCTCTTCCCCAGCCCAGATTTCTGGAGGAAGTGGCACAGGAAGTCACAGGACAGAACTGCAAGTATTTTCCAGCCAAGCAAACCAAGTGCAACAATGCATGACTGGAGAACTGTAAATGCAGTAAGTGTATAAAAGAGTGAAAAAAAGTGATGTGGGCAATAAAAGACAAGCAGGTCTTAACTGTAAAGAAAACTTCAACATAGCAAGATCTCCTTGTGAAAGTTACCTAAAAATATGGAATTAAATGGGAAATGGCATGAAATGCCTCTGTCAAAGACAGGTCCTGCTAGGCTCACCCTGTAACCAACTTTCTAATCATACGCGGTTGATTCCTTTGGACTTCTGTAAAAAATATGAAACAATGTTACATGGACTATCTGAAGAACGTGAGAATCAACAGAAAGTGCAAGGTTTGTAAAGAATTTGGCTTAAGATGAGAGATACATTGTTAAAAGTGAAAGCATGAGTGAGGCAAACAGATGCTACCAGTAAGCCCTGCATGAATAAATTGTGGGGTCAAAATTTGTTAATTTTTTAACATTATCACAAAAAGCAGGAGCATAATGATGATATTTGGTGATAACACTAAACTATGGGGCATATGCAGCACAAGATCTTGAACACAGAAAAACTGAGGGTGTAAGTACCAGAAAAGGAATTAAACTGGCTTAAGATACAAGTACAGAAAACTGGTGGTGCAGGGGAAAGTGCAGAATTTGGAGATGGTAGTCACTGTGATCTCCCAGTGTGATGTTGTTGTGAATCAGAGATGTATTTCCAGTAAATACACAGAAGAATTTGTGCCATGGTGAGAAGTCTTTACAAGACTTCCTCTGGAATATTGTAAATTTAGAGTTGAACAGGAACAGAGAAGAGCATGTAGGATGACTGGGGGGACTGGAAACTCACCTGTGGTGGGAATACCAGGATTTGTCTTGTCTAGTCTAGCCTAGTAATATAAAACTGAAAAAGTGTCCACCTCAGGCATTGAACTTTTCTTCCTTTCTTGTACTAATGCCAAGAACAATTTAGACCTCAGGAATTTAATGTCATAAGCTGGGAGACTGAACCTACCCTGTATCTAAGAAGAAAAAAAGCATTTTCTCAAACATTATTTCCTTTCATTTCTGAGAAAATTATCTGGAATGTTAAGGCCACCCAGATACTGAAAATGTAGCTGCCAACAAAAGGGGTGGAAAAAGAAATAGCAAGTTACTATTCTCCTTGACTTCACCAGCAGTGCTGTAGGCAATACTCAGAAATTAAAAACCCTAACCCATGATATATACCGTAGGAGCACACGGATCTCTGTGCTAGATTGCAAAAATTAAGAAAAAACCCACCACTTCTTTGAGGCGATCTATCAAGAAAATGATCAAATCTGGCAGCTAACAATTTGGTTGTGTAAATATGTATATAAAAACATGCATTTATAGCTCCCCTTACTTATTAATGGTGCTAGGTTGACCTAAATGACCCTGGTCCCAAACAATCAGTGACAGAAAACCAAAACCTGTATCAGCTACTGTTACAACATCTAAATAGCCCTATGCTGCTACTGTTGATGCATGCTCCTACTTAAATATGTCCTCTCTTAAACAACATTTCTTTTTTAAAAAACAAAGCAAACAAAAAGTGTATTGCTTGGCAAAGCACTGAGGAGGTGGTAGGGTAGGTTTGTGGTCCAGACACATCGCATAAACATTCAAAGCCTTTGTGAACTTACCATACTAAATTTCTGACAACAGTGTTTATGCCCAGAGGTGTATCTGTTGCTAATAGCAAAGAATTTCCATCAATCTAGCAAGAGTGTATACTTTAAAGCTGTACTGAACAAACTTTCAAATAGTCAGCTCTGCAGTGGGTAGAAATGTCTTATGATTTCACAGAAGGAATAAAGTACTTTCAAAAAATCCATGGGACATGTTTTGTTTCTTCTTGTATTTAGTCAGTTCTGAAATATATTTCACTTACAGCAGGTTTGAATTACCAATATGAAAGTAAAAACATGCAGTGAAAAGGTTGTAAGTCTTACTACCTTTTTATAGGTTTTCTCTTCATTTGGCTTTCCAGCAGTAACATCTCCATTTTCAGTAACAGACGACATCTAACAACAGAAGCTTAAGTTATAAACAAAGTAGTTACTTTGGAAAAGTAAGTATTCATACAACATCATACAATTTGTTATCCATTTTTTTCTAAATTCAAACTTTCTAGAGGACAGCAAGTCATCAAGATCAGCGACATATCTAGGATATTCCTAGAAGGATTTTCCAGGAAGACTAAAAGGACAGCACTGCCCAAGCAATATGTCCAGCATATGACTGATTCCACATGACCTTGTATTTCTTTTTCCCCACACCAGTACGCAGGTCTACAAGAAGACATTGCAGTGAAATCTTGCTCCTCAGCAGACTGCATGAGATAATCTCAAAAGGTACAATGATGGGCAAAACTATGAAGCTTGTTAGCCAGATATTCAGTGGCATGTCTCAGAGGTCCAAGACATTTGGCTGCATTGACACACTGTACCTCCTCAGAGGAGAAAGGAGATATTTGGCATTGCATCTTATCATGGCTGTAAAGCAACGCTAGGTCAAGAATAAACCGTCAAGTTAGAGATCACTTGGGTCAGACACTGCAAGTGTGGCTGCCAAAGTGAATAAAACAAAAAAACTACAAGGATGTGTTTCAAAATAATTCCAGATTTTGTCAACACTTTCATAATGGAAATATACATACCCTTATGAACAACAGCACAAGTCATCTGGAGATGAGAATGAAGATCAAGCCATTCATTGATGGTGTTAATGTTTTCCAGAACCTATTAAAAAAAAATGTGTTATCACTATGCCATCACAACCTTACATGTCCCAGAATAGCTTTAGATTTCCTTTTTCTACTATTCTTCAGTCCAAGCAAGAATCCAGCTATAAGTGATGTTTTTCAAGAATCATCTCAACTAACTTGGTTACCAATGGGCAATTTCATGTACTTAGAAATGCAGTATTACACAGGATAGAATCAGTGCAGTTTCATTTCCCTTTGCCCTAGATATTTCACTACTGTCGCACAAGCAACCCTACAATAAAACATCTATGTACAGCAGTAGGCATACATGCTCCGGAGTGTTGTGTAATTACATACTCTCTCCCATGAGGATTTTAAAAATTAAATACTAAACCTTATAATCTCCACCCACTTGGGACAGCCCATATTTTAATTCGACCAAAGCCAAAAAGATAAGCAATAGGAGTGATGGTTCGGAGGACTGCACACTGAATCGTCATAGTTAACAAATAAACTCATTTTGGAAGTTTTCTATAATGGTGGTTACTATCAGCATAATTTCTGTGAGTAGTCATGTTGAGGTGAGCTATTTCATAGTTAAAATAGTTTGACTAAACATAGAAGAAAATACTACATAATCAGATATGTCCCATCTTCCACATCTGTTTTAAGCCACATCAGTAAAGCTATTCTTCAATTTAATTTCTCAACCACACCAGAAGAAAAAAAAACAAAAACATTTGTCTTTAATCAGTACAAATACCATCTTGTACATAACTAAAAACTGATATAAAAAAATTATTCCCCAGCTTCATTCACTGAATTTAATTTTCCAGTAGTCTGAGAAGTATACATAACATCACTAAGAAACGTTTCCATAAAAGGCTTCAAAACAGTATTTTCCTCCTCTTCAGGGAAGCATTAATTGCACCCGAGACAAAAAATGAAGGGACAACAAATAGAAACCTGGATTTTCTGAGAACAAAACAATGTCTCCTTAGAAAAAAAACTTCTGATGTTACATACCAGTATTTTCCTACTGCAGCTAGCTACATTCTTCTTTGTAGCCTTCATGAAATTAATGCATCTTAATCAATAATTCCTTTACTTAGATGTGCATTAGTATCATCGTAAACATCAAACTCGTACTTAAAGGCAACAACTCAGTTTTGATAGCTTCTAAAACTGAGTGTAGTTTATCTAGCTTTCCTATATTCACACATTTAATATTAATACTGATTCATGCTTGTAACTCTATCAGTACATGAACACAGACATCAAGAACTTCTATTAAAACACCTTTTGTAAGAAAAGTGTCATTTCAATCACTAGTAGGAAGAAGACTGTTTAATCAATTGATCCCTGGGTAAAACCACCAAAACCCCCAAATTGTTGTTCTCCACACACCCCCAAGACTATCGATACAGTAAGATGTTCTATCACTCCCAAAACTTCCTAAAATATTATCAGACATACTCAGCAAAAGCCAAATATGAATGCAACATGGGAACTTTCTTTCATTAAGAAGTTAGCTGAAGAAAACACTCATGCCAGACATGGAAGTAAAGCCTATTTGTTCCCAGCATAGTTAGACAAATTATTCAAGAACACTTCATTCATGTGAAAAAAATATACCCCTGTAATAATGCCAAGGACAGGAAAACAGACAATGAGATCCCAAATTCAGTAACTACGAAGTATAAAAACTCACACACCATGAAGAAGATAAATTCTTCCTATCTATGCCAGTTTATTTCAATCCTAGAGGCATCTAGAATACAATTATTTCGGTTCCTAATCTCTTCAGAAACAGAGCACACAGCTCTACTTAACTGGGGTTGTATTAAACATTTTTCAAGATCTTCACTGTGACAACCGTCTCCTATTCCATGCTAACAGTTTTTGCAAAGCAAGTGTTACTTTGCGTATTTTCTCCCTGCTCTGCAGCTACTGCATAGCAAAAGCTACTGTGTCGGTTCTGCTGAGGTTTAATAGTGCAAAGACAGGTCACAACTTACAGTCTTGTACTCACTTCCAGGCTAAGCTACAACTATTTATTTATTTATTACAATAGCGGGAAACTACCGTAACTGAAGCATTGGATCCCTGCATGTACCTGACAAAGGGCAGGCTCACAATAAAGTAAGACTGGGGTTCGGGGGGTAGAGGAGGGAAATATTTGGTCTCAAAAATACTGTAGGTATTCAGTGACAGACTGGGCTATAAAGATCTCCTATTTAGCTTCTTAGACGCCACACATCCTACCTGATGACAAAAAAGAGAAACATTAAAGTCCAGTAGAAATTTAAACAGTATTTTTCTCAAATACTCTTGAAGAGTCAACATTTTGATCATGAGTCTTATTTGCAGCAAAAACTAACGTGACCTCTTCTGTTCCTGAGACATAAGTCTACAGCCTTCAATTCCAACTTTCTGCTCAAAACATCTCCTTGTCCTAAATGCAGACTTAAAAGAATCACACCTACTCAACATATGCTTCAATCTTTAAAAGGAAAATCCGTGTTTTACAGTTTAGTTTCTCACACTGGAATTGTTGAATCGTATGCTTCTTAACTAACACAAACTGCAATTTCCATGATTCTGGGGAAAAGGCGCCATATGCATTTTCCTCTAAAACTACAGGAGTGCCTTTTTAATTTCTCTGCCTAGTCAGAAGCCCGCTATGTCAGCGCTGCCCTGCTCACCACACCGCCGGAGTTTTGAGAACTGAGGTGACAGACAGCAAATGCAAGCTTCCTACCCAGCTTCTCTTTTTTGTTCTTGACTTTTTAATTGCATTTTCTTTATATAGCAGAAATTCACTTTTACTGACAGCACAAGGCATTCATTTTACCAGATCATAAGTAACTAGCTGTTTTTACACAAACTTAATTGCTTAGGCCCAGCTCACAGGAACAGGTACTGGTATTAACACTTGAATAGCCTTTCAGCTCAATTTCAAGTGAACTTCAGAATTCCCACCAATTTCAACGAAAGCCAATATCCATGCCAACTGCTGTCATTAGGTTCCTACAGGCCTCACACATCAATTCACCCAACCAAAGATTGGTTCTGCCTTCTTTCCATTATCAAGAAAACAATATTTATTTGAAGAATGCATTTCTTAGCATCTTTAGATAACTTTCTTAAACAAATAATTTTTTAAAAGCACTGATAAAACATGTTATTTAGGAATCACATTCCAAATACAAGCCATGTAGCTTCCCACTACAACTGCCACCTTGTCCTAGCTGACAGTTAAAATTTACTTTTTTTTTAATCTAGGTTTTGAGAGACGTATCTCCTCAGGTGTACTGCTGGCAGGCTTCTACAGTGGCTAGTGCATTCAGAAAGAGAAACCTCATTTGAAAGAAAATGTATTGCTATCTTTTCACCTGGCATAATCTATAATCTTAAATATGAGGAGTAAAAACCAAACCAAAATGACACTTAAAATTTTCCAGTGGGCACAGGGAGAATACTAGAAGTTAAAGAATACAAGAAGTAATTATGCCTCTTTAAGACCAATAACGTACAAATAAAATAGACTGTTTGGTGTACATTTTTCAGTTTTAAGAGTCTGAAACACACAACTGGATTTTCAGGAAACACTTTTTCTTTTCTTTTCTTTTTTTTTTTTTTTTTAATTCATTGGGATGGAATACACAATTTTGGAATTAAGCCAGAAATTTGGTTCTCATACTTCCGTGCATTTCAGATAACGTATTTATTAGAAATAGTCACTTTCTAATCCTTAAACAGTTCTCTTCATCCAGGAAGACACAAAGCCCCCAGAAAGGGGCTGCTGACTCCTCAGAAAAGCACATAGAATCTCATATTAAATTCATACCAAGGATATCAAGTCAGCACCAGACAAAAAACAGAGATGATCAGAATAATCATATTATCTGTCCTACGTAACTGGAAGTTTTCAACACAAGACTGCATTCTTGACGATGGTAGTTTGCCAGCACATGTAAAGATGTTGACAGGCATTTCTAGTTCTATAAATAGCAGTTATAGTGTATTCAATTAAAAAGAGTCATCAGCTTCTGTGAACTTAAATTCCTTTGTAGCCCTTGTCACTCCTCTGTGATGACTTTAAAGCAGCATCTTTAAATACAACTATGAAAATGACAGCATTTGCTGCAAAGCTCACTTTTACTGGTAAGATTTGCCCAGTTATCCTTGTGGGAGTTGTAAAAGTAGTTTGACAAGTCAGTTCCTCAATTCACTAAAAGGACTTGCAGATCTATATGGCAACATGCTTCCACCAAAGCACTTGGGGGACAGAGTCATACACTGCCGGATTTCAGCTCTAGTGTGAAACTGGAAAACTTCATTACACAGTGATGTGGCAAGGGGAAAAACTTCTAAACCGAAAATGCTCCACAGTGGAAGAAATCTATCAACACATATTCATTAATGAAAACTTACTCTCTAAGTACTTGTTCCCTTGTGATCCATGCCCCCCACCCCAAACGCCCCAAAACTATTCACGGTATTCTTGGAGCTAGGGGGGAGTAGCTCCGAGATCAAAAGGCACTAATAAAGGTAACTCCTCTACTTCCTTGGGATGATCAAGACTGGAGCTCACACCTTCTTCGGCACTCAACAAACTTCTCTCACAGATGATGCATTTATAAAGTCTCCCTCCCGTCTGGATTCTCTGTCACCTAATACAATACGTACATCAGCACTAGTTTTCCCAATTAGATATCGTCTTGTCTATTTTTCCATGAAACTTGCTGGTACTCTGGATCACTGTCAAATCTAGTTGACAAATTTAGGTCAACCAAAACTGACAACAGCTTCCCCTTTCCCTCTCCAGTAGAACTTGAACAGTAAGATTATTATTTATAAGATTATTTGCAAAGGAAGGGGCTCAGGACACACAAAACATCCTCCGACACACATAAAAATTGGATACAAACATCTTGTTTCTATAGGAAATCAAGTTAAAAGTATCAGCATACTTCTGGATGTCCCTGGGAACAGGAACTGAAGAAGTGGCCTCAGAGGCTTTTTGTGTTGCACTATTTTCAGAACAATTCAGGAGGCAGCTGAATTGTTAACATCAGGTGAAAAGAGTGACCTAAATTGTTTTTATTACATTTTGGTTTCCTTACAGAGCTTTTCTTTATGCTTTTAAACAAGGCAGACTATAATTTCCATTATTTAATTGCCTTCATTCTGAGGTGACCAGACAATGCAGAGCAGTGTTTAAGAACGTGCAAAGCATTGCTATGCAGTGTGCCAAAAAGCAGATGTAATTTGGTGTAGTGCACAGAGTAAGAGGCAATACAAGAAATATCCTACAGTTTTCCCAGCAGTCATCACAAGTTAACCCCCTCTGTTTTTTAATGTCAGTGAATGTTCTTTGTTCGTGACTGTCTGGACACTTACATAGGCCTCAAGTGAAAACTGAGGTAATGTATGTGGCCACTCAGTTGTAAGAAAATACATATACAGTTCAGCTATTTATTTTTCCTTTTTTTTCCTCCTTTCTTTTTTTTTTTCTTTTTTAATAATATCCCAGACAGTAGTCTGTGGAATGGATTCACTTCTTTAAAGCAGAAGTCATGTAGCCATCTAAGATCAAACACACCTGTATGTCCCCATACCTGAAATATAGAAGGAATAAAAGCTAGCATATATTTTTAAACCAATATATCCTGAGAATGAAGTCAATGTTTACATATTGCAATGCACTGGACAATCATTAGAAATTCTGAAAAAGCTTCAAATCTGAAAAACTTTTTTTTTCCTCCATGAGTTTTCAAATTCAGAACTTCAATCTGAGAGTCTTTAATCTATATGATTCCTGTAATGCCTGTTAGCCTATTTAACTTCTACTGTCAACTGCTGTGATTTCTGCTCTTCCCAGAAACACTGAAGGATCTCTTCCGTCTTTCCAGACACCAACTGTGAAAGCAGAGCAAACTTTTTACTGCATCATAGACACCACTGATCTATCCTGCCTACCTGGCAGAAAAAAATATATTGTATGAATTGTAAAGGAGAGGGGGAAAAGAGTGAAGGAAAAAAGAATAGTTAGGTCTGTTACCTTGGCAAGTTCCCCCCACCCCCAACAGGTTATGGAGGTTTAAGAGTGATTGAAAGTCAAACCTTCTGGGTGAAATTTGTGATAGTACTGTTGTTGCATTAGTGAAAACTGGAAGAGGTTGGTCTTCCTAAATGACGCTAGGATGAACAATTTCAGAGTGAACAGCTGCACCGAGCTAAAAAAAGCAGATCAGAAATTGTATAGCCTATTATGCCCAGCAAAAAATAATTATTCCTAAGACAACCCTGCTCATGTTGTCCAGTTTCAAGCCCCGTTTAGCCTACAAATCTAATTACTTTTTAAATTTTGCCTCAAAAATAAGACTGAAACAGAGATCACAAGTAGTGGGCAAAGTGATGAAATTCACATCTAAAGCAAAATGGAACTCTTCTCCTCCTTCTCATGGTCTTCATGATAACGTCAGGACACCACAAAGGCTACAGAGAAAGGAGCAAGCAAAAAGCATCACAGAGCTGTCACTCGGACTGTTCACCTAGTCTAAATCACCTCAGCCATTCATACCACTTTTATTTTCCTAGCTTAATAACACACACTAGTTTCAGTGCCCTGCCAGATCTTTTACACTGTCAGTAACTAAGCCGAGTACAATGCTAAGATTCTGATGCTGTTTGATTTCTGCAGTGACCCCCTATTTCCAGGAATAGAGTAAAGTATTTCAATTGTTTTTAAAAAGTGGTAATAGGAGTGCCAATTTCTTTTCAGTTTGCAGGTTGAATTTGGAAAGTAATTTATCAGTGTTATTTATATTATACACTCTATATGCTTATATTGTAACGCTTTGATTTACTCCAAGAAGTGCCAGATCATCTATCCTCCTCCTTTAGCTTTCAGAAAGGGAAAACAAATAAAAAGGTAGAACTTTAGAATATATTACCTTGTAAGTTTACGAATACTCAGAATACAGTTGGATTACCAGGGAGATTTGACAACTTACAAGAGTCCTGCCCTCTTCCATTTGAAGTGGCATTCCTACTGCATTAACTTGTTCTCTGAGGCAAACCAGACTACTATACAACTGTAATATCCAGAGTCACAGAAACAGCCACAATAATAGCACAAGCTATAGTTACATATTTTATTTTCTGTAACAAATTACATTCTTTGTTTCGAAAATAATCTGCTGTGATTTTTCAGATGGAAACTTGCTTACAACAATGGAAATAAAACTAAAAATTTATTAAAGGAATCAAAGTTTAGAAGTCCTTGGAAACATAGCATACTGTGTTCCTCCAACAAAACACATTCCTTTCCATTTGTAATTTCTGTATTTTTTAAATTTTGCATCTCACAGATAACTTGAAAGCCCTCTAGGAAGAGGTGGGTTTTTTTCCCCCCTCCATGAATTTCCAAATTCAGAGCTTCATTCCGAGAGTCTTCAATCTATCTTACTCCTCTACTCCCTATTAGCCTATTTAACCTCTACTGTCAACCGCTGTGTCTTCGGCTCTTCCCAGAAGCACTGAAGGATCTCTTATGCCTTTCCAAACACCGACTGTAAAAGCAGAGCACTTTCTACTGTGTAGTAGATGATGTTCATGTATTAAGAACTATGGGACTTTTCCAAATCATCAATCCCAGACCAGAAAAGATCAGAAAGAACAAACATTTGAACCCTGACATAACTGACAACACATTGTGTATTTTGCAGAAACTGTCACCAGACCCTCCTTTTACAAAGTGAAATGGCCTCATTAATTTCTCATTATTTTGTAACAGACTGAAAGCATACTAAGTAGAAAGGCATATTTGTACATAGCCAAAGAAGACTTCCCAATTGCTACTTATGTTTTCATAGTTGAGATTTCACGTGCCAGTAACAGTAGCTTTGAGAAGACTAGCAATCTTTCTACAAAGCCAACTGGAGTTACAATAAAAATTGTCAAAATGGGGTTTTCTTTGAAACAAGTGAAAGAAGGAAATGCCTGCACACTATATGTAACTGTGTGCAATAGAAGAAAATAGACGTTATGGTAGTATCACAGTGAAGGGCACAGGCAGAACACATTTCAGAGTCCAGAATCAGAAGTCTGCTCCTTTACTTTGACATGGCAATGGTCCTAATGTTACTAACACATACCAGACATTGTACTTTGAGATAATGCCCCCACCACATAATGCATGTTGTCCAACAAAATATTGCCGCATGTTGGGACAAATGGTTGATTAAGAAAGCAAAAAGCACAATCAGACGGAAAATTCTTCTACATTTGTCTTTGACAGTACATGCGAAATTGAATGACAGGGATCGTAACACAGTGGTCATGATTTTTGGAAGGAAAGCAAGGCAAGCTGCATCACTCAGATAATCAGTAGGTAAGATCCAAGAGGAATGCAGTCTCATACAAGGGGCAAAGAAGTTGAGTGAAAGTGTTACTTATTTTCTAAAGGAATGACACAAACAGAGGTGCAAACAATACTACCTTGCTGGGCAGGGAATATGTACAAAAGAGCAATTTGGTCAAACCAACAACTTCAGTAATCTGAAACTCCAGAAAGAATCATACATAACATGGAAAACAGGTCAAATGGATAAGGCTAAGTATAAAAAGCATAGCGTGAACACACAAGATCAAAAGCAGAAAAGCACAGAACAAATTACTATGATGAGAAATGTGTATGAAACAGCAAGAATTTCACAACAGTTGTAATGTTCTCTTTTGAGACCTTTATCTTTTCTCTACTCATCCACCTTCTTCCACATCAACAAAAGGTCAGCCATACTACATTTTTCTTCACCAACTCAAAATTGCTATGCAAACATAACTTTACAATAGAAGCACATAACGAAGAAAGATAATAGAAATTACTTGTTTAGAACATCCCAAAAAAGATTTTTGAGTGGACAACACACACAAGCTGTAGTTAAAATAATTCACATGCACCAAAACAGATGGCATAATTTGTTCATCAGTTCTCCACAGGCAACTTGTAAGTGAAACACCACCAGGAATTATTCAGCCCATTAGCATGTAATCAATCACAAAAAGGTTTGCAGAAGGATATGCTGTAGAAACACTTAGCTCAATGCTAGAGTGGATTATCATGATCTTCAAGTTCTCTATGCTTTCTTACCCTGGGTCCTGCAAATATGAATTTTGTACATACAGCTTTTACTGAATGCTAGCTAAGTTAAGCTTTTCAGCAGCCAGGTTATCTGAGGAATTCAAGTCTTTAAGATCCCATTTTTGTCTCCATTTGCGGGCCCTTCCATACAGCTGCAAAAAGATAGTTGAAGAGCGGAACAGAATACCTTGGAGGATGTGATAGGTAGTATTGGAGATTTTTTGACAGATTAGACAACTGTTTTAAATGTAGTTGGTACTGTCTTGAAGGAAGGGAAAGGTCTGGATACCCTGTCATGATTCCTCCTGGTTTTCATAGGATCACCATGTATCACTCAGGCTGTGTATCTGCAACAATTTCAGTTGATCCAAGCTGGTGCTGCTATGGTCCTTCCAAGCACACATTCACTAGCATCCTTATAATGGTGCCTGTGCTCCTCAGGCCCTGGGAGAACTCACCTAGGCAATTAAACTAACAAAAAAGTAACCTACCAAAGAATATTAATTGTAATGGAACCCCTTACAACGGCAAGCACAGCTTTTACATGGACTCCCCTGAGAGCAAGAAGAAACTTGGAAGGGGATGAGGAAGGTGGTGCAACATGTGAGACCTTTGGCCTATGCTGAATGAGAGATCGATTGTCTCAGTTGTTTCACTCACTCACATACTTTCGCATAACCTCAGAGTTGCAAGTCCACTTGTGACAAAACCAGGAAGCAAGACTGAGAGACAGATGGAAAAAAGTATAAGTAGCAGTGCCCAATGGGCTGGGCAACAGCACCAGAACTAAGGTCAAGATTAGCTTGGGGGAAATATCTACAGTAACACACAGCTAAGGTTAGCTTCCCAAATATGTATTTAAACAGCAACTTGTTTTTCAGGTGCCTAGCTTGTGTGAAAAATAAGGTCACTCAAGAATGGATACAGAAGACTGATATAAGCACCAAATTTGAAAGTTCTGTCTAAATTCAGATGAGAGACACTTTAAGTTACTGTACTGAATAATAAAATCTATTATGACTAATTAAAAAATCCCACTATTCTCCTTCAGAAAAGTTAAAACCACAATTAGTAGAAGTTTTCTTTGGAGCCCTCCAACTTAATTTTAGTTAGAATTTAACAGAAAGCCCTATAAAGCACAAAAGCTGAAGTCTTCTTGGTTTAAAAGAGTTTTTTAACGTGTTTCTTTTTAAACTACAGAGAAAGTTTCAAGGGAGAAAGAAATAATTTCAGAAGCTGCATCAGACAAGAGTAGTTAAAAAAACAAGAGTAATACAATAAAACTAAATTCTGAAACCAATTAAGGAAAGAACTGCTCCGCATGTAAGGAAATAGTTGCTACTTGTCATAGCTGCTGTCTAGTTGTCATCAAACTGAGATTGCCATTTTACAGCCACTAGAGTAGAACTGCACCACGAAGTGCAACACAAGAACTGCTAATATTTTCAAAAGAGTTATTCCATTCTCTGACCATTTGGCTGCTTAAATGTAAAGGTTACTACTGCCCTTATAAGGAACCGTATATTTTTGTTCTCCAAGTCAGTCTTCGATGGGCAGACCACTTTTTTGCCTGAAAGCAGCCTGACAGTATGATGAATTTATCACTCATCTGAAATTATGAATACACTTGTAGTGTACTTTAAGAAATAAAAACAGATCAGCATACATACCTACCCTACTGACATTAATGAACATGAGGTATATCTTGGGAATAAATATGTACAGCTGTTTCAAGGTATGGAAACCTAGCCACAGAATTTTTAAATGGCGATACAAACATTTTCAAATAAAAGTTTTTAAGTAGTTATTTACAGCCAAATAATATAAGCAAATTGTTTTCCAACAGTCTTTCACTTGCCAAACGAAAGTGAAAAACCTGTCCCTGAACATAATGTGGCAGCAAGAAAGCAAAATGAAGTAATTACTAAAGATTTTTGCCAGTTCCAAAACATTCCGTTAATTTTTAGATGTGGTTTATACTCACAGAATCACAGAATCATTAAGGTTGGAAAAGACCTGTAAGATCATCCAAGTCCAATCATCAACCCAACACCACCATGCCCATTAAACCATGTCCCCCAATGCCACGTCCACATGTTCCTTGAACACCTACAGTGAGGACGACTCCACCACCTCCCTCGGTAGCCTGTTTCACTGCTTCACCACTCTCTCAGTAAAGAACTTTTTCCTAATATCCAGCCTGAACCTCCCCTGGCACAACTTGAGGCCATTTCCTCTTCTTCTGTTGCTAGTCATTGGTAGAAGAGACCAACACCCACCTCTCTGCACCCCCTTTCAGGTAATTGTAGAGAGCAATAAGGTCTCCCCTCAGCCTCCTCTTCTCCACACTGAACAACCCCAGTTCCCTCAGCCGCTCCTCATAAGACTTGTGCTCCAGACCCCTCACCAGCTTCGTCGCCCTTCTCTGGATATGCTCCAGCACCTCCATGTCCTTCTTGTAGTGAGGGACCCAAAACTGAACACAGTATTCGAGGTGCGGCCTCACCAGAGCCAAGTACAGAGGCACGATCACCTCCCTACTCCTGCTGGCCACACTATTTCTGATACAGGCCAGGATGCTGTTGGCCTTCTTGGCCACCTGGGCACACTGCTGGCTCATATTCAGCTGGATGTCAATCAACACCCCCAGGGCCTTTTCTGCAGGGCAGCTTTCCAGCCACTCGTCCCCAAGCCTGTAGCGTTGCATGCGGTTGCTGTGACCCAAGTGCAGGACCCGGCACGTGGCCTTGTTGAACCTCATACAATTGGCCTCAGCCCATCAATCCAGCCTGTCCAGATCCCTCTGCAGAGCCTTCCTACCCCACTTGACATCAATTGCACCAATATGAACATTTTTGTATAAAAAAAAAGCAAGTTCATAAACAACATGTAAGCACCACCACAGTCTTCCTCCCCAGGAAGTTCTCTGCAAATGGATAGCTGTTTTTTGGTTTTTTTTAAATAACTTAGCTGGAAATATTATGGGAAAATTCAAACTCTTAAGCTGTCACTATAAGCAAAGGATACATCTGCACATAAATCAGCTTTTCAATTAAAAAAAAGATAGTGAACACAATTAAAATGGGACTTGAAACAAAATTACGACTGTTCTCCACCAGCAACAAGAGCAACCAGTGTGTGAGCACTCTGTAGAACCATACACAGCCTGACACCACTGAATTTTGAAGAGAACAGACCAGAACCTGTCAGCTCTTCCAAGGAAAACGAGTGCAAGTTTCTCACAAATGAAAGAAGTCTCTGAATTCTTGAGAGGCCTGAATAAGAATCTCCTTCCTTCACACAGAAGCCCTCTGAAACACTGTCTACACCTCTCAATGCATCATTATAAGTGGGTTAGAAGCATTATGACTAGGTTAGATAATACTGCATGCCTTTTCTAATTCAATTAGTGGCCCACACCATGGTGTTCAAAAGGTAAAAATACAGCTTTCAGCATTTAGAAAGAAAAAAAAAAATTAATCACACTTTCTGCCTAATGCATACTGTTTTATGAATCATTAACTAGAAAGAGAAAAAAATTCCAACAAAATAAAATATAGTCACTGGCTATGAACATTATATAGTTTCCATAAACTAAAGTGAAAAAAAATCAATTAAATCAATACGTTCTCACAGGAACAGACTGTTCTTACATTTTAAAGTATACAATGCGATACTCCACTTTCTGATATGCCTTACCTGGCATTAATCAGCTGGAATGTCTGATTAAATAAATTAAATACCTTTTTCAGCCAACAATTTTACCGGTTACGAGGTTGTTTTTTTAGTCTGAGGTGACATAAATAAGTATGCTGAACGGCACATATGTTTAAAGGTATTTACAGAAAAATGCCTTTCAATAGTTGCTGTTAGCAGTGTGCACTCACGACCCCCTGAAACTCTTGGGTTTGTGTCTTGTTCCCAGGAATAAGCAGCCTGATGATTAGCTAGGTAAAAGAAAAGGGATACTCATTAATATTTTGGACTAGCTAGCTGTGCTTTTTCTTTATAGCAAATAACAAGACTGGTCTTCAGTTTTGCTTGCAATATGACACCATTATAAGAGCACTGAACAGCAGCCCTGCACTAGTTACTAAGTACCACCAAATAAAGGGCAAGAAAATAGACAAGTAAGATCCAGCCAGACTACCCTACTTACCCCTCCCCATCATTCTAGCAGCAAGGATGGCCACATGACAGAGATGGCCCCTTCACTGCAGGAGCAGGTCACAAAGAAGGTTATGAAAATGTGGTGGTGTGAATGGTTTTCTTGCAGAGCACTGTATTATCCAATTACTTTTAAGAGAAGGCCATTAGTTTTAAGAAGCGGATTAGGAGATCAGCTAAAAATCTTTACTGAGGTGCTCTGACTGGTGTGTTTGTGTGCAGGTTAGTGTATGCACATGCAAGAGTGACAGAGAAGAAGGCTAGACACAGTCAGATTGAAGGTGCTGTACCACATTAAAAAAAGCTGCTTTTAGCTAGCAGTTACTAACACTAATCTGGCATAAAAGCCAGAAAAACTGGACACTATCCATATCTCCCTTCAAAGCAAATGGCTTTCAGCAGAAAGCACTGGTTTGGAGATACAGGTCTAAGCTTGCATTTTCACTCAAGAGGATGAAGGTGTTGCTAGGGTGATGCTAAGAGAGGCTACGATGGACGAAGACACACAGCCTTAACCCAGCAGCTGACGGCAAACCAGTCTACCCTCACAGGGGTAAAGCAGAAATCCTGCAATGCTTTTTGGTGGACACATCACTTGAGAATTTCTCTGAATCATGGAAGTTATAATGCATAGTATTTTTCTTCTTCTAAGTCACATACAAGTTTAACTATAGGCCCTGAGAGAGAAATCACACTATTGTGATTTACCTGCATTTACATCTCATGGTCACAATTTCAACAAATAGTATTCATGTGTGAATTTTAGTATAGCAGTTCATAACCACAGAAGGAGCCCACCTCTATTTCTCCACAAGCCTCAGTCACTCGCTGTCCATTGCAAGGGCTGTGTTCTTCATCCCACAGAAGCCTGAATTTTTCTCACGGTGCCTCATCCTGGACACTATGACATAATTCCTAACTACAGATAGGTCATTCATCAGGTTTGTTCCCTCATCTGCTCAATGAAGTTGTTAAAAGGTGATTTTTCAGAGTGCTATTACTTATTCAACATCTGGACTATCTTGCCATTTCAACCGATCCATAGTCCTGCTAGAAACTTTCCAGCTTAATCTTCAAATTCCCCCACTAAACTATACTAATGCTCTCAGAATAACTTGAAACACATTTGTTTTTCCCATTTTGCAGCTTGTTGTTATATAATTCTTATCAGGAAGACATGCATTTGATAATACGGGGAAAAATACAGCATGATTTTTTCCCCCACCCCCAATACTGTGTCAAATGAAATTCGTTAGTATTTTTGAACATGAAGATAGTCCATAAATACATTCTGAATAGGCTTTTTGTGGAACGCACCATTTTATCAGTGTTAAATTTAAGAGATGAGTCCAAGAACTGCCTTTGCAGTTCATTAAATCAATGTCATTTTGACTGCATGCTGCAGTATGTGCGATCCTGTATGAGCAAGCTTCACCACTACATTCTTACACTCTAACTTTGTCACTGCATACTTTTCCCAATACAGTTTCCTCCTATCACTTGGCACCATGCATCATTATTTCCACGGGCCTGTAATATTTGCAAAAATGCAACAATAATGCCAAGACTGACTAAGTAAACGACAAACAGCCCACATCCACTCCCTTGAGGTGTTTTCCTGGACAACATTTATAAAATAATGAGGAACAAGTCTCAGTGTCACAAGAGGTGGCTCAAAAATAAGAGAAGCAATATTGGTTCTGAAGAAATGTGTCTTCCTTACTTCCTGCATCACTCCAGCCTTCGTAAAATTACTCTGATGCTTAGCTGCTTGCAAAACCAGGCCCTGTTTAAAAAAAATAAAGCGGAAGTACCTATGTCACAAACTGAACAAACTCCTCACCTTTACTGCAATAGCTGCAGAAGTATCCACATAGAATAGGAACACCAAAACTAATCCTAAGAAAAAAATGAATAGGGAACCACCCCCTCCTGAAATTCTACTGTTCAGTGGTTTAAAAGGGAAACTACTTGAATGCTTTTATTAGTTGTAACTAAAAAGACAGGCTTACATGTGAAACTTCCCTTTAATGAGAAATTCTCACATACTACGCCATCAACAACTGCATCTTCAGATAAGAAATAGGTTCATCTCTTATGGGGAAAAAAGTCTGTATTTTAGTTAGATAGCCAAGAACCTGGAGGCCTCAGGACAAAAAGTGTATCTAATCATGGAAATAGAGAGTCTCTGACATCCTTATTTCCTTTGCAGAAGCATGTCAGAAAGTGGCTCCTGCCACTTTCCTTATTCCTCGCCTCCAAAAAATGGAAATTATATACAAGCCACATTACTGCAAGGATCAGCTGTATTTTAAAAGTGCCATTACCGTTGCTATTGCCTGTTTTGACTTTGCTTTGGAAGAAACTGGACTGCCAAAAGTAGAGTGCATTCTGAACAACCCAGAATCACTGAATTCACGGAGGGCAGCTGATTTAACCACCCTGTTCTGCACTGTGACTTTAGCAGAATTGTAGTTTCAGTCCTTCAGACTGTTGTAAACATTTGTATAATATGGAATGGCTTCAAAAATAACATCAGAACACCCCCCCCCCTTTCCCCCCCCCCTATTCTCTGTATTTGTTAACTCTGTTGGTATGTTCGAGAACAATTGCCTTATCAGTTTTCCCCCCTTATTCTGATTTTTTAGATATCCATTTCTGCCTCATCAATTCTTAAGATACAAGTTTCAGCTGGGTTACCACTTACATGCCATAGACAAGAGCAACAATGAAGAGGGCAGCACGCTACCTTTCAAGTTTCAGAATTTGAGGTAAATGATGCAGAACAGGTTTTATTTGTCTATTTATATGAAGTGCTAATGGTTCATAAAAGATCTAATGCATGTTAATGCATTATTTTTTCTAAGTGGAAAAATTTTACAGTATATGCAGGGTGCAATTCATCTGATTTCCCATTTCAAGGAATTTTGTAACAGTCATGAACGTAAAATCAATCAAAAAAAGTAAAGGTATTTGAAGATTGCTTCACTGTTCAACTGACATCTTTATTTCTAACATCTATTTGATGGGGGCATAAGCAACTAAAAGATGCTGCTGTGTCCCTGTACTCTTCAGAGAGATCAAGTCACTTAGATTGTATTTCAGAACACATTTTGCTAAACACATATATTCAATCTGATTTTATTTGAACATAGTTATATCAAAGTAACTGCATACCCTGGGAAACAGGTCAGTCACCCTTAAAAGGATGATTTTAAGATTCATTTAGATTTAGATTGATTTAAGATTAATTTAGAACTTAGAATGAGCTGTAATAAAAACATTCACCTGAAAATTTTGTTCCAGTCAGGGTAAAGGGATGGTTACATGGCACCAAAAAAATGTTTACATTCACAAAAAAGGGTAAGAGGAGAGGGTCACTGGCAGGATTAAGTGTTCCAGAAGAATCAGGCCTAAACATAAAGTAGTTCTTGAATTTCCTTTACAACAAAAAGCACTGTTACGATAACATGTAGTAGCTAATTATAAGCTGCCTAGAACAACAGTAGAATATTTGCATTTCATCAAGATGCCCATTAAAAGAAAAGATGTCAGGTTTGAAGTTGTGAACATTCCAGAGGCTTCTGTTGTTTTTCACTCCATAAACTATCACTTTATTGGTTAATGCACATCTCAGTTTTGTTTTATTAGTTATTAAGAACACAATAACATAATAACAACTCAGTGTCTTCTAGTCTGACAAAATTCAGACCTCATTATTCTTTGTAAAAGTTACTTTTATTATATAATTATGTATACATACATAAAACTAGCATTTAAACTCACATGTATGTAGTGCCCCTCTTGTCCCCCGATTTCGGGCATAAATAGTGAAAGTCCAATGTTTTTCACATCTAACACAGTAGCCAGGCTACAGAGATCTCTGTAAATGACGTCCCAAACAATTATATTATGCAAATCTCAAGAAACCAAGGAAAACAGGAAGAAAAGCAGAAGACAGGAGAGGTAGGTCCATCACTCCAGAAGATCACCTTGCTAGATAAAGAGTGGGCAGATGACTTATGGATGCATCCTGCTACAGTGCAGAAGAGCCAGAGAAAAAAAATGTGTGGTCCTACAACAGACTAGAAAATAGAAGCTCTTTTCATCCACCATCCTCAACTTGATACTCTCTCTCTCTCCTCTAACATGTTCCACTGCTAAAACTCTCTATTGTCAAACCATTTGCATGAGTTACCAACATGCACAACCCTACAACAGGCATTTAATCTCTGATGAAGGGTATTTAAGGAAATGCCTTGAGAAAGAAAACTGGAGCTAACTCACATAAAACCACTTTTTAAAACTATTTTTTGTTGAAATAGTAGTTTCCGAAGCTGCTTGTAGCACAGACTCAAAACAAAGTCCTGTAGTTAAGAAATACGATTTTGAACAGTTGAAAAATATGAGGTCCTGAAGGCTGCATCTGCAATATGTTGTAGGACCAGACAGGACTAACCTGTATCACTTTTTACAAGAAAGGTCAGCAATAAGCACACAGGAGGCATGTTTAAGCTGACAAAAGCAGTTCAGTTTCTTACAATCCTCTATGAAAACAGTGTACTTTGAAGCTTTAACTGCACTTATTCCAACAATTTCAGGAGTTAAACATGCTTCCTAAAACACCATGAAGGAACAAGACTCTTCCCTTTCCCTGATTTTGTTGGTCACTGCTCACTGCCGGAATCCTACACATTACCAGCTAAATACCTTTTTGCAGTCTGTCTGCATTGGGGGTTGGAAGAGCAGGGGGAGAGTTGAACAGAAGTGAGATGAAAGCAGGCTTTACTGAAAATAAACAAGCTTGTTATTCTAGGTCATTGGTTTCCCCATCCTTACAGTTTGCTTCAGATTTTCATTAAACTGGCATATTGTCTAACTTCACAGGTAGATGGCAAGGATAAACTGTCAGTCTTCTCCAACTTACTGGCAATGCCATTTGCAGACCAGCCAGCAGAGCAACAGGCAAGTATATCACCTGTTCAGCTCCTTTGCTGGAAGGACACAGAGGGGCAAGAAGACCCTGTAAACACTCCCACACCCACCTTCCCAAGTATCCATACTTCAACTCATGAACTAGAAGTGTACAATTTCAGAAAAGTTGTGGATTGTAAAGCAAGCTGGATTTGATGCAGGACATAAGTGCCTTGTAAATTTTCACCATTCAAAAACGAGTCCAGACTGAACTCCCCGACAGTCTTTAGCCTTCCCCTTTCTGTTGTGAAAAACAAATTTTCATGAAACATCAGCAGGAAACAAGTTGCTATGGGTTTTGGTTTCTAGACATTCTCCTGGCCACTGACTAAAGGTAGCAGGAAGTATAATTTTGCACATTTTCAAATGTTATAAAGTGATACACTACACTTGCTTACAGTGAGCTGGCAAGGGACCTGGGAAACACCTTCTATCTTAATTCTTTTTTTCCCATAGCATAAACGCTTTTGCCCAAGGAACTCAAGGCTTAAACATGAGTGTTCGCAAGCACCTGGGATATAGCTTTGCCCACTTTGCTTAACAGCTAAGAACATCTGAAAAGAGAATGCTTATTGGTTTCATGCCTGCACAGCAAAGCTCTATTAATGCTTCAACAGTGCAACTTGAAAGTGTATTTTTCAATTCCAGTGTCTGAATTGCACAAGAAGTATGTAAGAATTCCAACTTGCTGGCTGCTTACAAGAAGCTCTCTTGAGTTACAACTTCAAGGAGGCCTTATGCACCTTATAAAACATCTTCTAGATTTTCTTCTAGCAATCAGACAAGTAGCAAGAGACAGAGTCACCCATGTGGATGACAGTACAGACACCTATAGCCTAAGCAACCTGTGAAGTTTCTACGTTGAAAACTATGAAATAATGCAAGATGTGTTCAAGCTCTTAGAGGGTCAAACTAAAACTGGGGGGAAAAAAGCCTCCTTAATAATTCCTACATTTTCAAAGAAAATGTGGCTTGAAATTACCTCCTTAGCAGCCCTTTTCCCCCTGTCATAATGTAATTCAAGACAGAAAAAACTATGCACAAACTTACTGTCATCACTTCTGTTTTACTAGAAACAAACTCTATTTTAAGAATATTGCTATTTAGAGCAGACTTTTGAAAACCATACGCTTCTCATCTCTGTAAAAGCATGTATTTAAGCCATAGGCAGGCACATTAGTCTGAAAGGAAACACAGAAAGTGTAAACCCTACCTGAGTCCAGAAAGGCCCTTCAGAAGTAATCTGAATAATGTTTTTATACATGCATATACAATTTATATACATACATATTATATATACTGTCTACATTATATATCATATATTATACAATTTTATTATGTAATGAAGTTGTTATACATGTATACTGTACATATATACACACACATAGATAAAAGGTTATAAAATACAAACAACTTGTTGCTAACGTGCAGTGACAAATTGCAAAATATCTTCAACAGAACATAACATCAGAACTGTGAAATGGAAAAGTAATTTTTTTCCCATATAACTCTTTTTATACCAAAAAACAATAGATTTTTACTGAAAAGTAGTATCTAAAATGTTAGGACACTAACATTTTTTTACTACATAATGAAGAGACATTCTTACATATACGGAGATATGTTCTTACAATATCTGAAATACAAAGAATATCAAAGCAAATATTTGAATATATTTATTAAAATCATTGCATAATATGAATTATGAATCAGTGAATAACAGGTCGCCTCTCTGATACTATAGCTGATGTTGGAAGTCTGACTTCATAAAAAGGAATTGGTTTTAGCTTAGTTTTACACTGTATTCAAAATAATTTACAATTTTCTTGTGTGGCACTGCAACACGGTATTAGATCTGAGTGACTCCTGGTTTTCAAATCTCTGTAACTTTATCATAGCAACTAAACAGCCAAATTACTTTGTGTTGCATTTGTTTAAGTCCTTGTTTAGCTGAACTTGCTGTCGATTACAGGCATTCTTAAGCTGTTTTGCTGCACAAAAAGAAAAAAATTCCTTGTCAATAGGAGGTACGGGAGCTACAGTGCCAACCATGTTTCATGGACCACGTCCAAATCAATCCAATCCTGGCTGACTAGGAATGGAAATTTCTTTTCCCAGTGAAACCCAGATACCTGGGGATACAGTTTGCCCCTGTACACAGATTTCTAAAGACGACCTTATTAATCATCTTTGGTGCTAACTCAGCAGCATGCAACATAGTGGAGATAAAATAATCACACACATACCATTCCCAGCCTACCTAAAGTAATATTCCTTGCAAGTTGGCTTTTGCGACTGTTGTCACCTGCCTTTGTTATCTGCTAGCAGCGTAAGAAAGTTAAAACCGGAACAAATGGTTTTATTTTTCTCCTTCTACATTTAATAACATTGCACACATCTGAAACGATAGTTCACTGTCTGAGGGTTTAGTTCACCAAAGTGTTTGCTTTTGCTGCAGAGTCCTATACCCTTGAAGATAAAGCAAATGACCAGATGGAAGGATCAAGAATGACCCTGCAACTTCCCAACACCAGGGCTGGCTTTGCTACTTATTCAGTGCATGCCAGGTCTGATTCTCAGTTACATGCATACAATGCCATGGGTCAACAGAACATGTATGGCAGAGCAGAATATATTCCAAGACTTTAGAGGCACAAATAAAAAGTCACATAATAGAATATACGGCATGAAATATGTTCTCAAGGTCCATTAAATAACATAGATGCTTCACAATGTCAAATCTGACTCTGTGTGCTGTTGGAGTTTCTTAGAGATCCTATAGCACAAGCAGGTTCACAGCCTGCATTTGCTTACCATGCACACAGACAGGTAACAACAGGCAGAGTGCACCACTCTACTGTGGTACAGTGACAAACCACAGGAAACACACAACATGGACAGCGGCGCTCGTCACAAGACATTACCCTTTCCTATACACAGTACACTGTATTTCTTCTTTTTTCAGTTAGCCCTTAAAGGTACAGCACTTACAACTTTTTTGTTTAGTCCTTAAGAGTCTCTCACAAAGGGCTGAACCTTTGCATCCCCCACTGCTGCCTGAAGAAACTAAGAACTCAACAGCTCTCATGGCGCAAGCCCTGATTTTCTCGTCATATCCCAGGTTTTAAGTGACAGCTTGTTGCAGAGTATTGAGGTGAACTTGACAATCTAAGTGCAAGGTTTTAATAAGTAAAAATTTATTTAGCCTAGGCCTTATATACTAAACTTCATCAAGTATTTTTACCTTCTGTACCTTATAGAACAAATCTACACAGCCAGAACCGAGGTTACAAGAACCAGCTGAAGCTTGCTGAACTACTCATTTCCTCATGCCAGTTAGATTCAATTCTTCAATAAAATGCAAAGTTGCATCAGGTGTGCTCTATAAAATTTGTGTTTGCACCTTTGCATTTAATTTTAATGGTGAAGACACAGTATCCAGCAAACCTCAAGTAAGGTATAAGAAAACCATCAAAGAATTTTATTTCTTCCCCTTACAAGTCTGGGAGTGCTCCTGCAAGTCGCACCTTATTTTTAAGTCGCACCTTATATTACCACCATACTACCATTCTCACTTTATAGATACATATTATATAGTATTTCTCAGAGTTTGCAAAGCACTTACTAAATATCATTTACAGCTGATAGGTGGAAGCAGCAAATTCACAGAATCAATATTTATACTGAATATTTTTGAGGTCCCACATAAAGACTCTGACCCTCCATCCCCCTGTGTCAACAGCTGCTTCTTGTTTCAATTAGCAGAAGTACCACCAAAACACCTAAGTCAAAAATTGTTTGTTCCCAACCTTTTCAGTCTCAGCTTTGCTGCCTCTAAATACAATAGTCCCCACTGTTTCAAATGTATTCTGCATAAAAACATAAGATAAACAATACTAAATGAGCAATGAAAGCAAGCATCAAAGTATTTAATTTAACAAAGTTTTAACCCAAGCAGTTACTACAATCTAGTCAGAGGTTCATCACTAATATCCTTAGAGATTATTGCAAATGGAAAAATTAGGTCTCATTCTTTCGTATGCCTACTTACTTACTCCCTCAAACTACTTCATAAAAACATATCTATTTCTAGCAGTTTTCATATAATTTGTGATGCTTTAGCACAATATTACAGTGTTGCAAACACTGCAAAAAATGTTTACATTTCAACAAACAAGTTAAAATCCTGAAAGAAACTTACCGTCCCTATAATTAGGCCTGAAGTTTCAAGTTAAATTCTTTCTGCTTTGAAGGTCTATGTAAAAATCAAGACATTGCTCAATAGCAGCCAGCAAAAATATTCTAAGGCATCTTTTGTTTTTAACTCAACTTTTATGAACCACACTTCTCATCATGCACTTTATCACGGGTATAGCAAAACAAAACTAAACTCTTCTACTAATGTCACGCTGCGACCAAAAAAAAAAACCAACCAAAACCAAGCAAACAACTTACAAATTACTTCCTACCACAGTCTGTTATTACACACCTAGCTTCAGCTGAAGGCAGCTGAAATTGTCACTGGCATTTTAACATCCAGTTTAACCATTCCAAACAGGCAATGTAGTCATGTGCTTTCCCATTTGCTATAGCTAATGATGCTATACTGATATTGCACATTAAATCAGACATATACCAGACATTAAAAAGATAGATCAGGCTTGCATGGGCAAATTAGAAGATTGAGGGAATTTCAGACCATATTTGCCCATGCAAGCCTGATTAAAATAAACCAAATGTGATGATTTACACAGCTGCATAAATTCAACTCAAAGTTCTGTAATATCTGTATGAACTGTTGTTCATAGACCACATAATTTCCGATTAAAATAAACCAAACATGATGATTTTAGATTTAAGTTCTTCCTTGAGCCCTTCCCAACCAGGGGGAAATCCCCTTGAGTTTTGCAAAGACCTATGAACTGCTTAACAATACTGTCTCCCACAGACTTCCAAGGCCTCTCTGATCACAACATCAGCCTGACACAGGGATGCAGTCATAAATAGGTAAAATTCAGCTCAAGTAAGAGCCGCAATAATGACATGCATGGAAAAAGTTTTAAAGGGATTTTATCATAATTGCTGTGGTGTATATTTCTGAAGTAAACCACTCCAGTGTTCTGGTAGCCTGCCTCAGGGCAAGGAAAAAAAAAATAAAATCCATCTGTAGTATCTCCCTTTTGAAAGGCAAATGTACAATCAAAGTTAGATTATAACCTAGCAATATATGTTATACTTAAAATAATGAAGTTAAGTGACTTAGCTTCCAATACACAATTAGTACTGATGGGGTTTTTTTTCTTACTACCACTATCACTAAATGCCTTAACTCAATAAAAAGATGTTTGTTCATTAGCCATTTTTTTCCAAACATAACTTTTAATTACTCAAACACAACCTGATGCGAGAAGAATGAAACATGCAAAGCTACACTTCGTTGTATAATATCGTTGTATAATATCTCCTTCTATGACCAGGTGACCCGCCTAGTGGATGAGGGGAAGACTGTTGATGTTGTCTACCTGGACTTCAGCAAAGCCTTTGACACTGTTCCCCACAGTATTCTCCTGGAGAAGCTGGCGGCCCATGGTTTAGACAGGTGCACTCTTCGCTGGGTAAAAAACTGGCTGGATGGCCGAGCCCAGAGAGTTGTGGTGAATGGGGTGAAATCCAGCTGGCGGCCGGTCACAAGCGGAGTCCCCCAGGGCTCAGTTTTGGGACCGGTCTTGTTTAATGTCTTTATTGATGATCTGGATGAGGGGATAGAGTGCTCCCTCAGCAAGTTTGCAGACGACACCAAGTTGGGCGGGAGTGTTGATCTGCTTGAGGGTAGGAAGGCTCTGCAGAGGGATCTGGACAGGCTGGATCGATGGGCCAAGGCCAACCGGATGAAGTTCAATAAGGCCAAGTGCCGGGTTCTACACTTTGGCCACAACAACCCCAGGCAACGCTACAGGCTTGGGGACAAGTGGCTGGAAAGCTCCTCCGCAGAAAAGGCCCTGGGGGTGTTGATTGACAGCCGGCTGAATATGAGCCAGCAGTGTGCCCAGGTGGCCAAGAAGGCCAACAGCATCCTGGCCTGTATCAGAAATGGTGTGGCCAGCAGGAGCAGAGAGGTGATCGTGCCTCTGTACTCGGCTCTGGTGAGGCCGCACCTCGAATACTGTGTTCAGTTTTGGGCCCCTCACTACAAGAAGGACATTGAGGTGCTGGAGCGTGTCCAGAGAAGGGCGACGAAGCTGGTGAGGGGTCTGGAGCACAAGTCTTATGAGGAGCGGCTGAGGGAGCTGGGGTTGTTCAGTGTGGAGAAGAGGAGGCTGAGGGGAGACCTCATCGCTCTCTACAACTACCTGAAAGGGGGTTGCAGAGAGGTGGGTGTTGGTCTCTTCTCCCAAGTGACTAGCGACAGGACTAGAGGAAATTGCCTCAAGTTGCGCCAGGGGAGGTTCAGGCTAGATATTAGGAAAAAGTTCTTTACTGAGAGAGTAGTGAAACATTGGAATAGGCTGCCCAGGGAGGTGGTAGAGTCACCCTCCCTGGAGGTATTCAAGGAGCATGTGGTTGTTGCATTGTGGGATGTGGCTTGATGGGCATGGTGCTGTGTGGTGTTGGGTGGGTTGGTTTTTGGTGTGTTGTGGTTTGTTGTTGTGTGTTTTTTGGTGTGTTGGTTGGGGGGTTTTTTTTGTGTTTTTTTTTTTTTTTTTAAGGTTGGACTAGATGATCTTACAGGTCTTTTCCAACCTTAGTGATTCTGTGATTCTGTGAACGTGAAAAAAGAGATCAGGCAGTCCTTCAAACACAGGGGTCTTTCACAATTAATTTATAAGTTAAACATAGACCAAAACCAGAGATTATGTACATGCATCAGTTCTATATAGTGATACGTTACATGTACCCCAGATGCACATCTCCTCGCTATCAGTCATCTGCATCAACACTGCATTGATGTCTCCCCTCTGCCAGCTGTGTCCTGGGGCACATCTGCCCAGACCATTGTGCCACAAGGCTGATTTAGGGCACCAGCAAGGCTGCCATTGGGAAGACTGCTAGTAAGGGCCAGAGGCATCTTTGCCCACATAAAAGAAATGTGGGCAAGTATGGAAAAGCCGTGGCCAGGTAGAAGCCCCATTCCACAGGCCTACCCCCAAGCAGGGGCTTCCCTTGCTCGCCCAAAGAATACCCAGACTCAGATCTCACCACTTCAGCTCCTACATGTGTCAGAGGGAGAGGCTGTGGATGAGAAGCCTGTACAGCAAACTAACAAAAGGAACACAAACAGTGGGACCGCACAAAAGGGTCTTAATTAGGTTTCAACATTCTGAGGTCGCAGATTGTAACTTCATACCAGTCTTGGAACTATGATTCAAGTGGTGAAATGCAAAGGGCAATTCTGAATGACAGGTAGTCTCTGCAATGTGTGTGCACAAAATGGGAGAAGTCAACGCGAGTGCTAAACATAACCGCACTTAGTAATTGTGCAGATGTTCATGGCTGCTTACTAGTTAATGATTGACCTCCTCATAAGGTCAAAGAGCTGTTAAAAAATTATCATTCTTGCATCACCGGTAAATAAATTTGAGCAAAAATATGAGGTAGGATACTCCTACAATGCAAAACTGCTTTGGGGCTACACCAAAGTCACAGTCTGATCACAAACGCACTTAAACTGCAGTGATCTTTCTTGAGCAGGTTCAAAGATGAGTTCTGCAGTACACAACTATTGTAGGGATCCTTACACAACTTTTCCTCTGGAGAAACTAAGGTAAAGAGGGTACCACTCTCTGACAGTCAGCTTGACATGTCAACCTTCAGATGCATTTTCCACCTTCTAGAGTTCCTGTCACCTCTGTGACATAAAGCACATGAAGCAGAAAGAAGCTGGGGAGGTTCAAACACTGAAAAGACTTGTCAAAATAAACTCAGGTCAGTAACATGCAAGACATGCTCTGTTTTGGCTTTAGTACAATGGAGTTCAGATCCCAAAGAAATCCAGCTAAATCTAGAAACTGGAGCCCCCAGAGACAGAGCAGATCATGGCTCTTTTTTCCTTTCTAAACAACATTTCTAACTATTCCTATAGTAAGAAAATACTGGTAATGTACATTGCTGAAACACAGAGATAATAGTTTCCTTTCTTGATGTTGCAAGGTACATTCATCTTACAACATAATCAGCCTTTCCACAGCAAGCACAGTATCTTTTAAAATTAAGAGTGACGCAAGTGCCTGTTACAGATCCCTCTTTACAACCAAGCCTACACAGAAAAGCAAAAAAGTGAGAGTACTAATTAGCAATGGAATAATTAGTTTAATGACTTACTGGTTTGCTATTGGAAAGAGGAAATTAATTGATCAGTTCAGCTGCTAACAGAAGGCAACAATCTCAATTTGACAACCAGTAACTCTGAAGAGTGGTTCCAAATGTGTTTCTTCTTTTATCCTGAAGCTTTGTATGCTTGCGCCTGGCTAATTACAGCACAACAGGAAGGCCTGTGCTCACATAATAATAATAACAACCTACTTTGCTGAGGTAAGGAGACATGAGGGATACACTGCCTTCATTGCAGGCTGTATAAGCTGTACGTGACTCAAAGCATTCATTTGCTACTCAAAACCTCCTTTTGAGGTTTTCTCTGCTACTAACAGCTAGTAAAATAACATAGACAGCCCTAGGTGGGGTCTGTCTGTCTGCATTAACACTTCAGACTCCAATGTAAGTGTATGCAAAGCATGTGACAAAAGTCACACCTAGGTGTACACCAACACACAACAAAAATTGGTATGTTCTCTAGCATGATAGTAACCTAAGGAAAGAGAAGGAACTTTGTAAACCCTAAACAAAGGCATGGGACAAAATATCCAGTCTAGCTAGGCACTGGTATGTTTCTTGGCTATTTTGCATGTGAACACCGTAGTACACTGAATCTGCTGTTTAACATATGCAGACAATTAAAATATTTCTTCACAGACAGGTCAAAAATTAGTTGCCCGTGTTCTACATAATTCCAGACAAAGAGCTTGGGACTGAGCAAAAATGACAGCTTACAATACTCCAGGACTTAATTAAAGTTTTGAGGGCTAACAAGTAGGATGCTCCTCCTACTGTTGGCATTCCTTTTTTCAAACACTGAAGCAAACCATTTTGTATAAAACATCCTTAAGAACACATTTCAGATGTGAAGCTGTACATGAACCATCTTAACCTAAATATCTATAGTTACAAGCTACTCATTCTTTAGTCCTGGCTCTGAAAAGCTATATTTTAAAAACCCAAACAAATGAAACATTAATTTAACAGTGAACATTTTAGCAGGTATTCCTACATAATGAAACAAAAGCAATTTGCTATTCACATTGCCATTTAAAAGATCCTTCTGAACTACTACGGATTATTTTATTGAAGAGGTCTGAAACTCTTCCTTCTCAGAATCAGTATCACTAAAACTTTTCCTAAATTCATTGTTTGGTCTAGTTACAACAGAATCTTAAAAGGAATCTTAAAATTACACAGGCATTTGTGTTCTAAAAGTACCTAAAATATTTGAATTCCATTATTTGCACACCAAGCTATAATATTCTATTTGGTTTTCTGCCTAGAAATCAGATGTCAAACTGCCTCTTCGACAATGTCATCTCTGCTTTCTGCATATGCTAAGAATCACCATATTGACATGGCTGAAGATTAAAGTAGTCCCAGCAGTACCACATCTCTGTACAGGATCACCACCACACACTTCAGCAGAAGTCTAACCACCAGAGAAAAAGTGATCATGAAAGGCTATGATCCTTACTCATCCACATTCCCAGTAGTTTCAAACTATTTCTAGTGTAAAGACTGGAAAAGCCTTGAAGCGAAGTAAGGCTCCAATTTAGATTTCTATTGCCACTCAGAAATACATAATAATGTTCTTTTCCAATTGCAATACTTCAGTGTGCTACTATAGTGGTCTGTGTATAGCTGGCAAAAGGTTTATAGTGTAAACAAAACCTGGTAACATGAAATGTACAAGTATCATTATTTAATGAGATGACTTGTTACATCATCATGTTTGTATTGAAAACAAAACCAGAAGCTGTGGACTCCCATAAAAAGGTTTTCTGTTTCCTAGCCAAAAACCTCTTCATAATACTTCCTTTGTTTGCGTCTTGAACAAAGTGACTGCACTTGGTGGGACATCTCTCTTCCCTCCCAGGACCTTCCACTAGCACTCTGAATGTGAAAGTTTCTTTTCCTCAAAGTGTCTGCAAGGTTGAGTGGGGAATAAAGGACTAAAGTACCAATCCCTCAAGGTCTCCTGTGTGTGCCTGCCTTCATGCATTGAGATATACCTTGTAAGGTTAACCATACTAACTTCCACATCACTCAAAATCAAGCAAAGACACCAGTTTTGTTAGAACCTGGGTACTGAAGTTTGACTTAAGGGTGTGCTCCTCCACGCAAGGTAAGCTACACATGCCTTTTTCTTTCCAGACTACTTATCCAGAACTCTGAGGGGTCTTACACAAGACCACTCAGAGCCACAGAAATACCACTGTATCTCTCCGCAGCCTGGTGACCAGGAGCTGGGTAAGAGACAATCACCACACCACACAAATCAGGACCACCCTCTCTGCTCTCTGAACAGACTCACATAAAAAGTATCCCAAATAAAAATGGAGGAGTTCCTAACCAGCGCCTGCAGGTGTGGATCTGCTGATTACGCTTTCCTCTATGAAGAGGGTAAAGGTGCAGTAATCTTTACCTTGACTCATAAGTCAGAAGACTACACTGTATGGCAACCTCTCCATCAGCCAAGAAGGTAAATTTTCACCCCTCCATCCTCAGATAAACCTCTCCTAATATGGTCAGCAGACACATTGGAGAAAAAAAAGCTGAACAGGATTATTTATTGCCTTAGCAATTTTTTTTAGAATTATGCATACAAAATATTTGTATATTCAAACAAATCAGTACACAAGCCCTCTCAAATTTGTAAGACATTAGAACAAGAGAAGCTCACACTAAAGACAAAGGTCCGTGACACATCTGGCACATCCCTTAGTGGAGGTCTGAATGTCAAACTTGACATCGAAGTAACTTTATTCAAAGTGATCCAAAAAACTTAACTCAGATAGCACTACTGAAAATAAAGTTCAGTGTTCTTACGTGAGATGGTTTTGGCTCTTTTCCAGAGGTTGAAAAAAAGTCACTGTCCTACTGTTATCAGTGACTGGCAGACAAGCCAACTGCATACCACTGCACATGCACACCTTCCTACTGAGGAGGTAGCACCAAGAAGCCATGTAGTGCTAACTGCCACACTGTAAACCCAGGCATGGTCTCATACAAACATTGCATTACTCTCAGGCAAAAAGCCTTGACTCATCCCACATTAAAAACAACACTTTAATTAGGTACAAAGGGAAAGAACATCTGCAGAACCTTTCAAGGCAGAAAGTTATGTTAGCAGCATCCAGGGAATCCCAGAATCTTTCCATTTAGTTCAATCATCTTCTCAAGATTTTCATACGTAGCCGTAACAGGAAGCCCCTGAATTTCTAAGCTCCTTTTTAATAATCCTACAACTTTACAGCTTGGGTTAGGGAAGGTACATAACCATGAAGACTGCAATCGTGACCCAAAAGAAATATTTTCACTAATCTTCTGATTGGAGATAGGCAGCAGTGGTGGCTGTAATAGATTTTTATATTACCCAAATAAAATGTGGCTGCTCCCCATTTCTCTGGGGCTTGAGTGCTTAGGAAAAAAGCAAAACTGAGTTTGCTAGGGAAAAAAACCACAAAGAAAACACTTTTCCCAAATTTTGTAAGCCAACAGATTACAAACTGTCCTCCAAATCACTTAGAGACCAGCAAAAACCTTTAGTAAGCTAAAAAAAATTAAGACCACTTGACACACAGCCTGTGACCCTACCATTGCCTCAAAAATCAGTAATGAGCAAACCACAGTTTAAGACATGCTATCTCATGCAGTTAATCCTCTTCAAGAACTGAAAAAAAAAATCAACCTTAGATTTGGGGAAGAAACAACAGTTTGTAATGAACCCAAGAGGAAACGCTTATCGGCTCTTCATGGTCTTGTGGCTAATGGCAGGAGACTTCACAAGAGTTTACGTAACTAACTGGGAGTGCCATTCCAGCACTGGGAAATCTTTCTACACACACCCATCAGCAAAAGCAGCAAAGTAACAGAGGACGTAGGCCAGCACAGGCTACCAACCCCAGTACAGACCTGGGGCTCCCATCAGCTTGCCACCCTGGGTACCTCCCTGCTCCTCCACTTGCTGCTGGTGGGACTAGAGAGTCTAGTCTGAGACCTCGAGAGTGACAGGCACATCCCTGCTACAACTAACCTATCATTTAGCTGCACGGATGTATCCCCTGCATTTAGTTGACTCACACTGGTACCCAGGCCAAGAACTTCTCATGAAAACAAACTCGGCAGGAGTAAAAAAGCAAATTACTTTCCCAGATAGAGAGGGGCGGGAAGTTCTGGGTACAAAACAGCCCAAGGAGAATCCATCCAGTTCACTCCCTTTGCAGACACAGGTCTGCCCACGGGCTTTGCTACACTGTAGGTCACAGCAACAAGGAAAAAAGCCCTTGACAGGCACAGAATGCTAGTCTACCATGCAGACCGGGGACATGGTGGGGGGCAACAGCTGTTGCAACCAAGCAACAAGTTTCTCTCTCTTGTGACTAGATTACAGGCACGCAGACAGCAATCTCACATACTATTTTCCAAAGAGCAAAAGACACTAACAGGTGTCTCTCTACTAATTCCGCTTCTCTTCCACCTCTCCCCTGCCTTTTACACATACCCACAGCACAACCCCACAAATGGTCGTATCAGCAAATTGCACCAGTTAAAGAGTCAGTTGAAAAATAGCTGTTCTCTACAGCAATTTCTTTTGTTATTGCAAAGTTATTTTTAACCCAGATCAGTTCAGTGATCCTGTATTATCACAAAGCCTCACCAACAGTTGTGCAACCACATTCAAAAAAGTGACAAACTGCCGTAACAGTTGTACTATTTTTAAGTCAGCTTTGGTGCTGAAGGCAACGTCCCATTAAATTGCACTGCTCATCAAGCTATAAACTTAAATGCTAGCAGTTTCCTTCAGTTCAAACGGCACAGCTCTGTTTCTGGAGTTGTGAACAAGATTTAATAACTGCATTTGTAAATTACAGGAATATTTCTACTATTGAATGGTATTCAATTATTTAAGTACTTGTGTAATCGAACCATCTTGGTATTTGTGTCCATTATAATTAATGTAATTCTGATAATAAACTAGCAGCTCTAGTTGAAGGACACCAAGATAAGCTTTCCAATTTCTATCTTCATGTACGAGGAAACTGCAACTCAGTAAGTTTGTACAGAGACAAAATGAGCCAAGTGGAACCCGATTCCAGCTCCCTGGTACCTTTTTCATAGGATGAGTTTTATGATTCACAGTGAATTGGTCTCCACTAAGAGAGTATAATAATCATCTTATTAACACTAGGCTGTAACCTGCAGACATGCACTCCTTACACAGCATTGGATGAATCCTTCAGTGTCTGTCTCAGCTCTAAGGTGTGTAATACGGGTGTTCCCTGGCCTCAGAGAGGCATTTTAAAAGGTCTATCACTATCTATCCAATTTGAAATACTGCAGTAACAAGGATCACATAAAAAAACAAAGGGTACCAAACACAGGGGGCTGGCTGGGTGGCATGCAATCACACAAGACATGAATCTCGAACTAAAAAAGCTAGCAATAAAAATGAGCACAGTTAATAAAATGGCCATGATCCAGCACCTACTTTACTAAACAGAAGCATCCTACGACTATGCACGTACAGAGCACCACACAAAATTTTACAAGTAACTTACTTCTTGACTATGATGCAGATCATAGCCGTGACATACTGAAGAAACTAATGCTAGCTTACTACTACTTTTAGTTTTTAAAAATCTCATATTTCAAAATAAAAAACACAAGCACATCTGGACAATGGTGAAAATATACAAGGCACGTGCAACACCTACAACTTCCCCCTACTTTGCTGATCACAAATAAACCAGCTAGTTTTACAGCAAGGAGGAAATAACAGCAAAATGGTAGATACTGTACCTCGCAACAGGCTGCTATGGTTTTCTAGTTCACAACTGGAGAATGAAGGGGGAAGGTAAATGATGGGATTTCCAGCTCACTAAGGGAGGACTTGAAGTTTCTTCCTCACATAGAAGGAGAAAAAGCTCTTTCTGGACTGTACAAACGTGAAGAGTAAGACAAGACGCATGACCTCATAACCAGAGCAGGAATCTGCAATGACAAATCAAGACACTTGATCTATTTAGGGAAAACAAAATTCAAAATATCAGTGGTGTGGTCCCACAACAAGCAGGTACAGTACAAAATGTATTAAAAAAAAAATTACACTTAGAAGATGAAGAACAGTCCAAGCTGTACCTAACACTGGAAGGCAGGGAAGGCATGAGGACCCTCTTCCCAATCCCTGCCTAGCACTGTCAGTAAGGCTTCATTTAGAAAAGGACTTAATTGCATTTAATTTGTGCAGAGTTTGCTATTCAGTTCTAAGCAATATGAGATTTTGATCATTACAACATATACCGGACTACTCATCTATATGCTTCTAAGTTCACATTTTATTTCGCCTGATTAGTAAAGTTTGCTTTTTAGCTTCCACAGTATATAAATTTCAACTATAGCACCATATAATTACCAGCAGTAACCAAAGTAACCACACTGCAACACCAAGTATACATTCTGCCATCACTGTGTAAGACAAATGCTTAGGCAGGCTCTCAGCAATTGCTAGCACAGCACTGCATCCTGCAGGGTGCTGAAAACTGCACAGAAGCTGTGCCAGTTCTTATCTCCCCTTAAAACCAAATGGGAGCTGGGGGAGAAGGGGAGGCAGCGCCTTACAAACAGCTAGCTGCTCAGGTCCTAAAGAAAGGTCGTTGCCAGCTTCTATCCTAAAGAAGCTGAGAACACCAACACACTTAACCTGCCTTGGTTACACAGACCATAAACACACAGAGTAGACACTGCACACACACATGGAGCTGTGAGAATTCGTAAGCACGTTTTCAGCACTGTATGAGCCACATTATGCGAGCCACAGAGAAAGTATTTTTTATAGTTTCTAGCCCATTCTGCTATAAATAAATCCTTTATCTACCTACAGGCTAGATAAGAAACAAAACTGAAAAAAAATCAACACAATTCCACAAACACACAGTATTAAAAACAAACATGTAAGCATATATTTATTTTTAGGCACGTGTTTCAGTTCTCCCGATATTAAGAAAACTTAAATACATAACTGAAGATTATAAACTGCCCTAAACTAGCACCAACTGATTTCAGCGAAAGAAATCTCCTTCTGTTTTTATTGGTTTAAGGATCAATTCCTAAACTTCGAACATGATTTTCCACTCCCTGTTTTATCTAATTGGGGGAGGGGAAGAATCCAGGAAAGAGATGAAATACAGTAAAATAAAAAGAGTGAAGAGGAACATTTTTACAATCATGTTTTGTTTTTCCCTCAATATATTAATTACCAGAAACTGATCTTTAAAAACAAAACAGATTTAAATATTTGTGTTCAATTTTCGTTTTCATGAATCAATTTTGAGACGGCTCCAGGGCAAAAAAAGTACATTAAGGATGGGAGAAAGTATCTGGGTGGCGAAAGAGATGTGACAAATTAAGAATTACTTATGTTTTTTACGTTCTGGAAGAGTCAGAGTAACAACTACATTAGGCATTCATCAGATTATGTATTCTCTGCTTTGAAGATCAAAGAATTTTGAGACCATTTAATGGACTTTATTAAAAAGCAACTATACCATAATAAACCATGGGATAAACATCCTACAAATTTACGTTGAGACATAAAAAACCCAATGGGTGCTACAATATGCATCCACTAATTCCCAAACTGCCAATGCTCCTTATGTTAACTTCATTTTAAGAAGAGTTTCTGCGGTTTTAATTTTGATCTGAGCCCTCCTCCAAATGTTAGCTCAAAACATTTACATAAATACATAACTCTCTAACAAAATAGAAGGAACTGTTTCTTCACCTTAAGCAATATCCTTTTAGAAGCAACATCAAACAAGTATATTTACATTTCCTTTGAGAGAGCTAACATAACGTCTGCACAAAGTTTTCCTAAAGCAACAGCACGTACCATAGCTCCACTTTAAAGAAGCAAAATTAAAAAGAAAAGGAGGGGAGGAAAAAAGCCCAAACCAACCTCTGACTACCTAAGCAGCGTATTGGAAACATTTTTACGTTAGGAAAGCCACTTCATGATGCTAAGAGTTAAGCTGACTATTTAAACAGTTTCCTGCTGTCGGACGCTATTCAGCAAAATCAGCATCTTGGACAGAAAAGCCTCAGTCCACCCCTGCTCTCCCAGAGCAGCAGCGGCAGCAGCGAGGGGTCGCCCTGTGGCGCCCAAAACCTCCACGAGGATGGGCTGTGCGCACCTGAATAAACTCCTTCAGTCGCAGCAGAGTTTAATGCTGGAATAGCCAGCGCCTGAGGCATGCAGGAAGCTACCCCTCGCAACTCCCTCACACGCTCTTGGGTGGTTTTTTTCCTTAAAAAGCTACAATCCCACAATTAAGAGACTTAAAAGTCTGTGGAAGTTCACAGAAAAATCCCCCCAAACAAACACACACAAAAGCCCGGTCCTTCAGGCTGCAGCCGGCATGGTCTCGGATGCAGGGGGGGACAGGGACCGGCCGCACCCGGCCCGCTCAGCACCTGGCGAGCCCACCTCGGGGCGCCCACCGCCCGCCAGCGCTCAGGCCTCAGCCCCGCGCCGCCCGGCTCCCGCCACAGAGCTCCTCCCTGGGGGGGAACTAAACAGCCCTAAAAAAAATCCGGAAAAAAACCGGGACAGGACGTGCCGAAGCCCCCCACGCCCCGCGCGGTGACCGCCCACCCCACAGAGGGGAGAAAACAAGGCAAGAAAAAACAGAGGCACTGCGCGTATGGATGTACCCGCCTCGCCCGGCGGGTGCCCGCGGCCAGCCTGCGAGGGCCTCCAGCCAGGCGCCCCCCGGGAGGCCGCCGCCCCCCCCGCCTCCGGCGCCCCGCCGAGCCCCCCGAGGCCGGAGCGGAGGACCGAGCTGCCGCCCCCGCCGCCCCCGACCCGCCCGGACGGCAGCGCGGCGGCTCCCTCACCTCCAGCGCCGGTGTGTGGCGGCGTGAGGCGGGGCGACGCGGCGCGGCGCGGCGGGCTGCGGCCCAGGCCCCGCCCTCCGGCCGGCTCCTCCCGCCCGCGCCGGGGGCCGAGGCGGTGAGGGCCGCCGCGCGTCAGCCGCGCCTGTGCTCTCCGCCCCGCTCGCGCGCCGGCGTTCCCGTGGCCCTGGCTGCCCCCCCTCGAGGTTCGCCGCTTCTTGCCCTGTATTTGCGGGCGCTCTGTGTGCAGGAGTTTTTTTGGCGCACCGTGGGGGCCCAGGGCGGGTGAGCAGCAGGTGGTTGGGGGTCGCGGGTCCCCAGGAGACACGGCTGCGAGGGGTCTTGGAGGTCTGCGTGCTGCTTTGATGTGCAAGGCCCTGGTGGCGCACTGAAGTGTGACAGCAGCGGTTGGCCCGTTTTCGGCAGGAGGGACTCTGCCTGGGCGGCCCGTTCGGGGCCGAGCCTGTCAGCCTGGACCTGTGCCTGTGCCTGGCGTGTGCATGCTTCCGTGCCTCTCGTTTCATTTCTCCGGGCTTGTGCTCGTTCAACGCATGCGAGCTCCAAGTACTGCTTCTCACATAAAACTGCTTTTGGGCTGGCCCCCAGGAGGCATGTATGCCCTGAGCAGGACCGGACAAGAACTGTCACTGCAGCATCCGCCTGGGCACCCTCCATCTACACTGGGAAGGCCAAAAATCCAAGTTGTTAATTCCCTCAACGTCGTGTACTTTCCATGTTTAAGTTTTGCGGGCCTTGGGGAGGTATTGAGGAGGAGAACAGCGAGGAAGGCTATAAATCAGTGTATATGAATGAATGTGGAAAGTAAGCTGAGAGAATGAACGTGCAAGGATTTCCTCCTGAAGAAGATGGGAGTTGGGAGGGCCACATCTGCCACACTGCTGCATTTAAGGGAACATCTCTTCTCCAGGGGCCTGAGCTCTTCTCAGGGAGCAGAGTGCTGGGGCTGTACCCCTGCAGCACGACCCAAGGCTGCACAGGTGGCCGTGCCTGCTTCCTGCTCGAAAACGGTTACAAACCCTTAGCATCTGCTAAGGACCTTTTTATTCCTGGTAGAATAGACTACTCCCAAGCTACACAAGATCAATGCATAATAGCAGTGCATTTATAGCTGTAATTACTGATACCAGATACGCTGACTCATGCACTTTGAATTCCAAGTGCAGAAGGAACTACTGTATGTGTGCATGTGTTAAAGAAATCACATAGCATCTCAATGTACTAGTTCCATTTTGTTCCATTTTGTTCAAGGTCCTTACTTCACTCTGTTTTTTCTCTGCCATGGTATTTATAACATGATAGCAGAGCAACTACATTGTATGTTTACTCAAATCAATGTGCAATAGTCACACCACTTAAATGACGATGGCTTCCCTAGGTCAGAGCTGCAAGATATCTTTGGTAAACTAGCTTCTGGTCTCATCCCCTGATGCTTCAATTCCTGCTTTTCACACTAGTACCAGTACAGTTGCTCATATACACCGCAGTCAGATGTGCCATCTGGCTCAGCTCTGAATGCTTAGAGTGGATGACACTTTCTTAATGTATTCAAAATCTGCAGCATTAACTAGCTCGTGGTGATATGAGTATTTGGAAGATGACAGAGAATAATATAATACCACCAGGGCTTCTCAGAATTTACTTTCAGATCTTTAAGGTGGACTGCTTCACATTACATTTCACCTCAACCAGCAAGACTGAACTGTTGTACAGAACTCTTCCAAAGGAAGTTTTAAGAACTGCAGATAGCAGTGACACTGGTTATATGTGGTAATCAGGCAATACCAAGTCCCAGGCCCAGAAGAAGAGCAGGCAGAACCCCTGATTCCTCTTCTTGCAAAAAAGCGTCCTAAAGTAGGAGAGAGTTCCTTCCTTCTTTCTTTGTGCTGAACCAAACAAGTACCTGAATGGTTTTTTCCACTCATGCGTGCACTCATTAACAGTGCTATATGATGTAAGAAAACTGTCAGTAAATAACAAGTTACGAATCTCAATGACCATTTTCTTCTCCTCACACTACTTGGGGGTAGCTAAGTGCCCTGGGGTCTGACAGCAGCATCCTGCACAGATATACGAAAACCAGCCTGATAGGAGATTCCGCTAGATTGCTCCTTACCATCTGATTTTCTGCAATTATCATTTCGGTAGATTGCCCTGCACTGAATTCCATGCTAACACATTATGCTGCTTACATCATATGACCTATTGAGGTAACTGCAGAAGTCGTAGTCCAACACATTTTTCTTATTGATACAATCACTCTGATGGGATTGATGGTGATGTTTATGTAGAGGACATTTATGTTCATGGCTTCAAAATATTAAAACATCTCACAGCCAGTCTGTTTCTTCCACAAAATATCTGAGATGAGAGAAATACTATTATTTAGTTTTATAAATGGGTGACTGAAGGCATGTACTGACAATACAGTGAAGTCAGTTTGAAGACTCATAGTTCCAGATCAAAAGCGCTGTGGCAGAGTGATGGTCTGCTATAAACTCACTTTGCTGGTTCAGACTCCTTCAGATAGTTTATATGAATTAGCTTTATGCTGATGAGTTTTTTTACCTTTTCTCCCTCAACAGCCTATGTTCTTGTTCTTGACTGTGCGGGGAAAAGTGTAGTTGTGTGCCATGCCTGAGCCAGAACAAGTTTATGCTACTGGGAGATCCAGTGGAGCACAGGTCCAGGATGAATTTTGCTGGAACCATCAGTAGTTGCAGCTGGATCATTTTCCCAATGCAGAACATTTAACACTTTCATTGCATCTTCACATTGTCAAAGCATTTGTGTAAGGATGGCAGTATCATCACTGCAGGATACTTATGTGAGTTCCACTTGTCTCTAACAGAGGAGGGAGATCAGGTGATCGAAGTAATGTTTTTTGTCTTGAAATCCATCAGCTAGTGCTGATCTGAGCTACTAATTGAATAAGTTCAGCATACAGAGTCCAGCATCATGCACAGATAGTATTTTAGGCCCACATTAGTAATTTATTTATGCGTTCCTTTGGTTTTACCTATCCAGTAACCATGGACCAATTTTTGAAGGAAAGTTGCATATAGAAAGATTACTTTCCTCAGTATTCAAAAAAACCCCCAAAACTAAGAAAGGATTTCTAGAAATCTGAAAATGCAGTAAGGGGCAACTTAGAGCCTTCTGAGTAGCAATGGGTAACAAAACCTTTTGTATCAAAATCCTTCCTCTAGATCATGACTTATGCAGAAGTTAAAACTCAACATGCTGTTTCAAGACTGACAATGCTGTGATATGTTCATTTGGAGAGAGATGTATTTTTTTTTCCTAGCCATGTATAGAGCTACAGAGTTCTATTTCTTCTCTTAATTAAAATAAGCCATTTTCTTCCCTCTCCTATGTTCCTCTCCCACCATGTCTTTGAAGAATATGCAAGGTTATATTAAAAAAACCCAAACTGTTTTCTAGTTCTACTGATTTGATCAGCTTATGAAAAGAATGGAAAAGGATATATATTAAAATAATATTAAGCATGTTCATTAAGGATGCACTGTACAGGAAATTAAAATTTATTGGTCTCTTACATTTGTCTGAATATTCAAGGGCAGTTTCTCCTTTCTGTCTAGTAATTGCAGATATCATAAACTTCTTATATTCTTACATGCTGTCAAGGAGATGCGAGCTATGGCATATCAGCATGTCAACACTAAGCCTGAATTTTCTTTGCTGAAAACAAAGGTAGGAGAGAAGGCCTTATAAAAAGGCCCTGAATGCTTTTAAGAAAGCAGACCTTTTCCAACAGGGATTACTTGGATTTCTGATGACTGCTTTCAGAAGAGCATAAGTCTTTGCTATCTTAAGAACTCATTGCTTATTCCCCCCCTTTTTTTTCCTGCTGCTCCACAAGCAACAGAGCTAACTGAGCAGAACTAGTCACTCAGCTATGCTCTAGAAATCAGAGAGCTCTTCATACAGACACTCACATGAACCATGGTAATTCAGGCAACGTTCGTCTACAAGTTGGCAAATCAGTTATCTTGATCCCTTCCTTAGAACAAAACTGCAGTCTTTGTACCGTTGACATTATTATTCTGAACATAACAGGTGTACTTTTCTGGAACCAATGAAATAAGGCAAACTGTCTCCTCCCTGAATCACCTTCTGCAGTCCAGGCAAGTTTACAAATAAATTCAGTCTTTCTTGATTCCTCTTTCATGACTGTGTCCTCTTAGCCACCCACATATCCTTGCATTTGTCCTAGTTAGTGAACAGTTCTGCGAAAAGCTGTGTTTCTTTGGTTGTTCTTATAACTATGAGGCTGTAGAGCAGTGTATATGGTGCTGACAACATGTAGACAAGACTTCCAGTCTGAGTGTTGCCATTATTTCTGATTTTTTTGAAGACAATTACATAATCTAAGCCAGGTCCACAGGGGAAATTGCATGTAAGGGAAAAGAGGTTGTAAAAACTTTTCTAAACATGAAAGAGGGAGAAGCATCTGGGTGAGTTAAAATGCCAGCACTGCTAACCAGAAAGCCTGCAAAGTTTTGGCAGTTAATTAATTAAATTAAGTATTGCCACACGTTCACTTGAAAACTGAGCAATGTTGAGCTCTCCTAGTTGTCAAAACCTAGATGACATTGATTCAGTTTAGGACATGTATCTGAAGTGATCTAATCTCTAAGCAGAACAGCCATGGAGAAATTCTAAAACAGTATTTTCTTTTACTGTTGATTTTACTGCTTAGAGGATATAGATGCAAACTGGTGCAAAATCTTCAGAGGAGGGGAAGAAATTAGAAAAATGTTAGAGTAAATGTTGTCTGATTGTTTTTATTGACTAGTTTTCTAGTTTCATGCTTTTTAAAATAACATTGCAATGACTGTAGAAATGTGATTTTAGATAAAAGGATGATTTGAACTCATCCTTTTAAAGAAGTGTCAGATTTAAAGTGAGATTGCATTTATAAAGATCTTACATGTTCACTAACAGTACAATCGTTAATTTACAATAAGCTGTGTTATTGGAGTATAAGGATTCTGCTTCAGATCTGAAGCAACCTGGAAAATGGAAATTCCATTTGAACATAAACTAATATAAATGTTTGCATCTTTAAATTCTACAAAAGCCATAATTACACAAAACAAAAGAAAATGCAGGTATTAGCCTGTAGCATATGCCCTGCAGACTTCAGCTGGCTTTTGTGGCTTTCTTCTTCTCAAAGCTATGCCTTTGCTTTGAATATGGAATCAAAGTGGACTGTGATCTGAGTGTATGCCTCAGGTTTCTCTGACAATAGCATATAAAACTCCCCGTTCATTGTCTGGCAGAGTAAGATTGTCTTTCAGGGAAACGTAATCCCAGTGCGACATCTTCCATGTAGATAGATGCCTTCTCTCATGCTTGGGATTCTGCCCTGTCTGATAATGAACCATTTGTTCTTAAGTCTTTCAGTGCTGTTTTATGTTTTTCCTTTTCAAGAGTATCTCATCTGTAGAGAAAAATGTTGTCAGGATTCATGTCAGGGAATTTAACCATGTGCATTTTCAATGTGTTTTGGTGCCATTTTACTGATAAAATCCTGCTCTGGAGGTGCTGTGCACATGGGTGTGTATAGCTCTGTTCACATACATCACTGGGGAGGAGAAAATTCAGTTTCTAAGAGTATTCAGAAGTGGATTACTCATGCATCAGTGTGATATCTTAGTATTGCAAAACAAGAAATCGCATCTGGCTTTTGCATGTGCAGACAGTTACATGCAAGTTTTATTGCACTCATTTCAGAAATCTTTTCAAAGTGTGAGTAGTTAGTAACAGGTCAAGAAAACGTGGTTTTATTCCCTAGCTAAACAAGAGCTCTAAACCCTGAGGAACCTAGAAACCACCTCTGCTGGATGGAGATAAAGACGAAGCCCACATGTTTTTTCCAGACGTTTCTTTATAACTGCACAGGAACAGATTTCCAGTGTATTTCTCTTTCTAATATGTTATCACATCACCATATGGAAAAGCAAATGCTGGTATGTACTATTGTTGTGCTAAGGCTAGCTCCTATGGCCTGTCTATACAGAACAGTGCAGTGCTATGCAAATATATTGAAGGGAACTCTGATACCAGATACCGTAGAGTTGCATTAGCAACTTAATTAGCCCAGACAAACGGTGATGCTAACAGAGTTACACAGCTAGGGCTCCAGAAGCAATGTCTTTCAGCCCTATCTCTAAATGGTGATAATTAGGCAGACTGTGACTTTCTGATGCTGCATGAGTTGCTTCATTAGGCTGTGTGAGCAATCAAGCAAATGTTCAGTAGCTAACAAGCTGCTGCTTCTAAGTCTGACATGAGAAAGCGTGCAGTACTGTGGATTTTCTATTACTGGAGAATGCTAAAAAAAGTTTTAGTAATTGTTCCAAGTCACAAAAGAAAGAAGAAAATAATAAGCATAACAGAGAACAAACAAAAGTAGGAGCACACGAAACAGAAGCTTGTAAGACATTCAGAATTCCTTTTCCTTCTCCGCTTTCAAAATCCAGCCTGTTCAGGAGAATTTCTTTTGGAGTGTCTGAATCTTCTTGTGACGCCATCCAGTGAAAATGTGTGTCTGGAAAACCTTTAATAACAGAGAAGCAACACATCTATCATGATGCTTCAAAAGTTTTTGCAAGTCTTCTGTCCCTCAGTGAGATCTCTGCATTCAGATCTTTATGTCTGAACAGAAGACTGTCAAAGGTAATGAGACACTGTGCTGAAGAAGAGATGTCCCTATGCAGAGGTCATCAAAGAACTGTAGATAAAGTTTTGACTGTACATTCCTGAGTTGCATATACAACATACTTATTATTTATCATACTTGATTGGGATATCTCCTGAAAACACTGCTGTATATGATCATGTTAGAAGAAAATTTTACTTTAACCCACTGGTTTTGCTGTAGATAATGGTATCATTTCTGACTGAACATTTCTGCTGAGCTTCTCTGTGTTATCACTGTATATTGGTATTCAAATGTTATTTAGGAGCAGCTTTAGGAGAAAAAACAAGTAGCTGTTTTTTGATTGCATTGAAATGTGGAGAAAGGTTCCAATCTTACTTCCCTTTGTGGGCATTTATTACACTCATGACTGCAATTCATCTGTTTGTAGCCTAAAATTGACAACGAATTTGAAGAAGAGGCCAGGAAAATCTGATAGGGAAAATTTGATAGGCAATAGGTCTGCATGTCTGTAAAAGCTGGATGCCCTTCACCTAAAAACACCTAGCTATTAAGGAACCAGGATCTGCTCCATTTATTGCAGATATGGGAGAGAAAAAATATGATAGGATCACATTTTGTTAGTGCTCTTGCTTTCCAAACTTCATTCGAGTTCTTCTTTATGCATTGAAAGAAAAGCTGTCTTCATTTCATGTGTATTACACCACAGCAGAAAAGAGCCACCAGGGCAGTAGGAGACAAATAATTCTTAAGAAAATCTGTGGGGAACAGAAAACCTGTTTCTTTCACCTACATGTATGTTCAAGGTGTCTGACTTTCTTAAGCTACACAGAACTAAAAGAGCAGAGTTCTCTCACTTGCTACTGGCTTGGTTATAGTAGTTAATGTACTTCTGGTAAGGTTTTCCCCTTTCTACTCAGTATGTGCTGTAAGTGCATGTATAGGCTCAGCCAAATGGGCATTGAGGTTTCCGTACATACCTCAGGGCAAGGTTATTTTGCTCCAGAAATTCTTTCCTAACAAAGCGACTGTCACTGAGTTCTGCTAGCAATGAAAGGGCTGTTTTCTGCTTCACACTAACATATGATGACCTTCGATGCTCATCTGTACGGTTGATTTCCCATCTGTTTATACAGCCCCACTAACTTGCTGTGGGCTTCTTACAGAGAACTAGGCTCTAACCCCATGGGACTGCAGGAATATTTCAAACAATATTAATAATTGTCCAGGAGGAATATGATTGTCATTATGCTCAAATAGCCAATATTATTAATTATAGTAATCTTGCACAATCAAGATCAATCCAAACTTTGCTATTGAGCTGCTACTACATTGCTAAAGCCTGAATCTGCAAGAGCATTTGTGCATGCGTAGTCCCAAAGATATTCTTTTTCAGTGGGGTGAAGTGAGATTCCTACAGTGGATAAGGAGGGGAAGAAGCATGCTTGAATTCCAGCTGGTATCTCAGTACAAGTCTCATAGCTGTATCACTTACTTGGATAAACCACCATGAATATATAACCAGTGTTCAGTGAGTCTGGAATAATGTTAGGTTTCTTATCATATGTGCCTATAGACTCTTGAAGTTTCTCTCTTCAATTGTAACTGCTTTTATGAGACAGAAAATGGATTAATCTCTGTGGTTGTTGCAAACTGAAGACAAGTCTTCGAAACAAAACCACGCTTCCACATACAGAGCACTGAAGAATTAATTCTCAGAAGAAATATTTCAAAAGATGTGCATAAAACCTTGAAAAACTTACACCACTGGGGTTTTTTCATATTTATCATCAATATTTCAGTTTTTGCAATTATTTCCATTTTCATTATTTTTTCTATCCTTAATGTTCGTTATTTTTTCAGTTGATTCCTATATTCTGCTCAGTTTTTCCTTGCATGCTATTTTTAACCATAAATAGTTACCAGATATTTCAGGTTTTGTTTTGATTTGTGGAAATACAGTCTCTCAAAGCTAGGTGTTGTGGATTCCTGCAACTTTTGCCTATTCTTCTATGAAACACACATATTCTGTTCTCTAGTAGGTTGAAGGTGTGCAAGTTTATTTGTTTTACATAAACTTTGTAAACCATGTTGGCTTTCTGGGTGGAGCAGTGATCAACAGCAAAATGGGAACTAGCCAGGGACTTGTTCATGGTGACTCCCTTCTTTGAATGTTGCACTTAGAAACACTTCCTGTCAGTATTTCACTTTCTCACTTAAAGTGATATTAATAGTCAGAAGCCAAAATGCTTATTACTTCTATGATTAAAAAGGTTTTGCCAGCTTCCACTTAAAAAAAGACCTACAAAATTTGTCTTAAACGATCTGCTGCTAAATAGCAAGCACTGTATTAAAGCTGGAATTCATGCAAACAGAGAAATTCCTTGCCCAGACAGCTGTGGAGTCAAGTTGCAATGATGCAGCATACCTGGTTTTCCCAAAGGCAAAGGAAACCTGCAGTGCATTACTACTTGAAACATTGTGACCTGAAGTTCAACAGTGTGCAGCTTTCCATACATAGGCCTGCCAAATCTGTAGTATTATGTACGTATAAAAAGATCTCACAACTTTTATTTTGTTTGGGTTACAGATCATCATCTTGCTCTGATTTGGTGTTCATTGAAATGGGGCAATGAATCCAAACTGATCATTTAACCTTTTGAGATGTACTTAGCATTATGTTAGGTTCTTCAGCATTGTTGATTGTGTTCCCAGAGCTGTAGAGAAATTTTGCTTAATCTTGAAATAATTAAAAACATTAGAGAGAGCAGTTAACATGTTTAACAATAGATGTTTTCCCATTATGGGGATCAAATCAATAAATTGTATACCCAAGTGCCCCATGTGAAATTCATAGGAAAACTGATTAGTTTAAATCCAATCTTTAAGTCTATAACTGAAAATCAGTGTGATAGCTGAAAGATGCTTTCCAGCCAATGAAAAACAGGGCATGGAGTTGGTGGGTTTTTTTCTGAAATTATAAGCTAGTTTACTTCTTTTAGGTCAGTGTTCCCATAGGCAGAAATTCCACATTTACTTACCCTTAAGTTACTAGCCACTTAACACTAACTCTGATCTTTTCAGGGAAGGGATGAGGTATTTTACTCTCACTTCTGTAGTGACAAAGGCAACAGGCATTTAGTCTTGTTTGTCATCTACAAATTTACTACAGTGTATTTCAGAGCATCAATTTATTTTAACATATTTTCAGGCTATTTCAAATTATCATTTCAATTTATGTTTCTTAAGATAGCACTGCCCCTATTACTGTGACGGTTTCATGTCTGGCAGTCAGTAAGATGAAATGCATTCACATGACAAATGAAAAGGTCAAAAAGAAGTTATATAAACCATATTTGTTATCATGAAGTACCTGCAATTATTCCCACTGTGAATCTAGGTAGTAAATATTTAATCTGTTAGTATCCCCCCCAAAAAACATGCTTAGGAAATTTATTTGATTAAATATAGTCATTCCTTAAATAATTTTATGATTATGATAGTCCTTTAGCACAGGAAGTCAATAAAACCTTACTGTAAACACTCTACTGAAGGTAAAAAAAAATACCCAGAGTCAGAGCATTGCCATAAACTTTTATTAATGAGCATTTTGTGTTTCAAGAGTAATTGCTGAATTAAGCAATGGCTTAAGTGCTTTGGATTGTTTCTTTAACTTGTTATTAGTTATTTCACTTTCACAGTGATTGTGAAATTACTATTATCATTTGTAAACTCCCCCTCTTAACTGTGTTTGAATTACATCATCACGTTAAATAAAAAAATTACTTTATCATACCTACAGTGCAATCTGACACGTTTTGAGTCAGCAGTTCATTTGGTGGATAGAATGGTTTTGGTGACAGTTCACATATGGCACACTGACAAATTCTTGGAGAGTCTGCCTCAACAAAATCAGTGTCTTCCCAGTTTTTCAGCAAATGTCTAAGGGAGTGGGACTAGAGCAATGTTATATGCCACAGCATTTATTGCAAAAACAATTTTTTTAAAAAGAAAGATTTGGGAGGACTGAAAAATTTATTTTTCTCCTGGTGGACTTTTTCAGGCCACTAAGGCTGCTGTTGAAATTGATAGCAAAATCCTCAATTATTTCGGTAGGTTCAAACCCCAAAGCAAATGAACTTCTGTGAAGCTACCAAAACCATAATATAAATGTAGTAAATATAAGCTATGATCAATTTGATCTAGATTTTTTTTTTGTTGGATGAGCACATTGCACAAGGTTTTTTTGTATCTTTAAGAGAAACCAGAGACTCAAATGCAAAATCCAACATATAGCCTTATTATGGAATTTGTCACAGCTGAAAGTCTTGAATACAGAAATAAGGGCACTGATTACTATAATCTATAAATGCATTTTCTGTCATTCCCCAATACTCTTCTGTGACAGATATTAGTCATCAAATAAGTCTTTGAAGACTAAATTTGCAAGATTGCAATTTAAGCACTCAGTAAGTTTCCATTTGATACAATCTCAGAAAAATGGTGAATCAAAATTATTATTATTTGATGTTTAGAACTGAAGGTACCTGGTGGCTTTACACAAACAGTAAGAAGTAGAACTTTTTATTTTTTCGGACAAAAATGGCATGTTAAGGAGAGAGTCAGAGCACTGTGTACCAGTACGCCTCTGCCTTAGTGGTATCACCCTGGAGGATCTAAGTATTGTGAGTAATGAACTGATCATTTAAACTGAACAAAGGACTAGGACTTGGTCATACAGCGTCTTTACAGGAAGAATCAGAATAAGTACAACTAGTGTCCATTCACGTAGTAATCAAAAGCTATTACTTATTTAGGAACGGATTTGAACTACTGAGCTAGAAAGAAATTACATCCCATTAGTAAACCCATGGCCTCATTCATTCCCAAGATTTCTGATCATTGGAATTAAGAGGAAAGAGCTCAAGAGAATTCCACTTGAGAAGGGATGTGCGTATGTTGAGAAGAGAGTTTTTTTACAATTAGGTTAAGAAAAGACCATATACACAAACATGAAGCAGTATAAACATATGGATTTAGCATTGAGAAAGCCCTGAGAAAGTATGCAAACAGTGCTATAGTCTTTAGTTTTGGGCAAATTTCTTTTTAATTAAATTATAGCTGTTAAGTCTTAAGCTGCACAACTAAAGAAGCAGAATGATGCTTGCAACTTTCTAAACAATTTTACATCAGTAGCCAACTTTTCAAGAAGCAGCCTTCATGCGAGTACTCAGAGTATACAAATGTCATAAATGTCAGAAAGAGCATCATCCCCATATTGTCTCCATGAGAATACAAAAGTGACAGAGCACATATGGCAGGCAGGAAACATGTCAAGAATACTAGCTGCAGCAGCTGTTCTTGCAGAACTTCAGTTTCTCTTCAGGCTAAATACGCTGTCACTTTTTAAAGGAAATACTAAAGAACAAATCAGCACTTTTGCAGTGTAGCCACACACAGTGTCACAACCACCAAAAAAGATTCTTAGTTGAACCTCCTCAACAGTCTCCTTCCTAAGCTTGCTTTTGCCAAGTCCTCATCTGCACAAATTGTCTAAATAGTCTTTTGGGAAGAAAGATGGGCCACATCCTCTCTTCATTAAGTGTCTAACTTAAGGCTCATTCAAGTCTTCTAACCCTTCAAAGTGCCTCAGGAAGTGAGCTCAGGCCACTCTTCTATTCCGTAAGAGCCCAGTTCTCTGTCATATGCTCCCATCAACTATCTGCTAGTCATATGTGAAAGAGTCAAGGAAATCTGGCCCTAGGACCATCTTAAAAGCTCACTCAGCATATGACGGATCTTTTGACAAGCAACTCCCTTAAGCATTTTTTAAAATGTGTACATGTTTTATCTTTTGTTGCTGCTTTATCTTCTTATAGAAAGAATGTGAAAATTGAGGAGTTTTTCATGACTTGTTATTTAAAATAGAATGAAAGTAGCCATTTGTCTGGGTGTCAGTTTTATCCTATTGTATTATTAACTCATATTTTATAGTACCAGCCATAAATACTAGCCAGAACTGTGTTATAAACAAATGGGAAATTGACAGGGGGTGGTTAGGCAAATAAGTAAGAGAAAAAAAAGTATTAGGGAAAGTGAAAATGGAAGTAGAAGAAGAGACTGGGAGACAGAAAGAAAAAGAAGTATAGGTACCTTGATAGGGAAAAATAAAAGCAGAAGCAGTGTATCCATGGCATAGTGCATTCATCCCACAACTCCTCAAGTGCAGAGAAGCTGGGATTTCAGCTTACTGTTTCATACCTCCACCACTTGGCAGGTATTATTAAGTTCAAATTAACATGACAAAGGAAAAAAACCCTTTATTTCTGAATGCCTAGGCCTCACATAGGACAAATACAGTAGCTAGACAGATGCAAATAAATTAAGAAAATTTAAAAGGAACTAGAAAGGCTGGAATGATTGCTGCCAGTAATCTGATTAAAGGCTTGAACCTGCTCATCTTGTACACATAAACTTGTACCTTGACTCAGTATGAGACTTGTCTGCATTTAAGAGCTATATGATTATATAATTAGACAGAATCTTAATGGTACTGATGGTATGTCCTCCCTAGTACCGATGGAGTTTCATTTCAGCTGCATTTTGACAGCAAGGGAGCTCTCCCAGAATCTCCAGCTCAGACCTTGCAGGCAAAGAGCTGCTCTCTTCAGAACTTGGATGAAGTACAAATCAGGTTTAAAAACCTATTTCTCTGCTAAACTCTTTGACGGTTGTGGAAAATGTTTCTCCATACTTTCATGTCTTTTTTTTTTTTCAGATACACGATTGTTTGTTGTTAGGTGGCAGATGCTCATAATGGCATGCATGTGCAGCCCTAAGTCTTGTTTTCAGATGTGTAAAACACTATCATTTTACAGTATTGTACAGATTCTCCAGGGGATGACATGTATAAAAGGCAAAACGAAGAATTTTGAGATTGATTCTTCAGAAAAGCAAAGGTCAGATTTTCCTGTTTGATATACTCATGGCACTCCCAGTGAAGTAAAGAGAAGTCATATGTTACATCAGAGGACAGAACCTCAAAAAATGTCTTTTTGTCTCTGCTTACCAGTATAAACAAAATGAACTAATTTCAAACTGAGATAAACCCATAATCTCAGGTCCATAGTTTAGAGAAGCATGTGAAAGAGGTGAAAAGAGGCTAAAATCGTCATCATTTTAATGATACAGCTTATAAATCACAGTATTTTGGTATCCAAGAAAACAACTCTGGGCTGTAACTTGTGTCTGATTTTCTTCTCCATTCCTTCTTGTGGGGTCATAAGCTGCATCCAAGATGACTGTGAAGAGTACTTGTTTGAATGAGGTGGCCTTTACACTCTTCTTTGCACAGGTGCATGGGACTACCTAGAAGGCAATCTAGCGTATCAGAAGAAACTTACCTGCCTTGGAACACCAGGAAATATTTATGAAAATAAAGGCACCTTTGAGATACTCAGAGCTTATATTTCTCCCCCCCCCGATCTTGGATAAAAATTTCGAAAGTACCTAATGCCGTATTACATTTCCCAAATGCTCAGCAAGTGTAATTGGCGTAGAGTAAGTTTAGTAGTTGATACAGAGCGTAGTGTTCCTGAAATATTTTGTCTAGCACATGTTCCAATAAATCTCATTGTCAAATATTAACAAGCAGGGTACTGAATGTCACAAAAGAGAATAGCAGCTTTGCTGGCAGAGGAAAGCTTTGGCAGAGAGGAGCACATCATTTTCCTAACACAGAAAGTAAACGTAGCTGGGAAATGAGCAGAGGAAAACTCCGCTTTTACTCTCAATATAAGCATAATTCAATGTCCTCTGGAAAACCAATAGACTGTTATCCCAGTCATCAGGTGCAGCTTGTCAGCAGAGGTTGCGCTACTGGTAGAGTGGCATAGTTTTAGATAATCTGAAAGTATTAATCTGGAATAATACTCATGTAGTCTGGTTACCTGAACACACAGGGACTTCTTATGAGGCCATCAGGCTAAATTCTGTGTAGTAAGGTGTGAACTTCTGGATTTCTAAATGTGCTCCTTAAAAATCCAGTTCAAAGTCAAAAGACAGCATAATTAGCTACCATGGTCCCTGAAACAACAGCTGGGTTATGGAGGTTGTGATTCTGTAGTTTCATCTCATGCAGACTCCCCTGGACAGCAAGACCATTAGATGGGTGGCTGCAAGCACCATGGCCTGGCACAGATGTTCCCAAGCACTGCTGGTCTTCCTGGTCCTCTGCAGAGCCCTGGGATGGCTGCCTCCTTCTCTGTCCCACCTCCTGTCTGTATAGGAGGTGGCAGACTTCTAGCTGCCTTGGCACTGCTCTTGTGGGCAGCTCTTCCTTTAGCTCACTGATACCGTGTGCCATGTTATTGGGAATGAATCTTTTAGTCATGTTGGTGGTGCAGCTGTTTATGAGAGGGAAGGATGGAAATTTTCAGAGCAGTGATTCATTTCATTTTGCAGTGCTTGGGTGCCCGAGGTGAGATTCCCCCCCTCCCCAGGTTCCCAAGTGTGTAAGAATGAGCTTTGTACAGTTAGCTATAGGAATAAACTGTACAGGAAATTCTGCATGGTGTGCACTGAAGCTCCGCGAGCAGAACAGCAGGTGTTCCCCTGGGATACATAGCCTATTCAAAATCCCCACAGCACTTGTGTCTTACGTGGCACTGTGCAAAAAGGTAGGGGAGAGGTGTGCAGGAGAAATGAGGTGTGGGAGAAATTAGGATGCCACACATTGTGCATGCTCAGAAGATTGTTCTTGCCAGGATCAAGAAGGCTGACAGGGAAGTGTGTGAAGCTGTGACTACACATACCCAGAATTTCTAAAGCAGCACCTACCTGCTGGGGAACACATGCGGTAGCCTGGGCTAGGGACTGCAAGAGCAGCTGCTCAACAGCCCAAACTCCAGTTTTAGTGGGCATCACTCTGGCAAGGCTTAAAAGGGGCAGATCAGCATGACGCTGAGCCCAATTGAATACTGCTTCTGAAGACATCAGGCTTTCATGGTTGAAAAGATAAGCAGAAAAAGTTTATGTCTGCAAGTAGCATGAGGGGCATAAGCTTACACCTTCCCCAGGCAAGCCTTTAGTAGTACAGAAGGGGATGTGTGTAGTGGTAGCAAAGTGTGTTTCTCAAATAGTACAGCTATGCTATCAGGAACTGTGTGGTCACCAAGAGCCTCAGTGGCGTGATGGGAACGGATGGAACATGTCAGGATTTATCAAAAGATAATCCAGTTGGCCTGCAATCTGTAAAGCAGTTATAACCCTTCCAGTTTACAACCCATTTCAAGAACGTGATGCACAACTACCCCTTTCCTTTGCAGAGGAAATGGCCTGTTGTCTGAAGCAGACGGTCATCATCCCAAGGTTAAAAAGCTTGTTGGGAATCATCATCAAGTACTATTCGTAGCAGGTTTATACAACAGTAAGTGAGTGTTACAGCTTCCTTAGTTGCTGTCAACAGAGAGGTGTCTTGCTTCTGCAAGGTGTTTTGCAATTACGTTGAATTGTCTACAATGTCACTCCATAATTAAGGATTTAAGGTAGTTATCACAGAGTAAAATTGTTTGCCTTATCTAATGGGAAATCTGATTAGATGACTGGAGTAATACCTCTCATCTGTCTCGTAAACAGCTAACTATGTTCTTTACCCACTTCCCTACATGGAATATATTGCTTTGGGTATGTCCTGCAGGAATCTGCTTCGCAGATACAGTATTTGATACAGTATTGCTCCATTGTTTAAAATGTTACATTTAATCAATTATTTGATTTAAACACTGTATATTTTCTCTATTAAGACTCTTTTGCCATCTCAGGTTGGCTGTTCCTTTTCCTATGTGCCACAGGAAACACAGTCAAAGAAGGTATAATGTTTCATTAGATGATGCCATGATCAAAGCCATAACCAACCCACTGGAAAATCATACAGATTGGTAACAAGTGCTACTGATGTCCAAAAAATTCCAACATTACAATCAAAGTAAAAGGCTTGACATTTTCCCCTGTCACATTGCTGAAAATAATTCTGATGTACAAAAAGCATGCAGGTCTGAGGAGAAACAGCTGAATGCCTATTGTTATTGAATTTGTTTCAAAGTTGTAAGTTGCATTCCATGGCCTTTACCCTCCTCCATTAAAACCAGTAGGGTTTTTTCTTTCAGTTCAACAAGCACAGGACTTAGTCCCTTGTGACTTTTTTCCCTGTTTTCTAATTACTAAGCTACCTCATGTGTTGAGCAAAGCCGTTACCCTGCCCAAGTAAGCTGTAGAGGTAGCTTCAACAGAAACTGCTCAGTAAGAAACTGCCAAATTAATTGCTACTGCTTTCTATTACAGTAAAAAAAAAAAAATAATCAGGTACTGTCATTACCATCACTGGTGTCATGACGGCTGTTCACCACTGTCATTACAGGAGCATGATTGCTGCGCTTTGATTGCTGCAAAATCACATTACAAGAAGTATAGTGGAGCAGACTATTTGGCTGTTTTACAGCATGTTGCTGTCTTCTCTCTGACACAGAGCAAGACAATACTAGTAGTGCTATTAGTACTAACACAGCCATCTCCAATAAAGGAAGCATACTAAGTGGTTAGCAGACCTGCTGCCCAAAGAACTTCCAATTTAAGGCACACAAGCAAATAAAGCACAATCCAGGGAAGCATCTGCTCAGAGGTGGAGTACTTCCCAGAACAGATGGGTTTTTAGGACTGTCTCAAGGAAGGAAAGCAAATTGGCATAAGCTTTTTTTCACAGTTTGTTTTTAATTGGCATATACAGTATTTTTATGAACAAAGCTAGGGTACAAAGTAGGAACTGGATAACTTTTATTGATCTCTGACACACCTGTGGGTATGGAAAAAGATGAATAAAATAAACAAGCATATGTATGGTGGCAAGTTGCCAGGTTCCAGTGAATCCTCATGTGAATATGATTAAACTTCAGCAGTGGCTCTGGCTCCCACCCTTGCCAGTTTATTTAGCAGTCTCCTAGATTGCTCTCAAATTCAAAAATTGATGGGAAAAACAAACTATTTCACTGGCTTTAGAACCAACAAAACCAAAACTGTTATGGCTTCCTGTAGATCTGCTTCCCTGACAATCACTGATTGAGGTTCAGAAGTGCTTCTAACTACGGGTGGGTCAGGCAAGGTTGTTACTTCCCGCTTTAGTCCTCCTAGTAAGACAAATAGTGAATCTTTTACAGAGTTGTGAGAACAACACATTCAGCTCAGTCATAATGAGAAAATAGTTTCTCAGAGAAAAAGGGGGTGGGGGGGTTTCACAGCCAATGTAGCATTTAGCCGAGCAGGATGGCCAGATGTGTCCAAGGAACATAGAAGGTGAGCTGGGGCAATTGCCTGCCTGCCCTCCATGGGGGCTGTGGTACAGCCGTGCCTGTGGCATGGGTGGTTTAGGAGGAACGGCCCATGTCCTTCTTTCTTCAGGCAGTGTGGCAATTTCAGGAAATAGTCCATCTGCTGCCTGCATGCCCTTCTGCTTCATCACAGCTTGTGACCTTTGAGCAAAGAGCACAAAATATGGTTTAGGAAGCGTGGTAAGTATTTCTATTAGTCTTTTTCTTAGGTGTTGCACCTAAAATATCACTATGTAAAGTAAGCACAAAATATCACTAGCATCTATTAAAATGCCCCAGAAAATAACCCTGCACTTTATAATTTAAAATAGAGCACTTTCCTAATATGTTACTTTTGTAGGTATGCTTACTACCTGTGGAAAGAAGGGATTCCCTGGGAAACAATTATCTGCTTAACGTGATGTTGCTTCTGTATTTAACCTGTAGTTTGTATCGGAGGAGGGGAGGACACAGAAAAGGCATGGAAGAAGGGAAATTATTTTTTCTGTTTAGTTTGTGGAGGATTTTGCATTGCCTTTTTCATAAGGACAGTTGTCCATGTTTAAATGACATTCATGCTACTGCTGAGTTTTACAAAAACAGCAACCAGTGCTGACCGGTTAACCAAGGAGTAAAACTCTGTACATTGAGGTGAATATAAAGTTTTTCCACATTTCCTACTGAGACCTTATCTCATAGCTTATCATACAGACCAAATAAAAATGTAATTTAGTTGACGTCACTTCATGCTAGAATATTAATGGAGCCAGAAAATATCTGCTTAAGGAACTTGCTGATCTTAATGACTTCTGTGATATCTTATCTAGGGAAGAATTTTATATGTGCTCACATCATAATCTGGATAAGCAAAATAAGGAAAAATAAGGAAATATGTTAGGTCATAAATTCCAATTAAAATTTTGCCTCGTGAAAGCTCTATGTGTAGAATAAGGAAAATGAGTTGTTCTTTCCTAAACAAATCTGTACATGAAAAGGTCGTCATCCTATTTACTGTTTGGCACTATTTTTAACATATGCATGCACTAAAGTAATCAGCCTTTCTGCTGTAAAATGTTCAAACCATTCTTAAAGTTTACAATTGCTGTGAAATTAACGTAATTCTGTCATTAACCCTCATTAGCTCAACAGTATTTCTTACTTGATTGTTTATCCCTGTGTGCAACTTGCAATTATAAATCCCCTGGTAATATACAAATGTATTCTACTTTGTAGAGTGCAAATGACAGAAGACTTCATATCACCCTTAAAAACCTACACATGATGCCATCTGCTTCATTCCTCTTCTCAGGGAAAGCACTGTGTCTGTGAAGTTCAGAACTAGAAAGAATGGGCTGGTTAAGACACAAATCCATATAAATTTGCAGCCTAGCATTATTTAGATCTGCACTGATGTGCTAATATTTGTCTTTAATTTTGTCTTTTTATTATCAATCACGTCACTGTACTTTCTTGTTTTAGCTGAGAATCAAAATTACTAACAGAGCCTGAGAAAAGTCCTTTCTGCCTTTCCAGGCTGGGTGGGAAGCACAGTCTCATGAGAGAGCTGAGTCCTATTTAGGTCTTGTCTCCAAAAGCATTTAAATAGTTTGGGAGAAGATTCAAACCTGTGCATTGTATTTCACAGAATCAGAGAATCACAGACTGGTTGAGGCCAGAAGGGGCTGCTGGAGGTCATCTTGTTCAATGTCCATGCCCAAGCAGGGTCACCTAGAACCGGCTGCCCAGGCCCATGTCCAGATGGCTTTTGAATATCTCCAAGGATGGAGACTCTGCAGCCTCCCTGGGCAACCTGTGCCAGTGTGCAGTCACATTCACAGTGAAAAAGTGTTTCCTGATGTTCATAGGGACCCCTCCTGTGTTTCAGTTTGTCATTGCCTCTGGTCCTGACATTGAGCACCACTGAAGCCTGGCTGTGTCTTCTTTGCACCCTCCCTTCAGGTATATATACATTGATAAGATCCTCCTGAGCTTTCTCTTCTCCAAGCTAAACAGTCCCAGCTTTCTCAGCCTTCAGTCTTCAGACACTTCTCCCAGACGCCATGATCGATCAAAGATTATTGAGAGTGGCCTCACAATGACATCTGCCAGCTCCTTCAGCACTCATGGGTGCATCCCGTCAGGGCACATCGACTTATGTATGTCGAGTTTGCTTAAGCATTCCCTGACCTGATCCTCTTCCACCAAGGGTACATCTTGCTTCCAGACTATCCCCATGGTCTCTGGGGCCTGGGATTGCCTTCCTAGCAAAGAATGAGGCAAAGAATGCATTAGTACTTCAGGCTTTTCCATGTCCTGTGTTACCAGGTCCCCTGTCCCATTGAGCAATGGGCCCACATTTTCTCTAGTTTTCTTTTTGTTACCTATGTACTTACAGAAGCCCATCATGTTGTCTTTGAAATCCTGACCAGATTAGATTCCATTTGGGCTTTACCTTTCCTAACTTCGTCCCTGGATGTTTGGACAATGTTTCTGTATTCCTCCCAGGCAACCTGTCCTTGCTTCTACCTGCTGTATGCTTCCTTTTTGTGTTTGAGTTTGGCCAGGAGCTCCTTGTTCATCCATGCAGGCCTCCTGGCATTTTTGCCTGACTCACTATTTGTTGGGATGGACTGCTCTTGAGCTTGGATGAGGTGATCCTAGAATATTAACCAGCTTTCTTGGGCCCCTCTTCCCTCCAGGGCCTCATCCCATGGGACTTTTCCAAGCAGATCTTTGAAGAGGCCAAAGTCTGCACTCCTGAAGTCCAGGGCTGTGATCTTGCTTTTTACTGTCCTCGCTGCCCTCAGGAGCCTGAGCTCCACCATCTCATGGTCACTGCAGCCAAGGCTGTCTTTGGCTTTCAAATTCCCAAAAAGCCCCTTGTTGTTGGTGAGTATGAGGTCCAGGTGAACACCTCTCCTCGTTGGCTGAACTGATTTCAGTTGAGTTGTATTCAAATTGAACTTTCAAATATTGAAGTTATAAACATGTTCTGATGATCTAGAGTAAGTTTAATTTAAAAATGTCATGTTAGAAGACGATTGTCATTGTTGAGAGAAACCAAGTCATTCAGGGGTGATGGGTAAAGCAATGCCTAACATGGGAGAACTCACCAGTGGTACCGCTTGTCACAGACAAAAGCAGCCAGTCCCCAGCTGACTGTTCACATCTTGCTTCTGCAGAAACTTAGATGCTATGACCTGCTGGGCTTACAGGCATCTTTCAAAAAAACTATTTTTAAAAACACTAGTCCAATGACTCCCCAGCAAAAGAGAGTAATAAAATGGCAAATAAAGCTAGTAAAAACGGGAAAAAAGTGTAATTTGTCTAATGCAGGAGTGCATTAAGACTACAGAATGCAAGAATTATGTATGTGAAGCAAAACTGGATGTGCTTTTAAAATTTGCTAACAAAATTATTAGCCTAGCAAGTCTGAGCCTCTTTCAGTAGGTTTAGTTCTGTTTCCTTGAGAAATAATAACAGAGTTCGCCAGTGACAAGCAAGCTTTCCTTAAATACACCACTGTTGACCTGGGGACAAAAGTGTCACATTTTACAGTACTGCTAAGTGTGCCAGGAATTAACTAGCCTAGCTGTGTAGATGCCAAGTAAGTACAGTAGGTGAGCAGTTCTTTACTTCAGTGAAAGTAAAGCTGTGCCTGATGTCCAAATCACGTCTATCAAGGGACACAGTTGAGGGCTTTTCCCCATCAGGCCTGCAAAGGCTATTTCTACAGGGAAAAAAGTTTAAAAAGAAGTGTGACATTTGCATAATCATCGTGAGGAGTTTGTATTAATTACTCTTCCAGTGGTTATTAGTTTTTAAAATAAATTCCCTGCTGAGCCAAGAAATATATTTACAGAGGGATATTTTTAGAAAAGACTTTCTCCCCCTTCCTTCCTCCCCCAAATGTTTCATTCATTCATAATTTTACGTCTGTCAAAACTGGTCTGTTACAAATTACACAAAGGATTTTATTCCTTGCACTCAGGAGGAAAATGTCTTTTGTGCTTGCAACAAAAATATTTTTAAATTTTTTTTAGTCTAAATAAATGAAAAAATGCCAGCTGACTGTTAAGAGAAGACAGGAATTGAGAAATGCTAATATTATGTTTGTAAATCAGATTGGATTAAAAGAAACCTTGAATGTTCTATAAGACCTAAATATGGCTCAGATAAAGAAAAATTCAGATCACATAATTAATTCTTGTTAAGATGAAAGTGAGGTATAAATAAAAAAAAAAAGTATTTCCAACACAGTGCTCTCAATAGTTCCTCATACTGCTGTTACATTGCAAAAGCAGGAAATGCCACATGTGTACAAAGGGTGTAAGAATACAAACACAGTTCTGTAAACACTGTCGGGTTTGTGAGAACAATAGCATTTCTCAAGACTGACTGATTGTGTTGTGTATACACAATGCCTTCTCTCTCTGCTAAATACTTACGACAAGAAAGAGAACGAACTGTTTATTTGTCAGCTGAGTATATTTTCCTCTGGCTACAATAAGTAAAAGATGAGTGTTAGTATAGTAAATTTTTCCGTGTCAAAGCAGAGCTCTAGCTGATGCCACTAGAAGCACGCTCCTGCCCACACTTGCTAGAGAAACAGCAACTCCCTGGCCCAGAATGAAGTCCCAGGTTACAGTTGCCCAGCACAGGCTGTCTCTGCAGTCCGGCTGGTGTCAGCTGTGTTAGAGCACCGCATTAGCTAGAGGATGTCTAATTCTCTGTCAGGACAGGGCTTCATTCTGTCTAAGTGTGGAAACAGCACTAAAGCTTCTTCAACTCTGCCGTGTCCTGCGGGCATGGCTGTGTCTTCCCCACCCCTGGGTTGAAGGCTGTGCCTTGCCAGACAGCTGGTGACCCCTGAGGCTGGGCTGATGCTTTCACAGCACAACAGCCCCCTCCCAGAGCCGTGTGTGTGTCTGCCGGCTGGCCTGCCAACCCAGGCTACACACATGCTGTGTGGGTTGGGCTGAGTACAAAGAAATTTACTAAATGCTTTCTGATTTTGGCAGATCTTCCGTCTGTTCATCCAGCTCAAGACTCTTCATAGGGGCTGATATTTTTAAAGTACCTTCTAGGCCTCTGCTCCCCATCCAAATCCAAAGTGTAAGAAGCCAATGCTTTGCCCTTTTCTGTGTAGGTTTCAAGTCTGTCAAACTGCCTACATGTGCTGGTCACCCTCTTTCTGTCACACAAGATTCTCCCTTTCTTAATAAAAGATTTTTGCAATGTTTCCTTCCCTCCTTCCTTCCTTCCTTCCTTCCTTCCTTCCTTCCTTCCTTCCTTCCTTCCTTCCTCCCTCCCTCCCTCCCATCCTTCCTCCCTTCCTCCCTCCCTCCCTCCCTTCCTCCCTCCCTCCCTTCCTCCCTTCCTCCCTCCCTTCCCTTCCTTCCTTCCTTCCTTCCTTCCTTCCTTCCTTCCTTCCTTCCTTCCTTCCTTCCTTCCTTCCTTCCTTCCTTCCTCCCTCCCTCCCTCCCTCCCTCCCTCCCCTCCCTCCCTCCCTCCCTCCCTCCCTTCCTTCCTTCCTTCCTTCCTTCCTTCCTTCCTTCCTTCCTTCCTTCCTTCCTTCCCTCCTTCCTTCCTTCCTCTCCCCCCACTATTGGCAGACATCTAAATCACTAAAGGCTCATCTGTTGATGCTGATTTAAACTGAATGTGGTTGTAGTTTGTCTTTCTTGATTGTTTTTTCTGACAACCCTGGTCTAACATACCAAGGGCATGCATCATACTTGTAAACATTTTCCAGTTTCTCACATTTGTCTCCTTTGAGGGAAAGGACTGAGCAGGAATACTCATCGAGTACTTCTGGGAACTTCTTTCTCTGCTCTGGGATGCAATGCCTTCAAGATTTTCCTTGTTTCCTTTCCATTGCTGATCAACCCACAGCTCTCAAATTATTTGTAAGCACCTTTCTAACTGGACTTCACAATCAGGATGCAAATGACTAAATGATTTTGTTTTTTCAAAGTGGTACAGTTCTTCTTCATCACTCCTGAGAGCTTGGATTTTCAGGTGGGACCAGGTCCTGCCTCTGCCTCTTCTTGGTTCACAGAATCACAGACTCACAGAATCATTAAGGATGGAAAAGACCTGTAAGATCATCAAGTCCAACCATCAACCAACACCACCATGCCCATTAAACCATGTCCCACAATGCCTCGTCCACACGTTCCTTGAACACCTCCAGGGATGGTGACTCCACCACTTCCCTGGGCAGTTTATTCCAGTGTCTCACCCCTCTCTCAGTAAAGAAATTTTTTCTAATATCCAGCTTAAACCTCCCCTGGTGCAACTTAAGGCCATTTCCTCTTGTCATGTTGCTAGTCACTTGGGAGAAGAGACCAACACCCACCGCGCTGCAACCCCCTTTCAGGTAGTTGTAGAGAGCGATGAGGTCTCCCCTCAGCCTCCTCTTCTCCACACTGAACAACCCCAGCTCCCTCAGCCGCTCCTCATCAGACTTGTGCTCCAGACCCCTCACCAGCTTCGTCGCCCTTCTCTGGACACGCTCCAGCACCTCAATGTCCTTCTTGTAGTGAGGGGCCCAAAACTGAACACAGTATTCGAGGTGCGGCCTCACCAGTGCCGAGTACAGGGGCACGATCACCTCCCTGCTCCTGCTGGCCACACTATTTCTGATACAGGCCAGGATGCTGTTGGCCTTCTTGGCCACCTGGGCACACTGCTGGCTCATCTTCAGCCGGCTGTCGACCAACACCCCCAGACCCTTTTCTGCAGGGCAGCTTTCCAGCCACTCGTCCCCAAGCCTGCAGCATTGCATGGGGTTGTTGTGACCAAAGTGCAGGACCCGGCACTTGGCCTTGTTGAACCTCATACATTTGGCCTCAGCCCATCGATCCAGCCTGTCCAGATCCCTCTGCAGAGCCTTCCGACCCTCAAACAGATCAACACTCCCACCCAACTTGATGACATCTGCAAACTTACTGAGGGTACACTCAATCCCCTCATCCAGATCATCGGTAAAGATCTTAAACAAAACCGGTCCCAAAACTGAGCCCTGGGGGACTCCGCTTGTGACCGGCCGCCACCTGGATTTCACTCCATTCACCACGACTCTCTGGGCTTGTCCATCCAGCCAGTGTTTTACCCAGCAAAGAGTGCACCTGTGTAAGCCACGATTTGCCAGCTTCTACAGGGGAATACTGTGGGAGACAGTGTCGAAGGCTTTACTAAAGTCCAGGTAGACAACGTCGACAGCTTTTCCCTCATCCACTAGGTGGGTCACCTGGTCATAGAAGGAGATCAGGTTGGTCAAGCAGGACCTGCTTTTCATGAACCCGTGCTGGCTGGGCCTGATCCCTTGGTTGTCCTGCATGTGCCCTATGAGCACCCTCAAGATGAACCTCTCCATAATCTTCCCCGGCACCGAGGTCAGGCTGACAGGCCTGTAGTTCCCCAGATCCTCCTTCCGGCCCTTCTTGTAGATGGGCAACACCTTGGCAAGCCTCCAGTCATCCGGGACCTCCCCCGTTAACCAGGACTGTGGATAAATGATGGAGAGTGGCTTGGCAAGCTCCTCCGCCAGCTCCCTCAGCACCCTTGGGTGGATGCCATCAGGCCCCATAGACTTGTGAGTGTCCAGGTGGCATAGCAGGTCGTTAACTGCTTCCTCCTGGATCACAGGGAGTTTATTTTGCTCTCCATCCTTGTTTTCCAGCTCAGGGAGCTGGATTCCCTGAGGATACCTGGTGTGGCTGTTAAAGACTGAGGCAAAGAAGGCATTAAGTACCTCAGCTTTTTCCTCATCCTTTGTGACGATGTTCCCCATCGTCAAGAGTGGTTACGACAGGAGCCACTCCTCACTGCTGGTGGGTGCAGGTAGCACCCCGTGGGACAGCTTGGCCAGAACAATTCTGGCCCCCTGCAAAGCTGGGCATGTGCCACAGTAATTCACCTTTCTTAACGCAGGTTAACTAAGAAAGGACTCAGGCTCTTGTCTGCTTCAGTTTCCACATTTTTCTCAAGGGTTTAATTATAAAAATTGACAGTCTTTTAAAAGAGGAGCAGATAAACATCTCCAAGAATTTGGGGCAACTGTTTAACCCCTTTACAGGACTGATACTTCGTGACCTCTCCACAGCTTCCCAGTCTCTGACTCAGCATTGCATCACTTGTGGACAAGCAGTTGCTTTTTTTCCTTACAAACAAATTGCTAAACCCTCATGTTTCCCATCTGCTGAATCCTTGGTCCCAGAAGACCACAATAGAAGCACAGTGCTGTACTCCCTGTCCTTTGGGCCTGCACAGGCAATGTCTTGGCAGGGCGGGTACATGGTGGCCTCAGTGAACTGGCCAGCCTCCAATCCGAGGGAGACTCGGGAAAGCTTCTGCTACACAAACCCATTTAGCTGAGGGGATCAGGTTTTCAGACCGGTTTTAAGCAAGTCTCCCTGGCCCTTTGAGGCCCTGTGACCATTCTGGACTGCCTTTCATAGCTGGTTTTTGATGACTTTTCTGACCTTAAATGGTCTGAAAAATTTTTTTTTCTCCAGAGACATGTTCCTTTGCTCAAGGAAGTCTGTATTTCAGTATTTTCTCATGAAGAGTTACATTACTCGTGCAGAAGACATACTTACTTAGGAATACCAGTTCAAATACTTCTACCAATAATTACTCCTGTCCCTCAAATTACAAAAGGTCATCTTTTGTATGGGAAGGTCTGGGAGTCAGACTTTGCTCCTGACCCTTTCTTAGCTATAGGGAAACCTGGGATATACCCATATAATAAAAAAGAAAACTATGCAGAATGGTAAAACGATGCACTTCTGCCTTTTCCAGACTAACAGATGTGTAACACTGCTGTCTTTCATTTTACCATTAAATGTATCACAGGGTCTTTTGTCTGGCAATCGTTATATTAAATTCAGCCAGTTTTGCTGAAGGCTGAAAGTTATTTCCATAGCACAGCTGTTTTATATCCTTCAAGCCAAGCTTCCTGGGTCTCTAAGCCACCACACGCATGACAAAAGCCCTCACCAAGTACAAGTCTATTGACTTCACCAGTGATGCCCCTGGAAATGCACTGGGAGTTGTTACAGGACAGGCTGAGCCATGCTGGGAGGCCATGGGGGTATGAGGTGGTTATCCAAAAAAGAGGTTTTTCTTTTCTAGCATTCACAAGTTAAAGTCTGCTACGAACACCAATTTTTAATCTGGTTAATGACTGTGGGAAATGCATATGCAGTTAAACTAACTTGTTCGTGATCTCTTGATCAGCTGTCCTCTGCTGAGTAGCACAAACCTGGCTATTCCATCACCTTGGTCAGCTATTCAGCATAAGTGAAGTCCTGAGAAGGACACTGCTCACCTGAGAAAGCTACTCAGCAACTTAGCAATGGGTTTGTTGCCTGAAAAGAGTTTTAATTGTCAGGTTTTTTAATACACTGGACTCCACTACTTGAAACAAAACCTTGAGTTGTTTACCTTTTCAGATCAGTTTACGTAACTCTCTAGGCCCTTATTGGGAACGTAATCAGACTTCTAGGAAGTGCTGAAGAAGCGCATTCCTTCTCTTTCTCTGAAAAGGCAAATTCCTTTTCATTTCTGCTTTACTACACATCAGCCAAAGTAATGGGAAGATTTTTGTTATTTTCAGTGGACTTCAGACTAGGGCTATTGCCTTGATGGTAGAACTGGTTTTCTGATCTGAAGCCTGAAACAACAAAGAGTTTCTGTGTATTTATGTTTTATCTTGCTATCTAATAGCAACAAACTCTTCCTCTTTTATTTTCAAAGCTTTCCTTGCTGACAGTGATGACTTAGATCTTTTACAAGTTTGAAAACAGACTTTTTCAATAGACTGGTAAACCAAGATATCACTCTGACTTTCAAAGACTTGAGTGCATTGGGAAGAACACGGATTCAAAATAATGTTCAGGGTAGCATTTAAAGGCATTAGAAGTTTATTTGGAATATAAATATGAGTCTATTTTTAAACAGTATAAAAGCATTGGTGTGGGCATGATGTCTCAGGACAGAGGCCAAAGATAAGGGACAGAGGTAAGACCTTTCATTAGACCAGAGCAAAATACAAACTGAGAAAATTACCTAGTATTTAAGTAGATATCTACAAACTGATATCTTAAAGAAAATACACCTGTTATGTGTGAAGTAAAGGGTCCATTAATCTGTAGTAAAACAGAAATGAAAAGGAATTTGCCTTTTCAGACAAAGAGAAGGAATGATTCCTAGCTTGATTAAATTACTAGTATAGGTGAAGGTAGATCTTGAAAAGTTACTAGTTTTCAGTTTGTTTGTGGTTGTAAGGAAGTTCCACCTCTGCCTGATTATCTAACTCTTTCCTTGGGTTGTGCTTCTCTTGAACAAGTAGCTCATTATATTAATCTTAAAAGGAGCACTGAGCAAAGTGAAGGGGCAGCAGCTTGTGTCATAGAGCTAGCTAATGACAATAAATTCACAAATGCTCAGCGGGAGCCTTCACAGGCTTTGAGAACAGGACTAAACACCTCTCAGACAACTGGGCTACAAGATACTATGAAACTCTGGGAACGAGCAACAGAAACAACCAGGGCGTGGGGGAAAACCTTTAACTCGGAGCTCATTAATGAAGGAATTGCTTTGCAAAACTGCTTGTTTGACTGTGTAGTCATTGTGGGATACAGCACTTAATGGGGACAGAGGGTCAGCTAGTACAGTCATCCCACCTGTTGTGGCGCTGGGGGCTGCACTGTGGAGAACTCCTGGGAAACAGAAGCACTAAACTGTAGAGTGATGGTGCTACAGGCTTTCTTTTCCCCATGTACATCTAGATTGGATCACTTCCTTTGTATACTAGGGCGCAGAGTGTTTTTTTCTGTCTTCATTTCTCTTTGAGCACAGGGAGAGAGAGAAACTTACATTCTACATGGCAGCGAGGGTATGTGTAGCACACAGCCCCAGCCTGTGTGCTACATGGGACTATGCTAACGGTAAATCTCACTTTCTTTGTCTTCTGTGACACTTTACTGCAGGCAAGGCAGATTTTCCTCTTTCTGAGCAAACAATTTTTCTTTACAGCAACATTCCCTTTCCATATTTCCATGTTTCAACAATTTTTGCAAGAGTTTGCAAAGTGTAAGGACACAAGAAAAGGCAGATATAAGAGATCCAACTGTTGCTTGCACCGCAGCCCCTCCATGCTCATTGGTAGTAGGCAGGAGCTTCAAAAGACAGCTTACACTAATCTTAAGGTGGTTTTAAGCTACCAGATTGATGTAAATGCTACTCATGCAGTGTGTATTTGTCCTGCACAGTACCCATGACTTAATTGTGCAGATACTGTACAAACAAAAATGTCCTGCACTGAACTTCTGGCCGTCTAAAAACAACATGCCAGAATTTACTCTCCTGCAGTGGTTATCCTCCTTGTACGCTTCTTACCTAGAGAGGGGCATGACTTGTGGCACAACATTAATATAGAGATGTGAGCATGCTGCTGTAGCAGATGGATTTCCATTTGGATGTGTATTGCTGCAGTCTGTATTAGGTGGTCTGTTCTACAGCAAAGGAAGGTGCAGAACAGGGAGACTGCATGAGGTGAGATGATCCATGAAGAAAAACGTGCCAAATATGAGCTGAGCACTTTTAAGAGAGACAGGTACCAAGCAAGCTTCTCTCAAATCATTAGTTTTGGATGAAACTACCACATGCCAAGCAGAAGTATTGCTGTCAGTGCTTTCTGAAGGGAAGAGCAGCATGCTGAGAAGGCCTGTGCCTTCCCCTGATGATCACAGTGAGATACATCCTCAGCACAAGCACTGAAGGGAAAAGATTTATCACTGACAATACAGTGTGGAGACAAGAGGCCACATGTAGCTGGCCTCAGAAACTGCTTACTTGATGACAGAAACAGAGGGGATTCCCGTCCAACACCGGGGATCTTTACTGTACTGAGAGCTATTGCTGGCACCGTACGTTTTAACCTCGCCGTAGCAAGCCGAAGAGATATTATTTTGCCAGAGGGCACCACCAAGTGCTGGAGCATAAGCACTGCACGTAGACTTTGCTAAAGGAGAAGCTGTTACGAAACATGCTAACTATCCTGTACAAGTTTTTGGCCACGCCATAATGCATTTTTTTCCGTAGTGCCAAAATAAACTAAAGGCCTTTGACATTTTTTTAAATATGGATTAACTTGAAAGCCCTTCAAACACAGTTTAAAGTTTCCTAAAATAGAATTGGAAAAATGGAAGAAAACCGAAATGAAGCTTCAGGGCATGAAGCACTTAAAATTAATTTTAATTTTTTAGGTGACTGGGTTTCAAACTGAAGATGCTCCTGGTGATGATAATGCACAACATAGTACTGATGTATCTACAGCTTCCAGTTGTGAAATCAGCTTGTTTCACTCCGGGTCCCCTACAGCATGCTATGCTGCATGCATGAGACCTACACACATAGAGGAGGTAGTGTGGTTGAAAAGATCACCTACTACTTTATTTTATGCTTAGAAAAAAAATTATTGTAACCAAGTGTGTGTAATCAGAGTTTTTCATGGCAACATGAATTTTAAAGGAATGAAGAATTTAAATGTCTTTAAATAGTTACAAGATTAAATATCAAAAAACCTGTGCTCTTCTTGGCACCCTAACCCATCTGCTACCACGGGCTGTGTCATGAGACCAATTTTCCTAGTGCAACACCCACCTAAGGAAGAAACAGGAGAGGCCACCCCATGATCACCTTGCAAGCCAGGAGGGCTGCAGTCCTGGAGCAAAAGTCTTAGCATTGCTGGAAAGTGCCTTCTAAGGGGCTTGTACATCTCTGTCTAACCCAAAAAGCCTGAAAGCAGATGAAGGTAGGGAGACTTTGCTGAAGCATCTCTTGTAAGCTGCCAAGTGGGAGAAGCTAGTTTTCAGTCTGCTGTATACAAGAGGACTGTGCTAGCTGTCAGGGCTACATTCGCTGTTAATGCAAGAGAAGAAAGTATTTACTGGATGCAAACTGTGTTTAAAATCCTAATAGCATCATCAGTTTTAATGCTTTGCAATGAAATAAATAATATTTGACTGTAGGGCAAATCACAGCCCAAGCTTGTTGGCTGCTTTGCTGCCCAGCATTTTGATCCATGTCTTGAAGAGATCAGTATATGCTTATTGAATTTAGGCAGAATTCACTGTTTTCCAATACAAAACTGCCCCCCTCAGATAATTTACCAGCACCTGCATTTGCTCCTCGCATACTGGATCAGATTTTTCTCACAAATCTGATACCTCTAAAGAAAACCAGCAGGACTATGACATATATTTAGCAATATCTTCAGTTTAGGAATGTACTCAGTCAAATGTTTATCGACATGGGATTCCTGTTTTAGCCCAGCGTTTAAAATACTGTAACTCATATTCCTTTCCTGTATGTTAATACCACTTTACTCTTTTTGACTTGCTTCCCTCTACTCCTTGTCTGTCCCAGTGTCAACACGTAACTGCAAGAGCAGGTGGCTGAAACCAAGCTGCCTCCTCCTGAAGCAGAGTCACTGGGATTTTCCCTGTGGGCCCAGCAGCAGTGTCCAAAGCCTCATCTGAAGATCCTGGCATTGCAGGACTTACTCTGAAATATCCCTTCCAAGCTCCTACTGGATGATTTCTACAAGGACTGGATGTGTGCTTTGGAGAAGCAGAGCAGCAAGAGAGATTGGTAAAACTGAAAGAGTAAGTTTTTCAAGCAGTCCCACTGCTATGGACCTGCTGGGACCCCTAGGTTAAAGGAGGCAAGGACTCCCACAGGAAACTCTAACATTCCTTCAGCAGCCCTAGGTCCCTGCTGGGAATCACAGCCCCTTGGGACTCCTGCAGGACAGGCAGGGAGACTCAACAGGGAAGTCAAGCTGATGCTGGAAGCATTGATTTCAGAAACTATGCAACAAGCTTACTCAAAGTGCTGGAAGATCTGACATGGTGGCAGAGTTTGCTGAGGTGCTGTGCTGGGAAGAGCAGAAGAGGCAACCCAGAGAAGAGAAGGTATGAGTCACTGAGAGAAAACGGACCTGCCTCAGTAATGCTTTTTGTGGGAGATACAATCATTTCCAGCAACAAAAGGCCAGACTTGGAATAGTCTGATTCGCCTCAAAGGGTCCTGCTGGGTTTGACATGCATCAGAGCAGACTGGTCCTTTCTTGGCGCACTTTGCAGAGGGCTTCCATGCCCCAACACAGGGCAGGAGTGTTTCTTTGGAGTAGCCATGCTCCAGAGACCCTGTGTGGTCAAGGACCTGACCAAGGGTCAAAGGAAGACTAGGGAAAACAAACCCCAAGTCCCTGAGACCCTAGGGAAGGTCCAGAGCAAGTAAGACTTACCCTCAGTGGATGAGTACCAGGTTAGGGAGCACTTAAACAAACTTGATGTACATGGGGACAAGTGCTGAGGGAGCCAACAAGGAGAGGTGTACTACTGGACCTGGTACTGACAAACAAAGAGGGACTGGTGGAGGACATTAAGGTTGGGGGCAGACTTGGCTGTAGTAATCATGAGACGATAGAGTTTAGGATCATGTGCACTGTGCACAAAACAACAAACAGGATTGCAACCTTGGACTTCAGGTGGGCTAACTTTGATCTCCTCAAGGAACTGCTTGGAGAAATCCCATGGGTTAGGGCTTTAGAGGATAGGGGGGCTCAAGAGAGCTGGATGATATTCAAATCCCACTTCCTCCAGGCTCAGGATTGGTGTATCCCTAAGAGCAAGAAATCAGGCAAGGGAAGCAGGAGAGCTGCATGGTTGAGCGGGTAGCTTCTGAAAAAGCTCAAGCAGAAGAAGGAAGTTTACAGCATGTGGAAGAAGGGAATGACCACTTTGGAAGATTACAAGAATGCCATCAGAGTATGCAGAGATGAAATGAGGAAAGCCAAGGCCTCCTTGGAATTAAACCTGACAAAGGATGTCAAGGTCAACAGGAAGGGTTTCTCCAAGTACATTGGAGGGAAAAGGAGAAAATGTGGGCCTGCTGTTGAATGAGATGGGTGTCATGGTGACAGATGATGCAGAGAAGGTGGAGTTAGTGAATGCCTTCTCTGTTTCAGTCTTTACTGCTCCGGACAGCTCTCAGGAGTCCCAGACTTTGGAGGTAACAGAGAAAGTCGGGAGGAAGGAAGACTTTCCCTTGTTTAAGGAGGATCAAGTTAGAGACCAAGTAAACTGGACATCCGCAAGTCTGTGGGTCCTGATGGGATGCACCCGCGAGTGCTGAGGGAGTGGCAGAAGTAATTGCTGGGCCACTCTCCATCATCTTTGAAAGGTGCTGGAGAACAGGCAAGGTGCCCGAGGACTGGAGGAGAGCTAATGTCACTCCAATCTTCAAAAAGGGAAAGAAGGAAGACCCAGGAAACCACAGGCCTGTCAGCCTCACCTCCATCCCTGGAAAGATGATGAAACAGTTCATTCTGGGCATCATCTCAAAGCATCTGGAGGAAAAGGTTATCAGAAGTAGTCAACATGGATTCACCAAGGGGAAGTGATGTCTAACCAATCTGATAGCCTTCTACGATGGCATGCCTGGATGGATAGATGAGGGGAGGGCAGGGGATGTTGTCTACCTTGACTTCAGCAAGGCTTTCAACACCATCTCCCACATCATCCTCATAGGCAAGATTAGGAAGTGTGGGTTAGAGGAACGGACAGTGGGGTGGATTGAAAACTGGCTGATACATAGGGCTCAGAGGGTTGTGATTAGTGGCACAGAGTCTAGTTGGAGGTCTGTAACAAGTGGTGTTCCCCAGGGGTCAGTACTGGCTCCAGCCCTGTTCAATATATTCATCAGTGACCTGGATGAAGGGATAGAGTGTGCCCTCAGCAAGTTTGCTGATGACACAAAACTGGGAGGAGTGGCGGACACACCGGAAGGCTGCGCTGCCATTCAGCGTGTCCCGGACAGGCTGGAGAGTTGGGCAGAGAGGAACCTTATGAAATTCCACAAAGGCAAGCGTAGGGTACTGCACCTGGGGCGGAATAACCCCATGCATCAGTACGGGTTAGGGGCTGAGCTGCTGGAGAGCAGCTCTGTGGAAAGGGACCTGGGAGTCCTGGTGGCCAACAGGGTGACCATGAGCCAGCAATGTGCCCTTGTGGCCAAGAAGGCCAATGGCATCCTGGGGTGCATCAAGAAGAGTGTGGCGAGCAGGTCAAGGCAAATGATCATTCCCCTCTGCTCAGCACTGGTGAGACACATCTGGGTGATGAGTCCAGTTCTGTGCTCTCTAGTACAAGACAGCCATGGACATCCTGGAGTGAGTCCAGTGAAAGATGATGATGAAGGCACTGGAGCATGTCTTATACAAGGCTCCTTATACAAGGCTCCTTATCTCTCTCTACAACTACCTGAAAGGAGGTTGCAGAGAGGTGGGTGTTGGTCTCTTCTCCCAAGTGACTAGCAACATGACAAGAGGAAATGGCCTCAAGTTGTGCCAGGGAAGGTTCAGGCTGGATATTAGGGAAAAAATTTCTTTACTGAGAGAGTGGAGAGACACTGGAATAAACTGCCCAGGGAAGTGGTAGAGTCACCATCCCTGGAGGTGTTCAAGGAACGTGTGGATGAGGCATTGTGGGACATGGTTTAATGGGCATGGTGGTGTTAGTTGATGGTTGGACTTGATGATCTTACAGGTCTTTTCCAACCTTAGTGATTCTGTGATTCTGTGATTCTGTGAAGGAGAGGCTGAGGAAGCTACGACTGTTTAGCCTGGAGGAGAGAAAGTTCAGGGGAAGCTTATACACATAAATAAATACCCAGCAGGGAGAAGAAAAAGAGATGGAAACAGACTCACCTCAGTGATGCCCAGTGAAAGAACAAGAGGACATCAACACACATTGAAATACAGGAAATTGCCTCTCAACACAAGAAAACACTCTTTTACTGTGAGGGTGGTTGAGCACTGGCACAGGTTGCCCAGACTGTCTGTGGAGTTTCCATCTGTGGAGATATTAAAAACCTGATTGGACATGGCCCTGAGCAACCTGCTGTACCTGAGCTGCCTTGAGCAGGGGTTGGACTGCAGCATCTCAAGGGGTCCCATCCAACCAAAGCAGTTCTGTGGTTCTGTAAGAGAACAAACCCAACAACATTTTCTTTCTATACCTGGTGCAGTTGTTAAGTCAAAGTTAGCTGAGCCATTCTCCTTGTGAACCCTCTTAAATGAGTCCCTGTCGTGCTCTAAAGTAAGAAAGGTCCCCTCCTGTCTTCTAACCCTGGAGATCCTAAATACAAAAGCCTACCTCTCAAGATTTCCAAATATTGAATACCTTCTATTCATAGTACCCATGAGAAGTAAACAGAAATGGAAAGTCTCTGTTACTCACTATTCATCAGCTTTATACACTTTCTTTTCTAAGCTTTTCCTGTATGCAATAGGATAGAAACTGAGAATGTGGAAAAGTTCAGATAGTTCTGGACCACTTCAGCTCACCCTAAGTCTAACCATCTGCTTTAGCTGCAATCCCAATAAAGCCATGTGCCTTGAGATCAGTGCATGTTAAGACAGCCAAGAAGGATTTTGTTTTATTGGTCACTAGAACATTGTGTTACAGACTTGCAAAAAGTTAAAAAGGGATTCCCTTTTTCTTGTGGGCTTGGTACTCTGTAGGAGGAATACAAGTCTCCTGTCAAGCACTTTTTCTTATAAAGGGCTTGGGAAAATTACAGGCCATAAATACTGTCTGCTTAGTTCTACTTCTGCTCTGATTTTTTCCTTCTTTTAAGAGTTTCACACTGTCATCATTCTTTGAATTCCAGATGGAATGAGTAAAAGCAAAAGGCATGAATTCTTTATGCGCAACTTTCTCTTGGCAGGAATGTGGCAAATGCCAGCAAATGCAAGTGCTACTGAAATGTGCTTGTGAGTGTTAGAAAGGAAGGACAGGAATGGACTGCTCAGCTCATCAGACCCTTCCCCACTTCTGCAGTGGGCTTAGCACCCACTGCCTTTGGGAGCCCCTGCCCATCAGTCCCACAGCTCCCTGTGGGTCTGCACAGAACTTCTGTGGGCCTTGCTATGGTCACTGGAGCACAGCCTGGTAATGTTTGCCCTCTTCCCACTTTTTACAAGGCAGAGGCAGGCCAGGGTGCACTTGCAAACAGGACAGGGTTTTGGATTTCTGTGTGCAGAGAGCAGGCTTGGGAAATGCAAGGATAAGGAAGAGTGGTGTAGTTGGAGGGACCAAACAGTTTTGGCAGATCTGAGACCAGAATTCACTGGAATGAAAAGCAGCGACTGTTCTTACCTTGACTTGCTCAGGGGAGTTATTTTCCTTTAACTGTAATGTCCCTGTCTGTCTTTGGGCATGCCCTCCAGAGGTGCCAGACCCCTTGGAAAATCACAGAAGTTGAGGGGATCAGATCCATAAAGAGCAGAGACCTCAGTAAAACCTATGACCACATACTTCAGAGATATTTAGTCTGGCTTTTGCCCAGTGAGCATCTTGTAGCAACAATGCTTGGTCCTTTATGATTCCAGCAAGTGAAAACTGCTTCCCAAGATCCTGTGGTGCATCATTAAAAAAAGAATACTTTTTCTTAGTTTCCTCTTGTCAAAATCCCACATATTGAGACAGAGTGCATTCCCTGTGGGATGGCAGAAGCGGAGAAAGCATTGGAGAAGGAGGCAGTGGGGAGGGTAGAGCCCATCTGTGAGTTACAAACTCAAGGAATATTGTTGGTTAGCAGCTGTCAGATCGGATCCACAGTTACAGGGTCGTGGTAGATTAAGGCAGCAGGTGCCATTCTAACCAGAACATCAAGTGCTCAAAGCCTTCTGTGCCTTTTTTAAACATTTTACTGATCCAAAAACATTTTAATGTTGGAAAATTGCCATTCAACCTCTGTAGGGAGTTGCTGCTGAGCTGAAATAATACAAGTGTCAGGCACACTGCCCTACACTTGCTGCTGGCTTCATATTGCTTCTGAGATGGGCTGCTCTCAGGGACTTGGATGCAGTCAGCAGCAGTAAAATGATTAGAGATTGCTAATTATTTTCTCTATGTTAACCACTGGTATGCCTCATGTATTGTACAGTCAACACTGCTCTGCCCTTTTCTGTTGTATTCCTCATAGTGCCTATGCCCGTACTGTGGGAAACAAAAAACACACTGTGCTTGCAGTCATGTGTATCTAATGAAAGGCTTTAAACTCCCTTCTTCTAAGCTTCCTCAGCTACAGATTAGGACGTGCATCCTAAATGAAAGAATGAGAGAAAGATAATTCCCAAGATGCACAGAGTACCTGCAGTGTCTGACAAATCCCACTGGCCTCTCCCCAGTTTGCTGCTCCTCCTCCGTCCTCCCTGGCTCACAGCTCCTCACCCACATAGAACAAAATACCTTCGAGGATATTTCTAATCCATGTGAATGTAGAATCCAACTAATGGATGGATTTTTTTTCAGTGCCTCTGGGTGAAAGCACTGCAGTTGAAGAAGGCTATGTTCTTCCTCCCTCCTTCTCCTGTGTGCAAAACAACACAGGAATTGCCAGTGGAGCTTCTTTTTCATACCTCTGTTGCAGCTTGATGTCTCTGGTAAGCCCCTCCAGCCTCACTGTTGGTCTTAAAGCAACATCACAAAGAATGCACCCAGCAGGTGCCCTTCAATAGTTTTTCAGAAACAGAAAATATTTTCGAGGGTTAATGGTGCCAGTGTTTCCTGTTGCATTCCATCTCTGGTCCCCTTAGCTAGCCCTTGTTCCTGGCTGGGGGACTGGCTCCAGCAGTGACAGGAGAGCAGGCAGAAGAGCCAAACACCACAATCCAGCTGGGGCACTTTGACTCGCTGCTCTCCACTCAAATAACTCCTCTGACTCAGGCTAGGCTAGTTGCAGGACTGGTTTTCTGCTTCGGGCCCTGGTCCCTTGACTTCTAGCATTGCTTTTCATTCTGTGCTCCACTGGGAGGGTTTAAGAGATCAACAACAAATAAAATCATCTTGAACTAACACTTTTTTGCCATGCTTTTTTACGGTGTCTCTTTGTTTTTCAGCCTGGGTGCGAACAGTGGTTGAGGTCGGGTCTGATGCATTTAGCTGGATGCAGGCAATGAGCAGCCAGAAGCCCCAGTAGCTGCTGAAGGAGCCTGGGCTGCAGCAGTGACCCCCGGGCACTGGGGCCAGCAGAAGCTCGGTTGACTCACTGCTCAGAAAAGAGGGACTGATCCCATGGTCTGCCAGGAGCAGTTTTCTCCTTCCATCTCTTTCCAGTTGGAAGAGTCTGATCAAATAAACTGAGGATCAGGAAACAGACTTGGAAACAGACAAGCAGGCTTTCCATGTTTGAGTTGAGTGCTCAGTTGCAGGGATGAGCATGACTTATGGCAGGAGTTAATAAGGGAAGGTCATGTTTGCTTTTTCTGTATGAATGAGTATCTGTAATATGCATCAGAAATAGTTTTTCATTTTACCCATTGTGAGTTTACATATATTGTCATACTTTTGATAGTCAGTTTTTTCAGGTGAGTTTAAAAATATTTTAATATGAACAAACCACATCAGATTAAGGCCCTCTTGAAACAAAATTCTTCCAAGAGACTGGTTAGCAGCCCCAATTACAGAATCAAAACCAGAAATGGATTTGGAAAATAGAAATAGAAATGGATTGCAGCCTTGAGTTGCTGAAATTAACTACAAAACATGTACTGGGTATATCAGAGGACTCTAATTGTCCCTCTTAGATTACTTTTTGCTACTCTGATCTAGTTAAACAGCATGCTTTGCTGATTGCACTGTAGAAGTGAGAAGCAGGCCTGGCATTAATACGACTGCCTGGGAAATGAATTACTCCTTCTGTTGCTGGCTTCTCTGGCAGGAGTGATGAAAAATGATTTTGATAAAGCCAGAAAAAGCTTGCATTTTAACCACAGGAAAACTAAACCATGAGGACAACCAGTCAAGCTCCTCCTAAGACAGTAACCCGAGACACTAACAAATTATAGTAAATTTGACTTTTCAAATTTTTCCAAATTTTATCTACTGCCAGTCCCAATTATCCTAGAAAGTCCCCTTTCCCAAAGTAAAAATAAACAAATGACAATATTATGTATATAACAATAAAAATATTTTTAAAGTTAAAAAAAATCATGTATGTATGTATGCATGCATTCATCAGGAGTTCTGAGTTAATGTGTGACTGGTTTCCCTTTTTGGATTTCATGAATTTCAGAGCTCAGTCTCACAATTGTTTTAAGGTGATCTAATCTCTGCTCTAATGGCAGGCTCTAATTGCAGGCTCTGCTCAAATCCTTCCTTTGATTTTCTATGATCTAATTCCTATTTCACAGCTGATTTTTTTCATTTAAATTCCAGTCTCATTTATCCTCCTTTTGTTGAAGATGTTTTGTTGTTTCATTGCTACAGCAGAGAGAAACAATTTTACAATAAACCATTTTATATCCTCTTGAGTTCATGTTTTTGCTAGATAAACATGTATTTCCTTTCCATTAGACATTATTAAACCTATGTGGTCCTACGTAACATGTGCAGCATCTTTGATTTAGTTATAACACATTTTTACCATGTCAGTGTTTTACTGTCAGTTGTTGTACAAACCAGTATTCTGGTTCTGAGCTTCCTACCTGCATTTTGCTGAGTTGCAGATTGAAGGTTGTTGCCATAAAGTATTTAGCTAATATGGTATCATTCTATATTCTCTGATATTGCTACTTTTAGAAAGGAGGAAAAAAAGAATCCAGTATTGTGGAAACAAAATAGTTAATGTCTCACAGGCCTCTGCTGGCCTCCCTAGTTAAAACACACTTGCAGTTAATGCTTTTCCCAGACAGCAAGATTTAATTACAAAGGAATGGATTATTCACAAAAGGAGTGGATTATTTGTAAAAGGATGTACTGTCTAGAGCCTCCTTATCTGAAGGATTTAAACTGCTGCTGTTATCTACCATATCCTGCTTATCTGACACAGTTTTGGTGAAGAAGGAGTTGTACAACCTGCAGGTATATCAACTCTGTAACTGCCCCCTTTGGGCAGAGTTCGTATCAGCAGGGATGGTCACTCTGCTGCTCTGTCTTCTCTCCTACAGCAATAGTAATAAACCGCTTCTGTTTTGAACTGATCTAAATTGTATTCTGGTTATTTCTGCAACAGTGTCAAGATTTTTCTTCCAGCATATCCAAACAAATTAATGCCAGTGTAGGACCATGGAGTTAAGTGCTAGATTCTTATATTTACTTTGCTCCTTCTTTGTCATCAAGCATTCAACATCTATGCAGAATTTCACCCTCTTTTTTGTGATATGGTGCAATTTTGTAAAACTTCTGTGAAAATGGCAGTACTTCTGTTATTTCTGAATTCTCATCCAGCAATGTTTTTGCTGTATATTATTGGTCTTTGTGGGTTTCTTTTTCTATAGCAGGATTACTGGGATCAGCAGAACATTTTTCAGCAAGTCATCTATTTTTTAACCAAAATTTGTCTCTGGGCAGTCTTTCTGTACATGACCTTCATAAAAGTACTCTATATGTTATTCACAAGGGATCTGAACACATGAATTTTCAAACAGTGCTGTGGGAGTTCTGATGTATTATGTCAACTTTGAGCAACATACACGGACAGATATTTTGCAGGACTGCTCTAAATGAAAGAAGGGTTGCTCTCCTGCAGCTGGGTGGGCAGGGAAGTGAAAAAGAGAGAAATGGTACAGGGATCTTTCTAAGTCTCAGCAAAAAAGACCCAACAACAAATGGCTTAACAAAACAGCTGTTTTACTAAGAGCGAATAAAAAGAGGAATATAGATAGTGAGTAAATATTATGTCCCTTCAGATGCAGGGTACCCTGCTTTGTGCAGCATCAGAGGGATCCCGGATGGATTTCCAACACAGCATGCTGTGCAGATTCTGCCCTTGGAGAGGTTCCTCCTTCCCTCCCATGCTGCAGTGGCTTTTGTTTTGTGTAACAAACAGGAACATGTATCTTCTCCTGACAGGCTGCAGTATTATCTCAGTCAACATCCACTAGCACGCAACATAGGCCAGCATGGGTCACTGCCGCAAGTTCCCTTACAGCATCTACTCACGCTAACATACAGGCCATAAATACAAGGCCCAATAGACATGGCTTGCTCAAGATCAAACTTCTCAACTACTATGTTTTCTGCAAGGCTCCCAATACAGTTGCCTTATACAGAAGGTAGTGCTGTAACAAATGGAGACGTGCTCTGCATGTGCCTGGGAGACAGCATCCCATATTGGTGATGGCAGGAGTATAAAAATCCTGTTCCTTTTAAGAGTGAGAAATTTTCACCAGAATCTCTCCTGTTTGCTCAGTCATTGCTTAGTGTGTAAACAAGGCTGTAATGGCAACACATCTTTCTAGCACATTGCTCAAGGCCTCCTTGTCATATTGAGGTACAGCCCAGGGAATGCAGGAAGAGAAGGAGTAAGCAGGAAAAAACATTGCAGGCACAAGGTAACAAAGGAAATGGCTGCAATGTGAGTCACTAGAGCCACCATTTTAATCTTCTCCTCTTTCTGATGCTATTGCATATGTAGGAAATCTTTCTCCCTTGCAGCCTGAAAATTAAGGCGGCCTCTTCAGTCTTCTCTAAAGAGTATAGCGGTGAGGGCCGATGCAGGCTATTCCTGTACAAAAGAAAGCCTACACAGATGACACGACACCTGCTCTTTTTTCTTTATTCCAGTTTGTAAGGCCATTATGTACAGTAGAATACTTGAAGACTTTTCACTAACAACAATAGCTGTAAAAAAATGTAGCATCAGCACAGAGCAGAAATTCCTTTCCAGCTGTGTGAAACAGTGCCTGAATTTTCTAAGTGCAGGTATGAGCTATCAAACTGCTCTTGGCATATATATTTGTGACTAAAATTCAACTACACTTTTTGAAGAAACATGTCTACTAAATTTGAATACAGGTAATTAAATTCTACTTATGTAAAATCCTCCCTCCAAGCTGAACTAGGTATAATTTATAACAAAAGAAAAACATGTCCGTATCAAGGATGAATAATTTTAAGCTGGATCACAGCAACCTATCACGACTGAGAAAAAGAATTAACAAACATTTGACAAAATGAGATAAAAGTCATCAGTGGGACTTCTGTGAAATTACCAACCATGTTGTTCTTAAGCAAATATTTATCTGACTTACCTCAAGAACAGAAGAGATCGAGAAACAGTAAGATTGTAAACCCTGTGCCCAAACCTGCAGATATTGAAAAAGAGATCGAATGCCATCTCGTGGATGCCACAAGAACATAAAAATTTATTCCAAAAAGAAGTATTCATTAAAAAAAGAATGGAAGTATGCAAGTATATACATCTGCTTATATACAAATTATAACCAAAGGCATAATTCATTATTAACAGGAAGAAACATATTATGAACAATATAAATACACCTGCTTCATGAATTTTTTTTTTGCTCTATAGCTGAAGTAAACTAAAAATTCCACAGGTCAGTGGTCACATTGTCTGGTGTTATGGCCTGGCCTGTCATTAGTTAGGCAACTAATTAACAGCCTCAGCATTTGGGCTTAATATCCAAGATACTTCCATTACTAAATATCATTAAACAGAAGTTTTTCTAACATTTCTCTCTCCGTGCTGTCAGAGAGCAGAACAGAATGCATGCAACAGTAGCATATTTAGGACCTTTCTTTATTCTATTTTTCCTTCTTTTATACATATTACCACCATTCTTCTTTTGTTCAGCTGCAGTTAAGTAAACAATGATTCTGTAAGTCAAAGTTACTCAAACCAAAGCAATGAATTCAAATGTTAGCACTAAACAGATGGTGGGGAAGTAGGATGAGAGAAAAAAGAAATAGGAAGAGGGTAAATTTGAGCTAGAATAATTCTTAAAAATAATTTTGGCCTTACTCTGTAAAATAACTAGTGCCCACAGATCCATGAATTGGTAGCATTCAGTGTTTCGTGGTGTCTGATAATTAGTTTCTCGAGACAGTTCCCCTTCATGAGAATGAACTGGTTACCAGCAACTTTGAATGCTATTAGATACGAGGACATCATAAGTACTTAGACTGCTTTTTCTTATAAAAAATTAGCTAACAGAGGTAACTCCAGCAACATTTTTGTAACTACTTATATCAAACTCATAAAACTAGCAACTATGCTTTGTAAGAATAACTGGAAATGATTGGGAATTCACTTCAAGGACTTTGGTGATATTTCAAGATATTGGTATGTGCTTTTATATGAATATGCTTAAGTACACTATAGCAGTCATGAATAAGATCACCAAAACTTATTTGGCATATACACCACTAAGACAAGCTTAGGCTGCCTGCTATGTAATGGAGACTGAATATGCACTTACATTCGCTATCTTGAATGGCATATATGCAAATTCAGTTTATTTGAGCTGGATTAGCCCCTTAGGAACAAGAGTGTTAATCAGCTGGGCATATAAAAGCAGTGTAGCAACACACCTACAACATGAAGAGCAACTGGAAACAGGAAGTTAAAGAAGAGAACTCTTGAGCGGGCTTTTTTACAATACAGAGCAAATACAGGACAAGTGTTTCTGTCCAGATGTATTTTCCTGAAGGAAATCCCTGCAGTGCTAGGCTGACCAATCGTGGGAGAGTACAAATCATCGTTCATTAACAAGCAACTACAGTCTGTCGTAATTACATAACAGCAACAAAATCTATTTTCACAGATTTGCCCAGATGGCTGCCGTATTCTGAAGCATTTGAGCTTTTCTAAAAAAAAAAAAAAAAGATAAAAAAGGCAAAAATAGAGTTACCGGGGAAGAAACGTTCACCGTTTCTAGGCACGGGTGAAGAGCGCAAGACGTGACTTCTCAGGTAAGCGGGCTTACAAAGCCAGGTCTGGCAGCCGGCTGCCACCGTGAGGAGGCGTTGCTAACGTTCCGCTTGTCGTTGCACGAAGGCTGCCGCACTGGCCGGACCCAGTCGCTCCCCGAGCCCGGAGTCCCACTAAGTCCGTCGGCAGGAGCCAAGGACATCCCCGTGAGCTTGACAGCCGACGACGGGTCGCCCTGAGCACTACTGCCTGCCTGCCTGCCTCCGCAGACATCCCGTGGTTCAGCTCCCAAAACGAATGACCCGCTCCACACCGCGCAGACTTTCCTTTCCAGAGCGAGCCCGGGCCCCGCAAGCGGCCTGCCCCGCGCAGCAGCGTGCTCAACCGCCGGGAGAGAGGCCTGCGCGACGCGCCTGCCTTGCGACCGCCTTCCCTCCGAGCAGGCCCCCGCGGCCCAGCCGGGAGAACGGGCGACAGGCTGCTCCCGGCCTCTGCAAGGGGGCGGACTGAGCCGCGCCGGACTTCAACCCCGCCTGGATGGGTGGGGTGGGAGCCAATCCATTCTTGAGGGGAGGCAGGTGTCTGCCAGAGACTTCTGTGGATTGAAAGCTGGAGCGCTCACCTGTTATTCCACCTCCTCTTGGTAGCGCCTAGAGCAAGCGGAGGTGAGCGCTGCTCACGGCTGGAAACAGGTCTGCAGCGCGCCGGGCTGGTAACCACCTGCCATGAGGCACCTGCCCTACTTCTGCCGCGGGGAGGTGGTGAAGGGCTTCGGCAGAGGCTCCAAGGAGCTGGGCATCCCCACCGGTGAGCGGGGTGCGCGGGGGACCGGAACGGGGCGGCGCCGCGCCGCTTCCCCCGGCGGGGCAAGGGTGACACCTCCCGCGGAAGGCCACCGGCGAGGTGTCCGCCGCGGCAGAGCCGCGCTCGGCCCGGCCTCGGCCACCCCTGCGGGGCCGCTGGTTCGCACGGGGTGCCTGTCCCGGGGTGGCTGGAGTGCACCCGCCGGTGGGGCCGGCGTCGGGCCCGGGGGTCTCTCAGCAGCCCGTGCCGCTCAGGCCGGCTGAGCGGAGGAGACGTGCCGCGCTCCCGCGGAGGCGGGGCCGCCGCCGCCGCGCCGGGAGGGCTCGGGCGCCTGGTTCGCCCGCCGAAGAGACGTGCGAGAGCTCGGTTGGCGGTGACTGAGCTCGTTTGAACTCGGGAGACGCCCGGCTGTCCCGCAGCATTGCGCTGTTGGCATGACTTGCTCTCTCCGTAAACAGGCTTGGCGTGTTCCGCGACAGGTTTTTTTTTGTCCTTTTTTTTTTTTTATATATTGCTTACAGTCTTGTTCACTTATTTGTGTTACTTTCCGACCTTCTGTTAAACGATTTCTTTGTGTTTGCTTTTTTGTTAGCTTCATCTGGTGGTGATCATGATGACTTACAAGATGCTGAGAAGTGATTATATGCACTGTGCATGGTGTTGTGATATGGCACTTTGAAAAACGTTCGTTCTTATAAACTTGTTATGCCTCAGATTAGGACAAGAAAGGAAGCGGGCTTTAAGGAAGTATCTTTAAGGAAGGAAATGTAAAGGGAATAATGCAGAGATTAAAAAGCAGAGCAAGTGCAGTTGTCCTAAAGAGAAGTATATTTTCCTATTGCCGTTCTGTGTTTGACTTGTCGGAATACAGATAGAGGTGTAATTCAAATGGATTTCAGTCTTTTCTAAAGATAGGCTGAAGTCAGCAGGCATTTTGCACAAATCTTAATAGGCAAGAAAACCTCCGATAGCAAATGTTGACCTATTGAACATGTGACAACATCTGTTAACATAAACTTAGGTTTTTTTTCTCTCGATTGTTTATATATGGCTTACTAGTATCAGGGAATGTGGGAGGGAAGTTTTTTCTGCTTATGAACTAGGATAGAAATCTACTAACTGTAAATTCTTTAAAATCAGCTTGAAGCCTTGCATGAAAAGCTCTACCCATGTGTGAAGTTGAAGTAGGACAGTTGTTTGGCTAAAGGCTTAGATTTATTCCCCTCAATCAAAAAGGAACCTATTTTATTTCAGATTTGTAGTTTTCTAAGAAAATCCTAGAAATCCCCAAATATGAATAACCTAAAAGGCAACATGAAAAATTGGCAGGTGACTAAAGTCATAACTTCATTTATTTTAACATATTTTGCTTACTAAAAAAAAATGTTTACTGATACTTAAGTAATTCTAAGATGCTACTTTACAGTGCAAAATAAACTTGATTTTTCTGTTCTTTGACCATACTAAAGCAGTGATAGTCCTAATAGTGGAACACATTCAGACTGCATATTTTAGTTTATTAATTTTAACTATACAATTAACTATTTAGCTATAGAATAGTATGTATATAACTATGAAATAGTATGTGTAGGAGATGTGGTAGCTCTGGCATTACCACAGAGACTACGTTTTGTGAGGCTGTTTTGATTTATACTTTACAAGTGGCACATTGTATCACTATCATCATCATGGTTCTGTTTGTAAATAGCATGTAGACAGGGCTTGGCTTTCAGGTGTTTGAAAATTTTGTGATGCACTTTACTTACACGAATGTACACTTTCTAAAACTTTTGCAGCTAACTTTTCTGAGCAAGTAGTCGAAAGCTTTCCATCCGATATCTCTACTGGTATATACTATGGATGGGCCTGTGTTGGAAATGGAGATGTGCATAAAATGGTTTTGAGCATAGGATGGAATCCTTTCTATAAGAATATTAAGAAATCAGTGGTAAGAATTTTGGTTTGTGTGGTACTTTGATTATAATAAATGAGCCAGACATTGAATAAGATAAAAGGAATTTGATCTATAAATGAGATTAGAAATCCCATTTGCTGTTAGAAATGTATTTCGTATCCATCTCAAATGTTTGTATTCTGGGGAGGAAAAAAACCTCTCAGTAGCCACAGAGTGTGCAACTGTAGATAAATGAAATTTATTTTCACTTGCCTCTTCCACCATTACTTAAATACTTTTGAAATCAAAATTCATATTTCCAAGGTGGTTGTTGCTTATTGTGCTGATAGCTAGATAAACATAAGCTTAATACATGTATTCAATTTAGTGGTTATGAGACCCCCTAGGGTGAGCTGGAACATACTAATCTCTCATTCTTTGCAATCCATTCACATTTAAAGTACGAGATTCTGGGGCATCTTAATTTGTAATGATTTTCCAGTAATTTTTCTCTTAAATGATGGAATCCATAAATGTTGTGCTGTGACTTCATATACAGAATCAAGACCCAAAAATAAATAGTAACAGGATGGGGTTAAAATCCTGAACTGTGGCATCTATGTTTTTCTTGCTATCACGTGCTGGTACTTTTCCTGAGTCTTGCTAATACTTGGTTTTACTTGCTAATACTTGGTTTTACTTGCTAATACTTGGAAGCAGTTTTATTTTGACATGAATCCCTGCTTCGAAGATAGCTGCCTTCACTCTTTTTACAATTTTATCATTCAGTTCCTGTGAGGTACTTGTAAAAGCTCTCTTTAAAACAACTGTCTCGATCAAATTCGTTACAGTTATTTGGACTCAGCAACTTAATGATCAAACAAATCTAGGCATTATTTGTGATTTGCTGCCTTGCAAATCTTACCTAAATATCACAATGATCTTAAATGCCATGCAAAGTACAATTCTCCCTACTAACGTAATCAAAAGCTCTAGCCTCTTAATCTTCCGTTATACGTGTTAGTCTAAAGTGTCCAGTTTTCCTGATAATGTGTGGGAGAGAATTCGAATTAGAGCTATTAGCTGAACATCCTTGCAACAATGGCAATAAACTCAAAATGCATCATGGTAACTGTCAACATATTTCTCTTCTTTTAGGAAACACACATTATTCACGCTTTCAGAGACGACTTTTATGGAGAGATTCTTAGTGTAGTCATTATTGGATATATTCGATCAGAAAAAAGCTTCAGTTCTTTAGGTCAGTATTGCACGTCTCTTAAACGAATTTTTTTTTGTCATGTTCTTGCATATTGCAATTACTGTGTCATTGTTCTCTCTCTGTCTTCATAATCAGTTTCATGTAGGGTAGCTGTTTCTCTTAATCAGCTCTTTCATGTAGCTGTTTCTCAAGGGTAGAGAGGCCTTACAGAGAGATCTGGATAGACTAGAGAGCTGGGCAGTCACCAACCACATGAAATTTTGACAAGAGCAAGTGCCACATTCTGCACATGGGATGGGCGAATCCTGGTTGTACATAGAAATTGGGGGACGAGAGGCTGGAGAGCAATCCCGCAGGAAGAGATCTGGGGGTTTGGGTTGATGGCAAGTTGAATGTGAGTCAACAGTGTGCCCTGGCAGCCAAAAGGGCCAACCGTGTCCTGGGGTGCATCAAGCACAGCATAGCTAGCCGGTCAAGGGAGGTGATTGTCCCACTCTACACCACACTGGTGCAGCCCCACCTTGAGTCCTGTGTGCAGTTTTGGGCGCCTCAGTTTAAGAAGGAGGTACTATTAGAGAGTGCATCCGGAGGAGGGCGACCAAGATGGTGAAAGGCCTTGAGGGCAAGGCTTAGGAGGAGCAGCTGAGGTCACTTGGCTTCTTTGGCTTGGAGAAGAGAAGGCTGAGGGGTGACCTCATGGCAGTTTATAACTTCTTCAAAGGGGGCAGCGGAGGGGGAGGTGCTGATTTCCTCTCTCTGGTGACCAGCAATAGGACACGAAGAAACGGAATGAAGCTGCGTCAGGGGAAGTTCGGATTGGACGTTGGGAAAAGGTTCTTCACTGAGAGGGTGGTCGGTCACTGGAACAGGCTTGCCAGGGAAGTGGTCACAGCACCAAGCCTGTCAAGAGTTCAGGGAGCATCTGGATGACGCTTTTAGCCAGGGCACACTGTTGACTCACATTCAACTTGCCATCAACCCAAACTAGGATTAGTGTTAGTCTTGCGAGGAGCAGGGAGTCAGACTCTATGATCCTCGTGGGTCCCTTCCAACTCGAGATATTCTATGTTTCTACGTCTTACCTTTGACTTCTCAGTAAAATGTTTTTTTAAGCTGAATCTACTAATATATAAATTGGTCATATTAAAAAAATCAAAACCCCACAACTTCCACACTATCAGTACTTACTTATTTCAGTCTAAAAATTATATTGTCATGTCAGTTGTCTGAGGAGTGGCTTGAAAATTATGAGCTTGTTGTAAAAGCATTGCTCTAGTCTGTCCATTTCGTTTAAAAATGCATCTATGTTAAAACTGAAAGAGTTAATGAAATTCTGTTGACTTTTTTTGATAAAATGTCTTGGAACAACTGCTGTGTTTACACCAGTGAAAAGTGCAATGCATGTCAAAAGCATGCCATTTTAGAAACAGAGAATGCTGCCTTTCCAATGTAATAATAAATATATTCTCTGTGATTGTTTTCTGGTGTTCTGTAGTACACCCTTTTTCACTTGTCATTGATATTCAGGATTCAGACCAGCTTTTAAATATTGCTTTTCTTACTTCTCTTTTGCAGAAGCGCTCATTTCAGCAATTCAAGAAGACATTGAAGAGGCAAAAAGACAGCTAGATTTACCAGAACATCTTAAACTCAAAGAGGACAACTTCTTTCATCTGCCAGAAGGCAAAACAGTAAACCATTAAGCAAAACCATGTGGGGTTTTTTTTCATCTCTTGGAGCACTTTTCTTTTTACTACTGTGTATCATGTATCATTTGATACATGATGGGTGTGTGTACTGGGTCTGGCTAGGATGGAGTTAATTTTCATTATAGCAGCTCATATGATGCTGTGTTCTAGATTTGTGACCAAAACAATGAACGTAACACATTAATATTTTAGCTATTCCTCAACAGTGCTTGCACAGTATCAAGGCCTTCTCTGTTTCTCACTCTGCTCCCCCAGTGAATAGATTGGGGCCTTACAAGAGGTCAGGAAGGGGCACAACCAGACAGATGACCTGAACAACCAGAGATATGCCATGCCATATAATGGTCGTGCTGAGCAATAAAACGGAGAGGAGGGGTTTTGGGGAGGTTGTCTGTGTTTCGTTTGGGAACTGGCTGGGCATCTGGTGAGTGATTGCCTTTGCATCACTTGTTTTGTCTTCTTTTTTCTTCTTCCACTTCTCCTTCGCTTGTTAATCTATTTTTATCTCAACCCACAAATTTTCTTGCTTTTATTCTTCCATTCTTCTTTCCCTGTCCCACTGGGGGAGGTATGGGGGAAGTGAGCTAGTGGCTTTATGGTGCTTAGCTGCCTACCAGGGTTATCCTGCAGTAACATGTTTAGATAATGGTGATTGGAACTGAACACTAAAACCACACAAGATGATTTAAGTTTGTTTGTGTTTCTCCATCGTTTAACCAGTCATGCAAAAGGAGTAGAAGGCTGTTTTAGGTCTTACAGAAAAATTGTGAATCCAAATGTTATCAATCATTTAGAGATCTTAGCACATGTGAAACAAGACCAAAGTTAGTTGTGACCTCTTCTGCCCCTAAGGGGTGGAGAGTTAAGTACTTCAGTGAAGACTGACAGTTTTTCAGACAGAGAATGTTATTCCAAACTCTTTTGCCAATTTTATATCATTCTTACATCTGGATTGTAGGTAGCAGCTTAGAAAATTTTTATATTGATTGAGTCACAGTCCTGTGGTGGAGGAAGCCAATGGTTAGATAACACTAACAATTCACTGTAGTTCCTATTTTTGATATGCAATACAGCTGTCATGGTTGTAGCGTAATTTTAATTGAAATTATTTATTGTAATTTTTATGTTGCTAAGGTTGTTTATAAATTTAACTCTCCGAAGACACTGACAGTTTAGTCCTAACTGTTGCCTGGACATTTTCAGCACACTTTGGCCTTCCTTGTAAGAAAATATTAAAAGAAAATGAACTTATCTGCTGTCAGAAATACTTCCTTTTAAAAAAAACCCAAAAACCCAAACCAAAAAACAACAGAAACAGTTTAATGGACTTTTACTATATGCATGTTGGAAAGCTCTACAACGATTTTATTTAAAGTGAGTTGGTTTTTTCTCCACTTTAAAATTGAGAGGTGATGGGAGAATTTTTTTCAACTTATTTTTCCCCAATGTAGGGAGGCATTCTTGAGTATATAACAATGTCAAGATCTTGTTTTATATTTTACTTTTTCTGGAAGAACAAATAGTAGCCGTGGTAGTCACTGTAATATATTGTCAACAACATAGTTAAAAGAGTAAATCTTTATTGATTGTGGTATTATAGCTAAGCCCATAGCTGCCTTTTAGAATTATTTTTTGCCAGTGATTTCATGTGTCTGTTGGGGATATCGTAGTGCCTTAAGCTGGTTGTCTTAGTAAAACTATTCTGTAACTGCTAATGAATGCTACTATTCAAAATTCATTCCGTCATTCAGTTTTAAAACCACTGCGCTTGAGGATAGAGAACAGTAGCCAAAGGAGTGCTTGAGAAACTGAGTTTGCTCACAGATCTCACCTGAAGTGTGAAGTATGTATACAGTGAAGTAATAAACTGCTCTTTGCATGTTTGCCTTCAAGTTAGAGAAAATGGTATTGCATTCATTTGGCTGAGTGTACTTATCTCTGCGCATTATTTAATATAAAATGTTGTATATTGATTTTTAAGTTTAATACTTGATTCCTAGCACGGTATAAACTTTATGAAGGGTTATATTTTTGTATTATGTGCAAATAACTATTTCAATTTATGTTGTGACACTGTACCCTTAATAAAAGAACATAATTGAGAAAGTAGTGATGCTGCTTATCACAGGTTTTCTCATTGATTGTATTATATGTGATGTAAATCATCTGTGCATATTCCTTAGCATATACTGAAAGAGGTGCTGCAGAGTTCTTTCACTGCAGTGCTTAAACTTCTTTCAGTTTTGGGGTGGGGGGAAAATTGTTGTTCTTGCTTACAAACTTGGTGCTACATTAGTTATGTCCCAGATGTATGTAGTTCGTTATTTGTAAGGCAATACGTGAACACCAAGTGAGGCATAAAGGTCACTGAAATTGTTGGAGTTCAAGCAATAAAAGTATTTCCACAGTTTCAAATACTTCTTGAATAAAGCCTGTAGTGCATTTTAATTGACTGTCTCCTTCTGAAGTCTATTGCTATTCTGAGATGGAGTTTGTTGACAATTTGAGAATAGCAGTACAAGAATTTTTTTGAAATGCATATATGTGATAATGGTCTTATTTGGATAGCTATGGCATTAAACTACCCGACATTGTAATAGCCTAAAGAATCTGTGCTTAGCAGATATTAAAATCCAGTATGCCTTCACGTTTGGAAAATGTAAAGGCATAATATGCACAGACAAATAGTCTGCAATAGTTATTCCTACAGGCTTCTTGTATGGCTAGCTGTATTTTGAATTTGGAGCCTTCCTAGAAGCAGATATGGAACGTGTATTCTCTTGGTATCCCTTTTACTTTAGAACGGATTCCCTATGTGTACAACATAATGTTCTTGAAGTCTACCTAGACATGAAATCTACCTTGCTAAAACTTGAAAATCAATTAAAAAATCCAGATTTTTTAAAATATACTTATATACCTATAAAATTAGAATAGTTATGTTAAAATTGTTACTGATGTGAATATGTCTTCATTCATTTTCAATAACTGTGACATATTGTGGACATGGAGACTGTCAAACATAGCTTTCCAAATTAATACAGTGAATTAAAATGCTGGAAGGGAAAGTGTCATTGGTAGCATTTCTGCTAAAGAGTAGCACTAGTGTGAAGTCTGGTTTACTGGAAATTCCGTGGATGAATGAGAATAGTAAAGAAAGAGGTGCAAGGTGAAGGAAGGAAAAAAACAGAAGGACCTTGAGATGGAAAAAAGCTTGAGAAGCAAGAAAGTGAGAGAAATTTGCCAAAGATAACAAGTGTGAAGTCTAGTTTACTGATATTTTTGCAACCTCATTTGCCACATCCAAAATTCTTAGTCCTTTGCTAGTTGCAGATGTGTATCTGATAACTGTGGCTGAATATAATCACAAAGCTGCAGTGGGTGAGCTTTGAAAGTTTGCTTCAAAAGACTTTGTAGTATTTTGATATTTTTGATACCTTGATATTTTGATAATTTTGGTATTCTTCTTAGAAAGCTGTTTCTAAATTGCTATGTAGAGATAATAGTTGGTATCCTTTTTAATTATTATTCTGCCTTAGACTTCTAGCAGTGCTTGGAAACAGTTTATTCAGTTTCTAATTGGTGAGAATCATCACTTTCTAGTGTAATAGCAAAGGTTATTGCCAGTATTGCTGTTCAGTAAGTTTTGTGTCTATGGAGGCTTCTGACAATGACTTGGTCCCTATGCTGCTTTGCTTTGCCATGCCTAGCACAGTTAGGTGTCTCAGTCGTATGCAAAGCTTTGTAAGGGTGGTCGCCTAAATACTTAGATTGACAGAAAAAAGCATTCAGAGGTTGTTTAAACTAGCTAAAATTAATGCATGTCTGAAAACCAGTGCCACTCTGGGGATTTTTGTGCTTTATTTAGTACTTAGGGGAGCTACGTCCTCAGAATTCTATACCCTTTCTTTCAAAATCTAATACTGCATGGTTTTTTTAGAAGTCAGGTGGAAAGACCTGCATTCTGTTCTTCTGCCCTGGTTCAATTGTTTAAACATTCATCTGGGTCAGGGCAAAGGTCCATCTGCAACAGCTAAAAATTAATCAAACCCGTATCTTGAAACACATTAATCTGGCTCAGGCCTCTTGTGGAAAAGTTTCTCTCGTGTTTTCACACTGTTTATACGTAGACCTTTACATAACCTTTATGGGGCATCCCTAAAGCTGCATCAAGGAAGAATGTAATACAATGTGGTGGTGTGCATATGTCATAAGGATTGCTTTTTGTGTTAGATGTAGTGGACTCTTCAGTGCACTTTGGTATTTGTTATGGATCATGCTGTTCTAATGGCACAGTGTCCACACTGCAGGCATGGATTTAAAAGTTAAATCCTCAACTGCCTATGTTCTTCAGGTTTCTGTTTAACACTCAAGCACCGTAATTTCCAAGGAATCAGATGTTCTACTAGTTTTCATTCTGGAACTGACATGATATAAAAAAAATAATTATCAAATTGCCTTCCAATTTATTTTGTAATTAATATAGTCTCTACACAGGGCTATACTCTCTGCCCCCCACCCCCCCCCCCCACCCCGCCCCCCCCCGTTTTCTTGTACTTTTCTGAAGGGAGAAGAAAGATGTAAAGAGAAATTATAAACTGAAGGCCCTACTTGCTAGTGTGATGGTTAGAGAACTTGCATTATCTGTTGCTCCAGGAGAGTATTTGGATAGATTTGTGACCTATTTAGGCTTTTAAGGGGACTAGAACTTTATAAACATTGCTGACAATGGCAGTTAATATACAATTAATTACATAACTTAAGGTACTAACTTTATATAATAGTCATCTTCTGTAATGACTGAAAATTTAATTTTGCTTTCTTTTTGTGGCTCAGAGTAGCAAAGTGCTTAGTGTTTTTTTTTTAGTTTGTTCTGAGGTTATGATTAGCTTGCTTTTCCATAGTGCTGAGGTTTGTCAGTGAAAGAAGGTAGAATTCAGTGCAATGAATACAGTAAGATTTATATTTGGCCTTTTTTTTTTTTTAACTAATGATGAGATACTTAAATGACAAAATGAGGTATTGCATCAGGAAAAAAACAACAACTGGGAAATGAATATGATGCTAGGTGACAAGAAGCAGGAGAAAGGATACAGAAAAATAATTGGATGAGGATTTTAGACATGACATGCAGTGAGCAAGGATGGAGGAACACAAGAAAAAAATGGAGCAAGAACTATTTAGCAAAATGGTTAGTAGGTAAGTGTAGCACCTGAACTCTTCCTGAAAAAGAAAATGTGGTTATCTAGATACTAAGTAGACAATATAAGTAAGGAAGAATAAAATAATACTTATTTTCCTTTATACTATTCAATTAAATGTGTAATATAAGCCAGCAAAGTCATGCAAGGAGATAATTAATGCATCTGTTTTGTTTGTTAATGTCTGAGAAGAGATCTCCCTCCAGCGTAAGCCTAATTCTGAAAAGGAATGATGGGGGAAAAAAGTAATAATTATTGCGTATTTTGTACCATATGTTTTCATGTTTTCCAAGGCAAAAAATTGTCTTTTGTCATGTTAACAACTATTAAAATCACAAGAGATACGTTAAAATCATGTGTTAGCAACTTCCTAGATATTTCTGAGCAGTAGGAAACAACCAATAAAGTAGGAACATATAGGACCTGCCTTGAAAGCAGAAGTTACATGTGCGTATGTCTCTTACATTTATAGCTGTTCAGACTTCATTGCGAGTATGTCTGTGTACAGTCAGAATCTTTAGTCATCTGTTTTTTGATATGATAGCTCATTGTTGTCATATGTACGTACTAATTAGGAAGAATAAAGAATGGAAAAACTTCTTAAAGTCTTTCTGTTCAAAAGTGCTTTTGAGCCCTGAGTCAGAATATCTGTCTGTTCCTAATCAGGATGCATGTCTGGTTACTCCTTGAAGTTCAGGCTTGAAACCACACGTACACGTAAGACATTGAGGGGAGATGAAAAATCGATAGTTAGTTCTGGTCTACTCTGAAAGATATTCTTCTGCCTCCCTCCTGCCCCCAGCCCAACAGGGAGTCAAATGAACATAGCTACCCTTGGTAAAATAGTGACTAATTATGGAAAACCAGAATTTTTCTATCAGTAACTTTTAAAGTGGGAAATTTTATTGCTAAGAAAACCTTTTTTAATGCAAAAATACATAGTTCTCTTGAAACACATGTTATTTTTAATGAGAAAACCAAATGCCTCAAAATAGGCATTTTGAAAGGCTTCTGTGGTAACTTACGCAATTAAGTTTATCGTATTTTCATTCCTATCTTTGGTTTGAGATGTCAGTCTGAGTCCTCAGCCAGCAGTCCTGCAATTGTTATACAAGACTCAGAGGCAAATACGTCGTATACTGTGAAAATATAGTCTGATCAGGGAATGGCCTGGAGAGTAAGGACTCGGGCCTCCAGACACTTGAAGTGTAACTTCCACCATTTACTTTCCTCCACCTCCTTTCTAGCAAAACCTTAAGGGTAGAGTCATGGAAGAGAAAACTTTTCCCTATTTACATGCACTCTGTGGAAAGAGAGGGTAAAGAACACTGGTAGCCTACACTTCCCTTTGAAATCGAATTACTGGATCACATGTGAGGTAAGGGGGTGGTAAAACTATGTAGGAGGTGTGATTTTTATGAGATCTTTTTGAAACACGGTTCCTACTGAAAGGGTAATGAGAGAGAGTTCCCTAGGAGAAGGACAGAGAAAATACAAGTAATTGATGAAGACTGAAGGACTTGGGAAACTCTGTGGATGAATGAGAGTAGTGAAGAAAGAGGTGCAGGGGGAAGGAAGGGCCTTGAGATGGAAAAGAAGTTTGAGAAGCAAGAGGGTGAGAGAAATTTGCCAAAGATAACAAGAATTCAATGCTGATTAAAAGAAAATTAATTAGGGAACAGTTGCATGGAAAAGATCCCATAGCAGCTTTGTTTTTGAAAGATGCTTGTTTCCTTTGAGACATCTTTCCCAGCACGGCAGGTGGAGGAGAAGGCAAGAGAAAGGAGAAGAATTGGCTTTGTGGCAGCTAAGGATTTATGGAATTGAACAACTGTGGATTTGAATTTCTCTAGCTTTTTTCCAGGAGAGAGGGTAAAGGGCTTAGCCACTAGAAGTCCATAAAATAATCCAGAAAAGCAGTATTTCCTTTGTGTGCAGTGTTCTCTCTATGTTTATTACTGGCTTCCTTGGTTGTACTGTTTTCCATGAAGTTTCTTTAGAAGTGTGAGTGACTCTTGAATGATTTCCTCTTGTGCCAATTAACTGTTAAACTTTATTTTTCTTGGCATCCCTGCAGACTTTTAGCAGGGAGTTTTAATTGTGAATACTATAAAAGTGATATGGCTCTCTAGGTTACTAAGTTGGGTCTCCTTGACCACTATTTAGAAACTTCCACTTAAAAAAAAATAATAACCTTGAATGTGATTCTCTTCTGTCCCCTTCTGTTTTTGACATCCAGGATCCCTGACTGCATGTGACAAGCTCTGAAAGCCAGAAGCAATGTGTCAGACTGCAGAGCAGGAAGAATCAGAAGTGAAAGAACATGCAGCTGGTAACTCAAAATGTGGTTGAAATGGTGTGCCCAAACCACAACGAAGAACCTCTGAAAATAAAAAAATTGTCATTTGAGAAGAATTTGGAGGGGTGGTTTTTTTTTTTTTTTTGGATGTGTACTTCGAAATGCAAATTTGTCCCAGTCTGACTTGCACAAATTGGGACAAAATACTTCTAAGGAACAGTTTTTCCAAAATGAGTGTTTGTTTGTGTTTTTTGTTGATGTTTTTTTACCATTCAGGTTAACTTTAAATGCAAGAAACTGTTTTCATAAAATGATGATTAAGATATTCTGAGAGCCCGTAAACAAAAGGATTTCAGACTGCTCAGGCATAGCCAGGATTAAGCCTTTGAAATGTGAGGAGAGATTTCAGGTCAAAGCAAATTCTTGCAGTTGTGTTATAAGCCATTAACAGCAATAATAAAGCATATTGTTAATCCAAACAAGTTTAGGAGAGCAGATAACACAGTCTCTTTCTTGCAGTATGACCTTTCAAACTGATTTTTCACTCTTCTTTCCCTCTTCTGTTTTTTTCAGAACTTCACCAGAGCAGAACTTGAATTCAAGTGACAGATAACATGCATCTTTCTGAAGTACCTTGCTATTATATAACTTCTGATAAATATAGGTCCTTTTTTTGGCTTTTGTGAAGTCACATGACTTCTAATTCCTCTCTCTTACTGATGGTTCAATGGTTAAAAGGTTAAAATTCAAAGTGGAAGCAATAAACCTCTCCATAAAACTTCCTTAAACTTACAGATGGAACTATCCTGAGGTCTTTAGGAATACTTAATACAAAAAATTCCACTGAGGCATGGAGCCATAAAAATTAGGTATTTTAACACAATTCTTTTGTAGACACTAAATCTGATTAATTGATTTATAGTTCTAGAGCAGATTCTTACTGGAAATCTAAAGGAACTCTGAGAGTGAATGAAACTTGACAAATAGCAGCATTTTCAAGACAGTTTTGTGCAAAGAATTTATTCTTTCACAGCAAAGGGCCATAAAAAGCACCCTTTTCTTTAGTATGATAAATTATATTTCTGTAACAATAATAAAAAAATCACATTGTTGTGTTCCTTTAAGTTACATCACCAAATAAGTGCTAATTATTCCCTTTGTCATTGTCTGAACATAGTGAGCCATTTACAACAGCAATGGAAAAGCTGCTTGAATAAATGTTCTGTGTTTAAATCACTTCCTTGTAGCATGAGAAGGTAGTTAAAAAGACAAAAGGAGTCCTTTTTTTGTGGGCATGCTTATAGACCACGTTTCCCTTTGCAGTAAACTCAGAAGTTTGTGTGTACAATGAAAGATTATTTGACAAACACCAAAATAAAGATTAATCAGAGCTTGATATATAAAATGCTCTGTTAGGTTTCATACAACCTGTGAAGACCATATAGTTACCTGGAGTAGAGTCACAATCAGAAATCTTAAAACATCATGTCATAGATACACAATTTCACTGGAAGTATGCTATAAGATTGTAAGGAAGAACGTGTTGGCTCTGAGGAATACAGATGCACTACATGATACCAATGAAGAAAATCTGGGTAAAGTCAGCAAACTTGCCTATTCTGTTACGAATTGCTGAGTAACTATAATCACAAAGTAGTAAACTACTGGAACCCTCTCCCAGTGGCATTCATCAGGTAGATAAATACACCCATCTTGTTTATATCTGCACATTTCTGGTAGTGATTGGCAAGGTTCTCACTAAGTGCATGTGCATGGTTTGAAGTAGAGTTTGTATTAGTTATAATGCACACATACATATTGGGAAAGGATTTACTCTCCACACAAATGCACAGAAACATAATCTCTTAACCAGCCAACATCTGGAGTGCTACTTAAAAGCTTTAGGAAAAAATGTTTTTAGAAACCATTCTGCTCTCACAATAACTATTAGCTAAAATCTTGAGCTCAGCATGCTAAGAAGTAACTAAACATACTTAACTAAATTGCTGTAATTTAATAGGAAGTGCAGTAGAGCAGGAAATCCATAAATTAGTAGAGAGTTATCTAAATGAATAACTTTCATCATCGTATTCAAGCTCATCTTCCTCGTCATCCTCCAAAAGTCCGTATCTAAATTTGCGATAGACTGTGCCATCCTGGCCCATATATACAATGTCCTCTTCTTCATCATCATCTTCATTATCTCGATCTCTATACTCAATCACTTGATCTTCCTGGTAACTGGGACTCTCATGGTAGTTGCCCACATAGGAAGGAAAGGTTTTGGAGTGATTTGTCAGCTTCTCATACCCACCTTTGTTGACAGCCTGGGTTTTGGCTCGTGATTTTCTCCAGATGAATACAATGGCTCCAATGACAAGGAGAAGCAAAACACAGGTAATAACAAAGAAAGCAGTTTTGCTTTTGCTCTTGGTTGGTAGAGTGGTCCGTAATACACAGTCATCTACAACAGAAGTTAAAAAAAAAATAATTAAATGAGCTTGTGTGTGTGTGTATGGCAGGGGGGTATTTGTCTTAAAAGGCCCAGTACAACATTTAGGCCTGCTTACATTTTAAAATGCATTTGACCTTACTCTTCAGTACCACAACTGTGTTCTTGTAGCTGTGATGGTATAAGAATGTAAGAAAAGTTGCTGGGATAGCTATACTTCTTTATGAGATTAGAAATAATTAGAAAGAAGCAAAAAAGCTAACAGGCACACAAATGCATTTTGACATGATGAGCTTAAAATGCAATGATTCAGATGGCTATCCATTGAAGCAAGCACTTCCCAGTCACCTGGTGTATGGAATGTCTGGCCATTTAACACAATAGCTGTGAGTGAAAGAAGGTGCTGTCTCCCCATAAGTCGCGATTGCTGTTACTTGTGCCCTTCCAATTCTGCTGATGGAGCAGGAGAAACACACGGTGTGCCTGCAGCTCAGCAGCACATTTTTTCTCCATTCCCCTTTTGCTTTTTGAATGTCAGCCTAGTCAGTCATAAAGCCCTTCAGCACTGTTACTGCTCTTCAGTACGGTCCTACCTTGTGTTTCACTGCAGTCACAGCACTCTGGGGTGCCTGCCAGGTCAGAGTCACTGCAGCAGGGCAGGCAGCGGCTTTGCTCCAGGTCGATCTGCATGCTGGCTGGACAGATCGTGCAGTTGAGAGGCCCAGGTCCCTTGCACTCAGTGCACGAGCTGTCACATCTCTCACACTTGGGCTCATCCTCCTTCAAACACAGAACACAAGCAATGCACCTTTAGTTTTGGATTCTTTGGCCCTGATCTGGCAGTTCCACCCTGTCATTCACTGTCTGCATGGTCATCTCTGGGCACCACGGGTGTTGATGGCAAAATACAGTAGAGAGTAGGAAAACTAAAATTTGGTTCATATTTCCTGGTTTCTCAGTCAACTGCTTGTAGGGGGAGGGGGGAAAGTGCTGTAGGAGCTTAGTTAGACTTCTCGCCTAGCTAGACAGCAAGCCAAAATTCATTCAGACTATAAGCTCTTTAGCCAGAAAATGTGTTTTTGTTTTGCTAGTTTCATGCTAGCAGATCTATGGTTCTTTGGCAGTAATGGTTGTAAAGTGTCCTTCAAGAAGTGTAGTCAAGAATATCGTTAAAAGTAACTGACAGGGGAGAAACAACATGAAATATTCTGGGGAAAAACAAAAGGCAGCTGAGAGAATGAATTTCCTTTCTAACTTGTGAAGGAGCAGAAATAAGGAAAGAAGCTGGCTGAAAATTTTCTAGCAAACCAGATTTTTATTAGATCATGTTGGTTCTGTTTTACAGAAACAGCTTAGATTCAAATACACTTCTCAAATACCAGATAGGCTCCTGGGAGTCACATCTACCTTGCAGAATGCTCTGAGCTCAGGTAATTGAAGGCTTCCGATGTTCGCAGTTCCTGGACTATTGGGAAAAAAATTGCTACTTTTCTGCCTTGGTCCCTGGACCCCATACCCACTGTGAGGATCTGGAACCTTTATCAAACTTGCTGTCAGACCTGCGAGGCTGGTTGTCCTGAATCAAAGAACCTGAGCAAGATGGGAGGGTCATAGTGGGAGGTCCAGTTTCTCAGAGTCAAAGCTCTTGCAAAGAACTGTGGACCTCTGTGGTCCCCAGCTATTAGGCTGTTTTCTCAGGCTTACAGTTATGGAGCAGCACTGCTAAGGGGATATTCCAGGCCAGAGAGTCCAGGGTATGCAGCATCTCAGGCCAGCTGGCTTGCCTTGCTGCTATATTCTTGAATAAACATCTTTGGAAGGCAGTTGGTGTGGAAATCTGGAAGCTACAGTGCCCAAACTTTTGGCACAGACCCAAACCTAATTGTGGTCCTACTCTACTAAATACACAACTGTGTTAACTTCAGCTTGTCTCTCCACTAGAGGTTTCTGCCAGCAAACCTGTCAATCAGGAATACGATGTGATTTCTTACAGACAAAGCAGCAGAAATCCATGGGGAAATCTGTTACACTGAAAGAAAAAAAACCTCTGTTACTAAGATAGATGATTTTATTCACTTGGCTTTGGTATCATCATTGACAAAGTTGTGCCTTTATATTTACTAGTAGAGGATTACTCTAGAAGTAGACAACTCCAGAAAGAGAAACAATGCTTCCTCTGCCAAGAGAAGAAAAAGTAAGCATATTTAAAGATAAGCAGCCTTGAAAACTCAGAGAAGAGCATTCTATGTTTTTTGTATTGTGTTCAGGAGTTGAAGAAGTTCAGCATACAGATCACAGGACAAAATGCCTACAAATATGTACCTCTTGTCCTTGTGTCTCCTGGACTTTGTATTCACCTACAAAACAGTCTGAGTTGCACATTCCACTTAATAAACTGTAGCTCCATACACAAGATGTGCAGCTGAATGCTCCCTTCCCTAGAAAGGCAAATAAAACAACAATATTACAACAGGAAAAATTGTTATCTAACTTCCTTTAAAAATCATACTGACCACTGCCACCAAAGAAAAGGGTATTTGTCAACAGCAAGAATCAGCAGTGAGGAATCCAGCATGAGGAGGTTGGTATTAGAAAGAGCTTGGGCCTAGCCTTGAGGTTTTTTGTGCCCACAAAGTGTATTTCTTATGAATTTTGATATTAATGAAAAGCTGGTTTGGGAATCAGGTGTACAGGGAAGTTCTGACACATTCAGGAAAATCAATTATGTCAGCACACTGAAGTAAAATTGTGGGAAACCTTGGCCAAATGCTCTCCTTCACAAAATCAATACTTATTAGGCCTGCTAGCTAACTGTTTTCAAACCATGATGAATTAAGGTATGTTTATGTTTGAATGGCAAAATAAATTCTTTAGTTGCATAGGAAAAAAATTCTTCGCTAGGTGCAAACCGAGCATCATATGTACCGTGTGTGTTGGAGACTCTTTTTGAAGACAGATGCTACATGCAGTATTTCTGTGAAAACTGAAGTGAAGGGTTTGTCCTACGTGTTAAGATGCACCTATCCATTTCCCTGCAACTAGGCATTTTCTGCTACTGCCTGAAAGGAAGAAAATGGAAATGCAAGTACTTCACGTTAGAAGCGGTTAAACAGGTGAAGTTAGCAACCTTCTATAACCCAGTGAATTTGCTATGTGATTTTTCTGAGCAGTGCAGGGTTTGTCTTCCTGCTCTTGCGAAACAAGAGACACCACAACACTTCTTTGCTCGTACATTATCAATGCAGATACATTTCAGAACACCTGCAGGTTTGCTGTTTAGATGGACTGGCTTGTGTTTCATCTTAGTGTCTCTGTAATCACAATAGAAAATCTGTCCTATAGTATTTCTCCCAAATAAAGTAAAAATAAATGGAAGTAGTCTGGAAATTAAAATGGCCATCTTTTTGTCCCAAATCCAAGCCAAAATATTTCTGTTAGTTGTTATAATGTTGTTATACAATTACATTTTAATTGTTCTTGAAGGTGGCTTCACTCTAAGAGTTATTTCCACGATTTTAAATATTGTTATGTTGCTATTGGCCATCGGTGCTATCCAGTATATCCACTATTCAAAACAAATTTTGTATGTTACAATATGGTGTGGTCTAAGCTGCAGAGTGGCACCTGTTAGCTATCATCTGATGCTGTTCACATAGAATAGGACACCACATAGGTCCAAGGGGATTAACGCTGTTTGCTTCAGAATTGGATGAATTAGGAAAAAGAAGAAACTGAGTACCTTAGTGTGTCACAGAACAAAACAGATGGTCTCTGAAAGTTAACTTTGAAAAATACTTAACTATATTAAAAGCAGCAGACATCACTGGGTTTGGTTTGGTGTTTTTTTTCCACTCTGAAGATATGCTTTAGGGCCTTATTAAGTGTTGTTAGCTGTTGATTTTCTACTCTTCCCTTTGCAGACTGTAAAGATGTGTGGTTGAATTTAGGTTTCTTGGCTTTCACAGAGTAACACATAGCAGGACAGCTCAGAGAGTGAGATATTATTCAGTTATTATTCAGTGTTTGTGCAAGAAAGAAGATCCAGCTCTGTAACCAACAGAGCCCTCTTTTTTTAAGTTGGTGAGCATCTTTGTGAGAGGCGTGGCTGACGGAAACTTCATTACTGTTGTCTGTTTTCCTTCACTGACTGGGCACCAGGACTCGTGCCCAGCCCTTCCCATGAGCGGCTGCCTTCACGCTTGTGCTCTGTGGCTAGTGGCACCCCTGCAGGGAGCTTGGCAGGAATTCATATCCTTGCTTTGATCTCGATCAATCATTACTCTAGAAGTAAGGTGGCAGCATGGAGCAGCCAGTGCAGCAAGTCACCCAGGGCCAGGGAGAGCCCAGCAGCCCTGGGGCAGTTCTGCATCACCCACTGCAGCTATTTAGGTCATGGACAGGTTGGCAGCATTGTATGTGGTACGCCTTTTTGTGAGGTGTTTCCAAATCTTGGAGCAGAGAATAAAAAAAAAAAAAATAGACATGGCAGGTGTTTTGATAATCCTTGGCAGGTGTTTATATAACCTGGTTTTTGGTGAAAGTGGAGGGTATGCTTTTACCTTCACAAGTTCGGCAGGAAGGGTGGCATCTTTCACAGATGTTGTTGTCCTTGCTTTCATAGTAATACTCAGGACACGAGCTAACACATTCGTTCTTGGAGCGCAGTAGGTAGAAGTATGTATCACAGAGAAGGCAGTCTGTGGGTTGAGGCCCCATACACTCCTTACAGCCCTTGTGGCATCTCTCACATGATCCAGTGGAGTTTTGTGCAAAATACCTGAAACAGATCAGATGATAGTCATGGCTTTGCATAAAGCCTAGCAGTGACAGAAAAACCAAACCACCCTTCATCCTTAGCTTTTACTGTGATTACATCAATCTATAAAAGTGATATTGACGTGATCACAGTAAACATTTGCAATCTCAGTGAAAATAGAATTAATTTCCTTTAATTCCCCTTGGCCATTGGAATTCAGCTATAAATCAAGACATTGTAAATTGAGTGTATATAAAGCAAGGCTTTCTAAAATCTAAGGTGAATTCAGACACTAAGTAGGTATATAAATAGGCAGAGCTCAGAAAACCTCAACTCTGTTTTGGCTCTGCAAGGGTTGTCCTGGAGATGTTGGGTAAGCAGTGAATTCCTCACTGCTCCTGATGATCTGCTGTCAGATGGAAGTTCAGAAATGTCATATTTCCTTTCAGTGCAAAAACAGGCTTAGCCAAAGGATACCAGCAAAGGAACAGTGTTCACCTAAGTCGTGCTGTCAGAGAAAAAGAAGAATAGCTGTACTGTGGTTTTGTTGAGATGTGGTCATTACAGACTTCCAATTTAATGGGATGATAACTGAATTTAACAGCCAGCGTGATTGTACTGTACTGCAAAATGAAATGGACCTGAACCTGAAATCTTAAGTCCACTTCCCAAATTTGAATTTCTGAGACATATTCACAAGAGCACACTGAATTCATATTTTGAAATTAAATGGATTCAAATTAATGAAGTTGCTGTCTAAAATTATGAGTCCTCAGTTGAAAGGTGTTTCAATGGTGGGTTTTATTACGATCCATTATAAACATTCACTCAATGCAAAACAAAAGTAACCTCATCCAAACTTCAGGTTAAGTGGAAGCTGCAAGAGGGCTTGAAGGAAGTTACACTGCTTCCTATACTCAAGCTGACTAACAGATAACTTAGTATATTTATTCTGCTTCACACTGTTCTGTATAAACATAACCTAACAGCATCCTTGGAGTTTAAGAATGGCCACACCATATCAAGCTGGTCCCAATCTGGGCACTACCTTTACAGTTTTCTACTGTGAGGAGAGGTTTTCCACCACCTCTGTGGGGGGACAACATAAGAATTTTTCACCTGAACATAGAATTCAGTTCTATTTAACTCTGAAGTAGAATAGGGCAGAGTGATCTAATTTCTCAAAGCTCTCCCTGTGATGTAGCTTTTAGCTAAAGATCTTGGACCTTACCCTGCTGGACACTGCTTAACACATCCTTTTCCTTGTCTGTACCAGCCTGGTTTGCAGGAAAGGCACTGTGAGCTGTGTTTTCCAGTGCAAGTGACACAGGCGCTGTGGCATGGGGAACATTGTTGCTCATCGCTGTCAACATAATACCCTTCGGGGCACGTTTCAACACAGGTTGTATCTGCACAGATAACAATGCAGAATAACACATCATATTTAGTATTTGCTGCTATAAAACATCTCATACAGCTGTGCTAGAGCAGACTCTAACAGGAGATGCTGTTAGAGCATGTACCAGAACAAGAAAAGAGAAAGTTGGGATACAAGAATTATTTTTTTGTTTCTTCTAAGTCTTGTCAGTTCATTAGTCCTCATTTCTGCATTTTATGTACATTAGCAGGCTCTTCAGAACAGATATATTTTTTATCTTTTGGAAATATAAACGCATAATACATAATAATGAACAGCAGCTGTGTTTTCTTTCAGAATATACGAAATAAGAAATAGTAATTATGAAACTTTCTATCTGCATTGTCATTTTCCTTAGGTTTTACTCTAAGCATCAATCTCATTGCATTCTGTGTATATGACAAATCTGATGGTAAATTTGAGATTTAATGGCATTTGTTCATTGGTCTTTACCTCTGCCTGTGGCTGCTGCTTTATGTTATGGGAATAAATGCTTGTAATGCTGCCAAATGTACCAGGTACATCCCACATTTTCATTGAGATTTCAGAGGGTCGTTAGAATAGGAATCTTGAATGAGAAGTTAGGACTGATGCAGCTGACTGCAAGTGCATCAAACTAAGAGAGCAGTGATTACTCATTAGTAGCTTGTACTCATTATGTAGCTTGTCTTTATGGTTTTGCTGCTCGGGTTGCAACTGGGCAAAGGAAGATAAATTCCCCTAATTTCTATTTTTCTTGCAATTCTTTCTCCACTCCAGGATGTTTATTTACATACTTCCATCAACTTTACTAATTGTAATAGTGCAAAGCAGCTGAGTGTGTTGATAGAAAAGACAGGTCCGACAGAAGAACTCAGAAATTTCAGAATGCAGAATCTGCATCAGAAGTAAACTCAAAAAGCTCAGATTCAGTTTTAATTCAAACTCTCTGTAGATTTTTACTGCATGAAAGGTAATTTTAATAATTTTTCTCCCAATTATTTTCTAAAATTTTTGTTTGCTTTTTAAAGAATATGCAAAGAAGTAAATTTTAAGTTCTGGGATTTTATACTTTTTTCCAATTTGTTTCTGAGACAATACAGTCTTTTGCTCCAAAGTCAGAAAAGTAGTTTTGCACCTCAGCCATCCACTAGATACTGACCTAATGATACATGAACAACTTTTTAACAGCTCTGCTTAAGTATTTCTTTGCTCATCGGATCTCTGCAGGGATTAAACAAACCACCATGAAAATGTGAGGTCTTTGTGCATATTTTTAGCAAACAAAAAAAAACCCCTAAGGATATCCCTCTTGTCTTTTTAAGTTCCTTGTAGGAAACAACAGGAACAGTACATACCAAGTAAATGAACATACTAGCTTTGTTTAGCTATGGAGTTTGTTGCTACTTAGAAGTCCTGCTTTGGCAAGCCCAGTCTCACGAAGAGTTTCCAGGTAGCCCTGCAGAAGTAATTATCTCTGCACAAGTTATCTGCTTGTCAGGTCAACTTTGCAATGTTTAGATTGGCTGAAGCAGCCCTAGATGTTTCATAAATGTGACAGAAACGTGCCTATTTCATGCTTTCAGTGTAGAATAAAATCTAGAGGCAGGAGCAAGACACTTACTGAAAAGATAGTGGTTATTGGCACAGCTAAAACACTGGTGTTCAGTGGGTCCTGAGCAGTGGAAGCATTTCTTATGACACGGTTTGCAGGTCTGAGTTTTCTCAACATAGTACTCAGTGCGAGAGCAGTATCCAGACGCCACACAGTGCCCATCATGGTTCAGCATCAGGCCATTTCTGCAAGTAAGGCAGGTAGTGGAAGAAGAACAAGTCTGGCATGTCCTATTGCATGCTGAAATGGACAAACAGTAGGAATGTCACCATTTCTTGTTGCATTTCAGATTATTATTTCAGCTTTAATTTTGCAAGGAGCATCCATCATCTCAGGATGAAAGGCTGAGGGAAACAGAGTGATAGCTCTGCTTCTGCATAGTCAAACATTTTACTATTTTCAGTCTTACACAGCCAGTTCCTTAGGTTTCCTTTCACACTGGCCCTGCTTTTGCTGAGCAGTGGTTATCAACATACTGCCTCCAGCAATACTCAGAACTTTACCAGAGTGGTTGCCCATAATATTAAACACATCTAGCTTTGCTACCTCCCTCTCAGCTTTCTCCAGTTTTTGCTGTTCTAAGCTATGCCTTGTTATTTTTCTGCATTAGCTATCTCCTCCGTCTCCAGGACACTGGTAGCGACATTAGCTGGCACACACAGGCCCTCTTGGGATAGTCTTTAACCAGACCCACTTGTATCTCAATACCATTCTGGTGAAAACAACAGCTGCCAACCTTGGCAGTCTTCAGTGGCTTCTTCATAGTAAGTCCCCTCAGGACACTCTTCAAAACACATGCCACTGTAGAGGACAAAGAAGCTGATGGCACACTCAGTGCAGTCATCCGAGTCCGGTCCGTCACAATCCTTGCAGTCTGCATGGCAGGGAAAGCAGTGCTTGTCTTCAGCATAGAACTGAGAAGGGCAGTTCTGCACACACTTCCCCTCGTGCAAGAAGAACTCGTCCATGCACTCTACAGAGAACAGGGAACAACAGGTAAGTAAATGGGCAGCAAATTCTGACCTCTGTAAGCGAGGGAGTGAAGAAATCCTAGCAAACCATAAATCCTGCAGTACCTGTCATAACAGGAGGTAAGAGGACAGGTTGGGAAGGTAGTGCTTTCTTTTTCGACTCTTTCCCCTCCAACTTGCCCATAATGGCCCAATCCTCACACAGCATCTTCTGTGTTACATCAAGAGACTGGTAAGCCAAGTGACCTGTTCAGCTTTGCTGATACTAAGAAAACCATGCTGCCACTCAATACAGGTGGACTTCTGCTGAGATATTTATGAACTCCCTGCAAAATCAGGGATGTCTACATCTGAAGGTCTTTTTTTGTTTATTATTAAAATATGAGTCTGGCTGGAATATATGGACCTGAATGTTTGTCTTTGCATAGAGCTGGGATTCAGCTGCTAATTTTATTATGAATACTTGGTTTAACAGCTTTGTTTATGATTTTTTTTTTTGTTCCATCTCTGTTTATGTTTCCAGAATGGCTTGCTCAATATTAACTATCCTGGAAATTTTTGTGGGGGCATTCAGTCTCACCAGAATATCCAAGGCTTTCCTAATACGTTTCATTACAGACATTTCACTCTCTACCATGAGTAGTCATTTGCAAAAATGGTAAAGAGATGTAAAGTTCAGTCAAACTAGGAAAGAAACATTCTGTATTTCACATTGGTGTAAGTGTGTGTGCAAGTGTTTAGGCATGGATACACTAGATCAGAAATAGAATCAAACCAGCAGGAATCTCTGAAGGACAACAGGAACAGGCAAAGCAATGTGAAATCTTTACAGATTAACAGTTTAGATTGAGTCTCATCATAAAGCACCGATTGCTTAGCCTCTATCTTAGAAGTTAGCAATGATACATACATCCCCTTTTTTATTTTTGCTCATTACAGAATTTCTTTTCAGATCTGTGTTTCTGTCAGTCTGTCTCTAGACAGGTCCAGATGGATTTTAGCCAAGTCAAGACCAATTCTTTATAATACCTTTGCATGTTTCATTGTGAATGCACTCTTGACACATTTCAGGGCAGTGTTTGCAGATTCCTTCAGAGGCAAAATGCTTTTCTGAACAGGTAGGTTTACATTTCCACTGTTCCAGAAGCAAAGGACTTTTACAGGACAGGCATTTGGTTGCACTTCCCATGCATGTCTTACAGGATCCACTGCATTCCTTGCAAGTCTCAGAATCATTGAAATATCCCCTATTGAATGAAAGCAAATACAAAGCAAGCTGCTGTTCAATGCATAGTTATCAAACACTCCAGGTTATAAGAATTATAAGTATATATGAGTCTTTCCCAGAACAGACATGTCACTGGATCAAACAGGTTTCTCTCACAATTTGTTGGCCATCCTCCATTTATATCCCCTCTGCCTGTGAGCAGAAAACGTGGATGGTAAGTGCTATGAAGGAAGTCTGGCCTTCTTGTGTCCTTGTAGCTACTCTAAGGGTTGTTGGACTTCCTTTCTTGCTCATTTCATGATTTCCCCCTTACATAAGATAGGAAGATCTATAATGTTTGGGAAAAGAAAGATGCAGTCTCTAGTCTTGCACAGCTGACCCTCAACAGTGATATCAGGGAAAGACAGAGAAGTATAACCTCAGTGGCCCTAGAGGGAAGAAAGAGAAGAGAAAAACCTGGAAGTGTGAAAGTTGGGAAGAATAAGGAAGGCTGGGATTAAAAAAACCAAACAAAACCAGGATGCTTAACTAGTACCTGTGTTTAGTTACAGCAAGTTAGAGACAGAGAGGAGGGAGCATGTTTTACTGGTATCTGTGGTGTGAGAGCAACCATAGACAACCATGGTTGGGACTATTACTTATAAAGAAAATACAGCAAAAAATTGCACCTACATTTCAAGAGAAGAGGGATAAAAGGAGAGGCTGGTTGCAATCCAGTCTGCCTGCACTCTCAAAACCAGAATGTTAGAAGGTTAAAGGACAAGCAACTCCACATTTTGAGATGATTGCTAATCCATATGTATACAGCCGTTGATGAAAACTAAGGAAGAAGTTAACGTAGAAAGTAGCCCCAGAACATGTACTTCACATTAACAAATTTGTTCTTCCCCCTAGAGGGGTGCTTCTCCTTTCTTTCTTGGAGATGATCTTTCCAAAGAAACGCTGAGGAGATGCATTAGGAGCACGGTTAGTGAAAAGATAAGAAGAGATGTGCCTGCCATCTATTCTCATCTTTTTTTCTCCTAACCTTTGCCATGATCCTGCATGTATTTCTCACAGTCCTGTCTTCTTTTCTTGTTCCAGTCTTGAGTACTCTGCTAGTCCAGCCTTTCAAAATCCTCTGTCAGAAATTGTCAGTATAGCAAGTCAACCCTTTCCATGCCCCACAGCATGTCCTGAAACTTAAAAAACCCTCATATAATCCTCTGTTCCAGTGGACAGTAGTTATGCCTCAAGAAGTTTGCCTCAGAGGCTGAAACCAGATTTTAACTCTGGTTGACTTTGCTGAATGATGTCTGGGAAGCCACTATTTATAGTCTGGAATTTGCAAAAACGGGGGATAATAACAGCTGAAAAGACTAGCGATACATGAAAAGGTTTAATTTTTGTCATACTGACCCTGTGTGGGATTAACTGTGGGGAATGACTACTGAGGATAAGCATATTAATGCCAAAACACTATCTTTGCTTGTATGCCACAATTTCTGATATTAAAAGTTTTTTTCTGGACTAGAGTAGGTTTTAGGGCAATTACTTTGCATTTACTGTGACATCTGATGATCAGAATCTGTTCCACTGACCCTTATTGACTTATTTGACAAAGTTAGCAGGAAAGTACTGCCAGAGAATTTGTCCTGATCCTAAGAAAAGCAGGGGCTGCACATTTTTCTAAAGAAAAAGGTTAACCAGGCAAGATTTTCATGCTGCATAGCACAGATTTTATATGTATATATAGGTATAATGAATGCTGATGAAAAAAGCACAGAAACAGGAGAACCTGATCTACTCAAGTGCCTGATCTAATATCCATCACAGTCAAATGGGACTCTTTCTTTCTGAATTCCATTTGTTACAGAAAACAGTAAAGAATATAAGCCAAAGAGAGAAACACATCACTAAGCACTATATTTCCATATCAGGACTCTGATACATCCACTTTCTGGGTTCACATGCCCGCTCTTTACTACTTTGAGGAAGAAACAAGTTAGGAGACTGACTGGAGGCTAATTTTCAGTCACCATAAAGAACCATCCTGAAGTACCATGGTCCTATTGAAGTCTGGGAGCTGTACCATCTGTCATAGAACTTCATGTATGGTTTCAGTTTTGATTTTTCACTGTTTCTCTAAGAAAGAAAAAATGCTGTTTATTCAGGCCAGCTGAAAATTACTTTTACCTTGTGGTAGTTTCTGGTAGCTTAGGTTACATTAAGGTGTCTCTTGGAAGGTTTATAATGGATCTGAACTTTAAAGAGAAGGAGCACAGTGAGAAAATAAGGAGCAGTCATCCAACTGGAGTTACTTACTCAGGGCATTCCTGTAAACATCTGCCTTTGTGGAGGAAGAGCTGCTGCTCCTGTTCAGCCTGACACTGCTGACAATGCCAGTAGTCGGAGCACACCTCACAACCATCCATGCACTTCTCGCACTTTCCACTTGCAACATTGCCAAAAGTTTTTTGAGGGCACAGAGGAACACAGGTGTCATGGATAAGAAATTTTCCTGGCAAAAGAGCAACCCAGGTGGGGGAAGGCACCAATTAGAAATACATTTAAAAGATTCCTGCCTTAGATGGCTATAAAAAAACCCTTTCAAATTCCTTGAAAATTAACTTTTTGATCCTTAAAAACATGGATAAAACATTCTTCAAGTAATTTCCCAAAGTAGTTTGCTCAACCTTCACTGAAATTTAAGGTTAGAAGGAATCATCAGGATTATCTAGTACATCTTACTGAATAAATCCCTATTCAGTAATTCCTGCATGATGTCTACAACTTTTGATTGAAAAGAAATAGGAACAACGTCCACCTAACAATTTTTTTAACCATCTTGCCAAGCACATGTGCTTAATTCCTAGCTGATGCCTGACTTCAGCTGGTGATTACCTGATTACCTGCCTATGCTTTAAGCTGTCAAAGAACTTTCTAGTGACCATTGACAAAAAAATTGCCTGGGAGTGTGCAGGATACAGAATATTTTAGCCTCTTGCAAAACTTCCCCAAGGAGGCTGTAGTCTCTTACCTTCTGGACATGAAGTACATATGTCAGCAGATTTCTCACAGGTCCTACATGAAGGGTCACAGGACTGCAATTTTTTTTTTGCCTCTGGGATGAAAGAGAAAAAAGTTCAATTTTTTACTGTCTTATAGGATCTTTTTGTTCATTTCCCCTCTTTAGGGGCCCTTTAGGAGGGCCATTTCCTATGGCTTTTTCTAAGCTGTTTTGAAAATGTACTTTTGTGAATTTTTGGAATTCACGAAGTTGAAGAACTTAATGATTGTGTTCAACTGCACTTTCTTGAACGATAAGTTAGGAGTTGTAATAAAGGAAAATATAAACGTTATCCTGAGATTCACTAAGGCACTGTTCTGGACTGCTCATCACAAATGAGAACAATAATCTAGCTTAATAATGTTAGTTTCAGTGTAGTGCTCCAAAATTAAATCCAGATCTATAATCCTAATAGATTACAAAAAGGAAGAGCTACAAAGTATGTAAATTTGGGGGACTTGGTGTAATGAGGTATTTTCATGGAGATTTTTTACTAGTTGGTTGCAGAACACCATTACCCTGCAACTGAGGGAGAAAACTCTGAGTAGGAAGGAGACACAAATGAGTGTTTGGAAAGAAAATCTGTTAAATAGTTCTCCCCAGAGCTATGGCTGCTATTTCTTTCCAAAAGGAAGAGTCTGATGTCTGTCAAATGGAGTTTTGTGACTGTGGAAAACCAAGACTTTGGTTATGCTTTGCATAGAATTTATTTAATGTGTTACTCAGCTCCAAAATGACAAGGAGGTTCGAGGATCATACTTAATACTGAGAAAGTCTGCTGTGCAATGTGATAGGTGTCAGCATGCAGCTCTGTATTTTGATCCAAGCAACTATAACAACAGGTAAATGGATGTCTGATGTGGGCCAGTAATTGTGGGTCAGTGGACAGAAGAGAATAGTCTTTTGATTTTGCTGAAAATAAAAAATAAAGAATAAATCAGAAGTTGGTTGCAGATTGAGCTTTGCACCTCAGTTAGCACATCCAGCTCATCCTTCCAATTAAGTATGTGTAATTTCTATAAGTTGATGGACTGGCTGACAGTATCCATTAGCCACATGCAGCATATCACTACACTTTTTTGTTCTGCCTGTTATGGCAAGGTAGTTTAAAATATTGACATTTTGAATGAAAGTCATGAAAGCAAATGATTTGAGTAAAAAGAGGAGGGAGGAGAACAGGAGACTTATATACAGCCCTTTCCCACTAGGGGAAATGGTGGGCATTTTATTAAGCAGCGAGCACTCGGTAGAAAAGTATGTGCATAATATGGCATAGGGGCAGAAGAAGGAGGAATAATAAAAAACATTAATAATAATTATTATTTATAACTGTACTGCTAAATGAGCTGAGCCATAGTTATTTCAGTGAAAGAAGTTAGGTCCACATTCAGTGTGGCTAGGAGGGAGTCCATAACAATATGTCACATCCACATCTAACTCTACCAGCAGCGCAGAGCATCTTAAAAACTCTCTGTGCTAGAAAATCTCTCAATATGCTGTCCCTGGCCAGAAAAAGAACAACTCAGGAGGGTACAGGGGCAGCACAGCAGATCAAAACCTGGCTGTTTAACAGCAGGGCACTCAGCAAGGACATGGTTAGTCATTCTTCGCCAGGACTACTTGTGAATACTACTTGCAGAGGGTAGTGAAAGTGTGTAATGTTGCAACTGTTATTGGTAACAGGCACAGTATAAGCAGCTCCAGATATAGCAGGAGATTAGCAGAGTTTTCCTTGTCATCATCCTTCTGGCTACAGCATCTCTGCCCTCCCTGAACAAGGGCCCAAGAGTGTTTGCGGGGTCCAGGCGCAGACCATAATATCCACAGGATAATGTATGTAACAGAAGAGAGCTGTACAGTATCAGGGTGAATGTGGATTGTGACAGTCCAGACTGGAGACTGGTTCTGCCCAGTCGGAGGCTAGTGGACAAAGTCTTAGACCCTTGTGCACACCCTGCAAGAGAGCAAATAGCTTTAGCATTGACTTTAGTAGCCAGAGGTGTTGATGGCCATGATGAATCAGAGACCTATCAGGGACCAAGAAGGTGGGACTGGGACAGTATTTCAGTAAGTGAAGACAATTTTCAACTCCAAAGGTACAGAGGCCTTCTGGAGGTAGAAAATGTCTGAAACTGAATTTTGAGATGTGCAGCCTCAAGCACTGCTAAACAGCTGACATAAAAACTCTGGGTTTGAGTCCACAGGAAGGCTGTGTCACCTTCATGACTTCATACTGACCATAGCTGAACCTAAGTGGTGTAGTACCAGGTAATCATCAGTGTGCAAAAATGAAAAGCTCTGGAAAAGCTCTTTGGAAAGGCAAGAACAAGTGAGGAAGGTACAGAGTCCCTGGCTTGTGGAAGAAGAAATGTTAGAAGTGGTGTATAAGCATCGGAAGCCCAAGAGGTAGAGGGGGAGGGATTCAGTATTAAGTAATCTCTGATGTTGCAGGGGTGGGAGCACAGGGGTAGGTATTGGTGAAGGACTGGAGAGACACAAGGAGACTTCAGTATGTGAAGTGAGTTCAGTGCTACCTAAACCAGCAATGAAACGCCCCATCTTCTGGAATCAACAATACAACTGGGGCCTCAGTTCTGGGGCTCTTTGCAGTGAGGTTCCTGCTGCTGGGGAGGCAGTTGTCAGACTCATTGAACATTTAGGGTGAAAGGAGATTTCTTTAAAAATCCTGATTATGCTCCGTATGTTGCACCATATATCTATAAGTTAAATATTTACATATAGATTAATAGTTGTATAGTTTTGGGAGTGAAGAACTAGAGTTACAAAATAATTTTAAAATACTGGTTTTATTTGCCTGGAACTTTCATCCTTCTTGAGAAGAACGAGCATCTTGTTTTGCTTTTCTTAGCCCTTTTAAGTGTGTAGATGTGGATATCTTGTAAGGCTTTCTGCAATAGCAGGTCCTGTGAGGTTAGATCCTTTCTGTCTCTTGCTGACATATTTTCTATGGCTTTTTTCCCTGCTGAAGACCTATTTTCTATATTTCAGGTTACAACATGCTGTTCCAAGAGGACTGTAGTCTGTTTAAGTGCCCCTTAAGGCAGTTCGAGTCTCTCTCAAGCCTCTAGATGTACCTAACCATATAGCACACAAGCATTTTCAGTTTGCTTGTCCTAATAATCCTCAAAGTAACTTGCTGGTGACCATTGCTTACTCTTGTCAGATGCAGAAATTCACTGTCACAAGAGTTTTTTGAGAGACTACGCCTTAGCTTCATGTTTTTTCCTGACTCTTCATTATTGAACAAATCCTTAAAGAGTGTCCTTCCTGATGTCATCTGTAAGAATATAAAGAATACTCTGGAAAAGCAGGTGTTTGGTGTTAATAGATTTTCTATTCTCCTATTCTTAAATATTCAGACCTTCTCTCTTTTTCTGCTCTTGAGAAAAGATCTCCACTGGCCTGCAAATCCTAAGATTTTTCCCTTTTAGAGACTAGTCATTTGGCACTCTCTGAAAAAGTACATTGAAGAATTTATGGTATATTGCACAGCCATGTAGTTTGTAATTAATGTTTTTCACTTTGCCTTTAGAACCTTGGCTGAAAGACAGACCATCTGTTCCTGATGTCTGCCTGCAGTTGCACATCCTCTGTTCCTCCTTCAGTTGCTTTGGTAAACCTTCAGAATTTATCAAGGCAGAGTTCTGATTTTCCTACTGAAAATGTCATTGGCCTTTTTCTAAATATGCAGTAAATAATACAAATGTTCATTTCCCTTTTCAGCAGCTTTGCATCCAGCTACCTTACACTGGCTTATGGTTTATTTTTTTAAAATCCCTACTGGGTAGTTTTAAGTGCTGTGATTTAATACAGTTATGTGTGTGAAGAAGCAAGCCAGAAATATTATTGATGTGTTGCCAGGGGAAAAGGACCTTGATCATGGCAAAGGAGTTGGTGTAATATAAAATATAAGTATCAGGAAGGTAAGGTTAAGCAGAGAGGTTGTTAACTACCGCGGAAGAATGTTTAAATGAGCTCATTGTTTCAAAAACATTTCAAGCCTTACAATTAAAAATAAAGATCTTTTTCAGGGAAGTACTTTTTGTTTCCATTTAAGCCTTGCCCCTTTGGCAGCATTTTTTTTTTTTCTGTAATATGTGCTAGTTGCCACCAGAGGGGAATGTACACAAGCAATTGGGCTTCTGATAGTTGGCATGGGAGACAACCTTTAACTTTCCAGTCACATGTAAGCGCTTAAATGCTTCAACTTTAGTATTGACAGAAGAAATGTCACAATTAAATTTATTATTTTTTAAAATTCTGGACAGTTAAAACGAGTTTTTCCTGTGATGAAGCTTTTACTGACTGGAAATAGGCTTTCATTTACTAAAAAAAACAACCCAACACATGTTTAGAGTAGTGTGAAGTTTTTAAAAGTAATTTTCTTGCATGGCAAAAAGTTTCCCAAATGGGCAAATGTGATGCAAGAGATTTGTTTACAAAAACCTGTGCATACTACTTCTAATAATGTAACCAGAGCTTTCCGAAGAATTGTCTTACAAAGCCGAATGGTCATATATTTCCTTGGTGTTTGAACTGATGATAAATGGAAAGCTTAGAAATGACTGGCTTTAGTGATTGGGTTGTATTTTGCTTGCCCCTAAAGAATGCCATTCTGTACTTGAGGATCCAACAAGCTTTCCTTTAAAATTTCAGTCTGTAGCTCTTATGGTTGCAAATGAAACTTGTAAATGTAGAAGCCATAAGTCTGTGATGTAGAGTTTTAAACCACCCATAGTCTAAAAGTGGGACATTGACTCTGAAAAACCACTGTGTTCTGTTATTGTACTGTTCTGCTCTTCTCTCTTTAAGGGCCAGACTGTATGACCTTTTCAGACCTACTGAGCTGTTTTTATCCTTACGCTTATATTCTTTCTTGGTTTTGTTTTTGTTTGGTTTTTTTTTCCCCAAACAAAAATGCCTTCTATTTAAACTCTATTCAGGCCAGAATCTGACTCAATGTCATGTTGATTCTTGTGTCTTTGTCAAAATGAGTAACAACTTTGACATACACCCAGCTCAGCGCCTCCTATTCCTTTCTAGAAATTGAGAAACTGAATCACGCTGTAGCATTTCTTGAGCTAAGGTTTACTGCAGCTCTGAAGCTACCATAGTGCTCTTGCCTCTTCAGTGTATTAAGGGGATTATCAAACTGGAAGGGTGGGGGAGGACTGAAAACCATATTTTTTTTCTATTTTCTGTTCTCCTTTGAGCTTGTGCAACATGAATGAGACAATGGCAGAGTTTCTTGAAACCTAGTACTTTAACTGTGACCCCAAACTGAATTAAGGAAAAAATAAGTTAAATTCTAGCTCTATTTAACACAATTTCTCCATATTTCCTTTCTTTTTAATTAAGTGATCTTACTTTGAGTTCCCAGAATTTTTCAGTCTGATTTTAGAGAAAGATTAAATGAGTCGTTAAAAAAAACATAGGTCCATGCAGAAAGAAGTGCGATCCTCTTCACATGCTCACCACTTGTTCTGGAAAATGTAAAGTTTATTAAAAAACCCAACACAAAACCCTCTACAAAACCTGAGGATGTATGAGCAGAGATATGGCCATATCTAAAGAGACATGCCTTTAAATATAATAACATTCGAAGTACCTCATGGTCCCTCCCTAATTTCTTTTAAACCCACAAATGCATTATAAGAGTTCTTACTAGTATATACTCATCCTTTTTGTGCTGTCCATCTTACTCTCTCTACCCGCTCCTTATGGCGATGGACCTTTATGCCCAGTAGTGCAAGCAGTAAGTGTTCAGATGGATAAAAGACGGTTTGTTTTCTTTATTTTAAAACTTATTTTTTCACGCTCCTCTGTAAGTAAAAGGGGGACTTACTTAAAAACTTGTATTTTTAAGTTGCTATTGAAGTACCTCCCTGCATACATTTGTAATATCCTTAGCTTCTAGCTAAAGAGACAATGATTTCTACAAGGAGAGTATTTTTACAGTATATTTTATTGTCGGACCATGGCACAATTGCTGCAGTGAGGAGTGCAGAAGGAAATGAAGTGCCACAGCTGCTTGTAACTGCAAGCATATTCCTTTTAGAAGGTGACCTGTCTAGCTTTTACACTGTGTAGTGAGATGTGATTTGAATGTGATCCAGTTGAGATGCTACTTTGTTAGATTTTATTCTGTGCATGGTACTGGCCTTGCAAAACTGATACAGTCATCAATAAAAACATAAAAACAGGTTACGTATCTCCATGAGGTAATTACAATTACATAGACACGGGAAAACATAATGAAAACAAGATACATATGTAATAAAATACTAGACCTATCCCATTTTGAAGACTTATGTGAACTGTAAATTTAAGGAAACTATAGGAGTGCTGAGAAGTAAATCACAATCCCCAACAACCATTAATTCCCAATCTTGTTATCTTGTAACAACCATAGTACTACTTTACAAACAAATAGCTAGCATATGAAATTGGCATGCCTAAAAACATATGGGATAATGAAACATTTTAGCTTGCCTCTAGCAACCTGAAATTTCACATATGGATGATGCTTTAAAAGGTCTCCTAACTCTTCCCATGATGCTCTAATTCTGCACTCTAAATGTCATAACATTTTCACATTTGGATGACTATGACCCATTCTCTCCTGCTGCTGATTTCTCTACCGTCTTCTGCTCACCCCATTTCTTTTTTTTCCCTCCCATATTCTGAGGCCTTTATATGTATATCTGCATAGCTGCATTAAGGTCCTTTTAAATAATCCTTTTAAAGCCTGAATTATTGTTTTCTCTCAGTCAGTACTTTTTTACTGTTTTTGTCTTACTCTGTATTTAGGAAAAGGAAAATACGCAAGATGGATGCAGTTGGTCAATGGCTGCTTGTGGGAGGTTGCTTTTATTATTGGGGGTGGTATGTAATAGTAAACAGAACCAGCTGCTATTTAGCTGCATAATTTACTGCAGCATATATTATCTGCATGTAAAGAAGCACATATTCCATTTTGAGTTTGCATCAGAAACAGACCTCATTCCATACCCATTTTTTTCCTTTCGTACTTTTCAGAAGAATGTGGTAGACTAAACCGTGTAACCAAGGAATGAACAAGCTTTTAGGGTGAGGTATTTAGAGTGAACAGGCAAAATGAAGACCTGACCGTAACTTGCAAAACGTCTAATCCAGTTGAAAGGGTGTGTGTATTCACTTGGTGAATCAAGCTTACACTAGTGTGTCTCCTGGCTTCCAAAGTCATTTCATCATCTGGTACATGAGATAAAATACAGATGTTTCATGCTGGAAACACAGAGCTCAATCTCTTTTTTTTTTTTCCCCTCTTTCTTGGCTTGCCCTGTCTTTTTAAAAGCCTGGATAACAGACATGGTCTGTTTCATTTTTTCAGACCTGGATATGACTTATTAATGATTCCTGATATGAGTAGAACTGTTTGCCCAGCAGAGTATACCCCCAAAAGTAAATATCATTTTAGAAAGTTGTTTTTTTATAGAATGTTTTGGTTGTTGGAGTGTGTGCTCATAAAAATTCATAAGACTGATCTGTCATTTATCCTTGCATAAGAAATAGAAGTGAAAGCTTAAACATGGGAAAAAAGTATATTCCACATTCACAAAAGTTTTAATCCTCACCTAGACAGACTCGTCTCTCAAACTGCAAAGAAAGTCAGACTCTGTGGTGGTTTCTCTGTGGCAGGCTCTGATGTGCTGCCCTTTAATTTATGTTAGCCTTGGAACCAAACAAAACAACAGTCTTTGTTTCCCAAAACTTACTTTGTCCTCTATGATACATCAACACAGTCACTAAAACCACAGTGGAACCCACTGAATCCATGTGGCTGGAAGAGCCAAAGAGAAATGGCTTCATTATTTGTAAATACAGTTCAAGGTCTAATACCTCAAGTCTGTCTTAGTAACATTTCTAAAATGAAAAAGAGTAAATAGAAGACTAACATGGTAAAGGCTGACATAAACTACCGGATTTGGAAATTTTGGCTGTCTTCCTAGTTGTGTCGTCTTCCTGCATTGTCTGGAGCAGGGCATGTGCTGAGGATGAGCGTGGTGCAATCTCATCTTCATTCCCAAGACAGAGGCGAGGTTGTTTATTTCATACTTGGCCCCCATGCCCTGCTCAATTCATCAAAGTGGGAAGACTAATAATTGTCTGGCCTGTATTCTTTAATTAGATTCTTTAATTCAGGCCACTGAAGCTCAGAGACAGCCATGGTGCTGCACCAATGTAAAGGTGTTGAGGACACTGAGCACCTAGTGGAAGAAGCCTATGTTGATAAACAGGCAGAGAGGATGAGAGCCAAAAGCCAAATCTCAGCCACAGTCTTGCCCACACTGGGCTGGTGAACAAACATGAAAGTATTTTACTATCCCCTGCAGAATGGACAAGCTTCTTGGACCATGCCCATGCTGCATGAAAGGCTACCCTTAAAAACTGAGTTTGACAACAGATGAGATGGAAGACCCTTGTGTTTTGCTAAGAAGAAATAACCCTGGAAAAAATCAAAGTAGCTATAAACAAGCTGAAGAACAAAAAAAAGTAAACTGAGATAAAATATTTGGAGAACTGTCCGGAGGAAGCAGTGAAGAACTTGGAAAGATGCCATGACTTTGCAACCATGTATGAAAGAAAACATATTTTCTCTGTCCCCATAATCTTCTTTAAAATAAATAATGGAAAAGAGGAGGCCCTACAGAAATGCTTCAGAAGATCTGGAGAGGGATCATTGTTCCAGGCCCAGAGAGTTTTTCTGCACATGTATGCCAGCCAGAATCCTCACTGACAGTAAGTTTCAAGGAGCACAGATAGGTTTTCATTTTGTCCATTCTTGCACTGATCCTACAGCATTGTTGAACAAAGCAATAAAAGACAGTGACTGCCTCTCCTAAATCTTACTGGTTTTCAGAAAGCTTTTGACAATGAAGAAAATAATTGTAACATATAATGAAACTCTTACTATTTTCTTTTTTTTTTTCTTCCTTTTAAAATGGTCCATGTATTTCAAAACATGTTCAGAGTGTGAAATGTACTGCAGTCTCTAAGTAGGAACTACCCTATTGGTGTGATGTACTGCCTGAATCTTTTTTTTTTTAAGAATCTTCACTGTGGAATAAGAATTTCATATATAGATGGCACAGTTGGAAATCTGGACTCAGCTGGTATCTGCCTCTTGAATGTATCATCAAAAGAAATGAGTGAAAGAGTGATAATCTAGCCAAAAAATCAACCATTTAGATTTTGTCGTTAATTAGCAAACGAAAATGACTGTTATGAGAAACAGATGATCCTACAATATCTGAGCAAGAAACATCAGAAAATGTTGAAAAATGTAGTTATTCAGGGTGTAACTTCAGTAAAGGCAGTGACAAATTCATTAACATTTTGATTTGAAGGTGACTACAGTTTGGAAGCCTCCCCTGTGAGAAAAGGCTCAAGATATTGCCAAGTTCAACATCACTTTCTCAGCATTTATATGGCACAGCTGCTGCCACACTTTGGGAATCCCAGCAAGTCTATCCCAGAGAAGATGAAGAGCCTCCAGCCAGTTTCCCTGGGCTCCCATCACCAGCTGCGTCATTAATGTTCAAGCCAGTACAGCTCTGAGAGAGATGTGTCTTACAGTTTGAAATGCCCCTAAGTGAGAGGTATTTTAAATACTGGAAGGAAAGAGAAATGGTACGCAAGATAGAGAGAAAGAGGTTTCACAGCACAGCAATGCTAATATATACAGAGCTGCATCACCTGCCTGCTCAAAAGAAAAAAGCTGACAATGAATAACCTCATTTGACAGCATGAGAAATAGTTAACCAATAGATAGACCAAATTACAGATGTGCTCTTTCCATGACACTGATGTAGATACTCTCAAATTGAAAAAATACTTACTCATATAGAAGAAACACAAGGAAATGCATGGAGGAAACCCACTTTCTATTAATATTTCTCCTTTTTAGGTCTCTCTGGTCTTTTTCTGAATTCAAGAAATGTTATTCCTTTTGATACAACATTTCTTCGTAGATAGGCAATGAATAGAAATGGTCAATTTTTTTTCTGAAAACATTGGTTAGTGTATTTTAGTTGTTAGATTAGATAAAAGGATAGTAATTTTTTGATATGTTTGAGTCAAATAAAGACATAGGAATCAGAAGAAAATTGGTATTTGTTAGAAAAATAAAGCTGGAAGAGACCTGAAGTAATCTAGTATTTTGCTCCATTCAGTAAACATCCTTGTCAGATGCTTTTCCTGTGTTCTTAAAGACCCCTAGTGATGCAAATCCTCAAACCTCCTCAAAGATTCTACTATTACCCCATTATTCCATCTGAAAGTCCCCTTTTTTCTGATGCCAAATCTAAAACTCATTTTCTGCATTTTAAGTCCTGTTTACCACACTTAGAGAGACCTGATCTATTCCATTCTTCTTTGTGATTGTGTTGCTCTTAGATTTCTCATTTAGTCCCAAGCCCCTCATTTATCTCAACATTTCATTGTAAATAATTTTTTCTCTAGATTTCTGGTAATCCTCACTACTTCCTTTCTAATTGGCCCACTTCTTTCTTTAAACACTGTGCCAAAAATTGAACGTGTTATTTCAGCTGACACTTTACAACTATAAAGAGAGTGAAAGGATTATATGACACCGACATTTCCCTTTGTTTACAGTGATCAGCAAAGCAGTGATTGAAACTCTAGAAGAAATTTTACCCTTTGTTAGAAGGTATGGCATACATATAATTGAAAACTGCCACTTGCAATCCTAACTACTGAGATACCATGTGCTGTACAGGTTTCACTTAAAAAGAATGAATATTCATAGCAAATAAGTTCTAATTTGCGTGCTGGTTGATAAATGTACTATTAGCACTGCCTCATTTGGTAACATAACCTAGTCAATTGTACTTTATATAACTGACATAATGGGAACGACAAAAATTCTACTATGCACTTTTAATTTAACACTTAACAAGAAATTTGTGACAGTACTGGGAAGCATTTGAAGATGTTTATGAATGAAAATATTTTGAAAAATTAATACAAATAATTCCCTTCAACAGCTTTAAATGTTAAAAGCATTTTCCTTCCAAATATTTTTCTTTTTTTTTTTTTTTCCAACAGAGAATTGTTTTTCCCATGTTATAGATGAGGGAACCAAGAAGAACTTATTTTGTGAAGGTTGTGGAAATGGACAAGGTAGGACAAGAACTCCAGATTGTAATTCTACATCCTGTGTTTGGGCCCTTTGGCAGAGATGCATGTCATTTGGGGGAGAAGCAAAAAGAAGAGAGCTTGCTTTCAAACACACACTACACACACACACACGCAGAGACACATACTTGATACTTTTCCATTTTCTCCAACTTATATTCACTTCTATGTAGGGAATCAATAGCCACAAATCTGGTCTAACACATAGCCTGTGTTCACAGAATCACAGAATCATTAAGGCTGGAAAAGACCTGTAAGATCATCAAGTCCAACCATCAACCCAACACCTCCATACCCACTAAACCATGTCCTGCAGTGCCACGTCCACACATCCCTTGAACACCTCAAGTGATGGTGAATCCACCACCTCCCTGGGCAACCTGTTCCAATGTTTGACCACTCTCTCAGTAAAGAAATTTTTCCTAGTATCCAGCCTGAACCTCCCCTGGCGCAACTTGAGGCCATTTCCTCTTGTCCTGTCACTAGTCACTTGGGAGAAGAGACCAACACCCACCTCTCTGCAACCCCCTTTCAGGTAATTGTAGAGAGTGATAAGGTCTCCCCTCAGCCTCCTCTTCTCCAGGCTAAACAGCCCCAGTTCCCTCAGCCGCTCCTCATAAGACTTGTGCTCCAGACCCCTCACCAGCTTCGTCGCCCTTCTCTGGACACGCTCCAGCACCTCAGTGTCCTTCTTGTAGGGAGGGGCCCAAAACTGAACACAGTATTCGAGGTGTGGCCTCATGAGTGCTGAGTACAGGGGCACGATCACCTCCCTGCTCCTGCTGGTCACACTATTTCTGATACAGGCCAGGATGCCGTTGGCCTTCTTGGCCACCTGGGCACACTGCTGGCTCATCTTCAGCCGGCTGTCAACCAGCACCCCCAGGTCCTTTTCTGCGGGGCAGATTTCCAGCCACTCATCCCTGAGCCTGTAGCGTTGCCTGGGGTTGTTGCGGCCCAAGTGCAGGACGCGGCACTTGGCCTTGTTGAACCTCATACAATTGGCCTGGGCCCATCGATCCAGCCTGTCCAGATCCCTCTGCAGAGCCTTCCTACCCTCAAGCAGATCAACACTCCTGCCCAACTTGGTGACATCTGCAAACACACTAAGGGTACACTCGATTCCCTCATCCAGATCATGGGTAAAGATCTTAAACAAAACCGGTCCCAAAACTGAGCCCTGGGGGACTCCGCTTGTGACCGGCCGCCACCTGGATTTCACTCCATTCACGACGACTCTCTGGGCTTGTCCATCCAGCCAGTGTTTTACCCAGCAAAGAGTGCACCTGTCTAAGCCATGATTTGCCAGCTTCTACAGGGGAATACTATGGGAGGCAGTGTCGAAGGCTTTACTAAAGTCCAGGTAGACAACATCCACAGCCTTTCCCTCACCCACTAGGTGGGTCACCTGGTCATAGAAGGAGATCAGGTTGGTCAAGCAGGACCTGCCTTTCATGAACCCGTGCTGGCTGGGCCTGATCCCTTGGTTGTCCTGCACTGTTGCTCCTGATACTTTAGATAAGGAACTCCCAGTACCTTAATCTATTTATCTTTTTCATCTTTTTTATCTTTTTATCTTTTATTTTTTAATCTTTTCTCTATCCAAATAAGATAACTTCCAGATAAGGAACAACCTAAGTTATATTAAAATGTTATGCTATTTGCAGGAAGATGAATATAATTCTGTGAAACCAATGTTTTTGGTCAGTATATTTTTAAAATGACAATGAGTTTGACGAACGTGCAGTTTCACTCAAGCTGCAAGGTCTTGATATACTCTTTCTAAAACTTTTAGTAGTCTTCAGGAAAACATAAGATTAAGGAATCTGTTACAACTTACCACTCCAGAACTTCCCATTGGGCGGAGAATTTCTTGGATTCACACACTGCCCACGAGATAGTTGGAAACTGTTTTTGCACCCAGTACAGTTCTCGTAGCTGTACCCAACACATGTTGCACAGCTCCTGTGGCAAGGTTCGCATTCTCTAGAGATGTCATCAGTAAAGAAGCCATCTCCACACTCACTCACACATGTGCCACCTGCAACAGAAACAGAGCCTTGCAACATGGTGTCTACTGACCCCTGTCAATCCTGACAAGGAGGTACTTCACCTATAGCATCTCTCTGTCTCCAGCAAGAAACAGTTTAAGAAAAAAGCAGTATATAAGAACCCATGAAACTTTTTGTAGCTATATGAACTCTAATTTTTTAGTGTGAAACCTAAATTCAGCTCAGTTGCTTATGCAAACTTCATAAACTTCAAACCAATCTATACTTAAATTTATATCTAGATAACTTTTCATCCGTATCCTAAATCCTGGCACATATATATCTTACAGAAGTCCAAATCTGGACAAATTTTATGGTTGAGTCCCAATTTTTATACTGGCTCAATATAAAATCTAAGTCTGAATTCCCTAAGATTGTTAGATACATGCGCATTTTGAGGAGTGCATGAATCTCTAGTTTCTGGCAAATATAAAGCTAAACTCAGGTAAATGTCATTCAATTTGAGGGTTGGCATACTGCAGCAAAGCCCCTAGAAGTTGTTACACTGACAGCTTTTTGAGCTTCCTCCAATTTAAATTAAAAAAATGTAAACCACCAGATCACCTCAGGTTGTGACTGCAGTTTTCCATAAGTGTGATGCTTCTGTACTCCACTACTGGGCACCTTCAGCAAGCAATGCATAAGAATACCATAAGCCCAGGATTTCCTGTGATTAGTATTTGGCACCATGACTGAACCAGATCTGCCTGATTTATGGCTTCCTAATAAAGCAAAGTGATTCCTAGTCTTGTGTGAACCTAATGTGGAATGTTGTGGTTTTAACTGAGCTCATTTCAGAGTGTTTAAGGCTTGTTACTTTATGTGGACCTGAGAGTCAAAGTAAAACTAGACTTGCAAATAGTGAGGAAATGTTTCCATGTCCTTCTGTGAGTTAAAAACCCCTCCTTTCACAAAATCTGAATCAAATACAATATTTTTTGTATTTGCCCAAAAGAGTGGAAATGCATTAAAAACAAAACTAGAAAAAAAAAAAAAGTGGGAATTTGTAGTCAAATATATGGAGCCTTTGAACCAAACAGCACCATTGGCTAACATAATCACCTTACAGTAATGCAAAGGACCCGATTCTGCAAAGTGCTAACTCCCCTCAGTCTCCACAGTCTGCCATAGAAGAGATTTATGAATTTGAGAAGTTAGGTCCAGACTCTTTCTCTAAAGAAAAAGTCTGAAATACTTTTGTATATATGCTATACTTAGTGCTTTGCTTACCTGAGAGATAAAAGCCTTCCTTACACGAGTCACATTTATCCTTGTCACAGCTATCACAATTGCTAGGACACTCTCTACACTGCAGAAAACTTTCATCTCTGTAGGTGTTTTCTGGGCAGTATTTATAGCAATGCTGCTTATACCTGTGAGATAAAGTAGAAGACCATTAGTAAGTTTCTTTTGAGGTCACCGAGTTTGTTTTCTGTACGTTTCTAGGTATGGTAATGGTAAAGCTCTATTCTCATGCTAATGAAAAGATATTATTCTTCTAATGAAGGATTGTAAGTGTATTTGTAGTTATGTTACTTATACAACTGGCAAATATTAACAAATCGTGTTTTCTAATCTCAGGGTTCTTAAGTATAACTATTTTGATTTTATTTTTTAAATGTAGGCACAAAAACTAATGCATGTTAATTAGAAATTACTATATTGTGTTTGTAAAGAGCTGATCGCTTGTAAAAATATGTAATCCAATGCCATTGTGTATAGCTAGACTGAATAGCCTTTTTAATCAACATTTTCTTTTGTCGTGGTAATTTTTACAGAGATCTCTTAATTGTCTGTTGAAAAGCAGTAGAGTTCTTCTTTTCCCTCCATTTAAGTTAAACTTCCAATTAATCTATATATTTTTTTCTCTGCTTAATCTCCTTACATTTTTAAATGTGCCTGCTGAACTGCAAATACTAGAATTGGACACAATATACTAAGAGCATGCTAGTTCCAAATCCAGAGGCACTGTCTAACTTTTCGACCCTTTCTGTTCCATAGTCCTCTCTTCATATATGCAAAGTTCACATCAGTCTGTAAGATTTAAAAGGCCTTGATAGTGAGTGATGGGCTAGTTTTTCAGCATTTCCCAAGCCTTTTTCCAAAGTTATTGTTCTCAGATAAGCAATACTTAAAAGGAATGGGATAACATTTGGGAGGAAATGGGATAACAATGGGAGGAAAAAAACGTTATCAGAAGTAGTCAACATGGATTCACCAATGGGAATGGCATGACTGGATGGATAGATGAGGGGAGGGCAGGGGATGTTGTCTACCTTGACCTCAGCAAGGCTTTCAACACCGTCTCCCACATCATCCTCATAGGCAAGATTAGGAAGTGTGGGTTAGAGGAACGGACAGTGGGGTGGATTGAAAACTGGCTGATACATAGGGCTCAGAGGGTTGTGATTAGTGGCACAGAGTCTAGTTGGAGGTCTGTAACAAGTGGTGTTCCCCAGGGGTCAGTACTGGCTCCAGCCCTGTTCAATATATTCATCAGTGACCTGGATGAAGGGATAGAGTGTGCCCTCAGCAAGTTTGCTGATGACACAAAACTGGGAGGAGTGGTGGACACACCGGAAGGCTGCGCTGCCATTCAGCGTGTCCCAGACAGGCTGGAGAGTTGGGCAGAGAGGAACCTTATGAAATTCCACAAAGGCAAGTGTAGGGTACTGCACCTGGGGCGGAATAACCCCATGCATCAGTACGGGTTAGGGGCTGAGCTGCTGGAGAGCAGCTCTGTGGAAAGGGACCTGGGAGTCCTGGTGGCCAACAGGATGACCATGAGCCAGCAATGTGCCCTTGTGGCCAAGAAGGCCAATGGCATCCTGGGGTGCATCAAGAAGAGTGTGGCGAGCAGGTCGAGGGAGGTTATCCTCCCCCTCTACCCTGGTGAGGCCACATCTGGAGCACTGTGTCCAGTTCTGGGCTCCCCAGTTCAAGGAGGACAGGGAGCTGCTGGAGAGGGTGCAGCAAAGGGCTACAAAGATGATTAGGGGACTGGAACATCTTTCTTATGAGGAAAGGCTGAAGGACTTGATTCTTTTTAGTCTGGAGAAGAGAAGACTGAGGGGGGATCTTGTTAATGCTTCTCAATACTTAAGGGGTGGGTGCCAGGAGGATGGGGCCAGTCTTTTTTCAGTGGTGCCCAGTGACAGGACAAGAGGTAACGGGAACAAACTTGGTCATAGGAAGTTCCATCTAAACATGAGGAGGAACTTCTTTACTTTGAGGGTGGCAAAGCACTGGAACAGGCTGCCCAGAGAGGTTGTGGAGTCTCCTTCTCTGGAGATACTAAAAACTCGTCTGGACGCATTCCTGTGCAGTCTGCTCTAGGTGAACCTGCTCTGGTGGGGGGGTTGGACTAGATGATCTTCAGAGGTCCCTTCCAACCCCTATCATTTTGTGATTCTGTGATTCTGTAGCATACACAGCACAGATCTATGTACTGAAGCACACATTTTTGCTTTAGAAAAATATATAGGCATGAAGAGCTATACAGCTATACTTACATATAATAGTTCTGAATGCATGTTATACAGATTCTTGGGTCATCTAAAATAAAAAAATATAAACTTATGTAAACAATATTCAGAGTTAAAACCAGAATTCTGAAAATAATTGTTGCTTCACCATTTTTATGTTAATATTTCTTATGTTAGAGTCACATCCATAACTACAACATTATTATCTCTGAATCTCTGTTTACATTTTTTTTTGAGATAAACTCTTCCACAGTCAGGTCCTGGCCTGTATTTTTGCAGTGACTTGTGACTTTTGAGTCCTCAGCATAAGGTACCTAGAAGGTGCTGAGTGCTTAGAAAGTGCTGTTCTGAAAAGCAGAACCTTCCCAGGAGATCAGGTTGGACAAAATGAACTCTCAAAAGTAGATTTTAAGTTATCCAAATCTGTAGTTTCATCCTATTTCTTTATTTGTTGCAGAGACAAGTTAAAAGCATTTGGCACCTCTAAAAGGAAACTTTTCAAAAACTTCTAAGTAACCAGTTTAATCTTAAAAATCCTGAGATAGACAAACACCCTTCTATATTACTGCGGGAGGGGGGCAAGGCTTTTGGGTAAATTTTCTCATCGGAAAATTCATTTTTGCATTCAAAAATTTTGTTGAATGAACAGAAAAAGTGTTATACAACTCCTTAAAACTGATACAATGATGGATATGGCTTTATGCTTACACGAAGTGAAGAATATTTTCTATAACCTTCCATTATCTTCTATTAGCTTTCTATTTCTTTTACCTTACTCAAATATCCCAAAGGGAGCAGAATGGAAGGAAACAGAAAAACCTGGGCGAATGTATTTATAAACTGGTCCACTATGAAATGCCTATAAATTATTTTTGATATTAATAGTACTCATAAGGCAAAATTTTCACTGAGTCTGTTTGAACGGTGTCTACAATAAATCACACTTTACACATGCAAACTTATTAGGCAACATGCACTTGGTTTTGCAAGTAGTTCTAGCAATTTATTTATGAGGTGTAAAGTTTTACCCAGAATGTTGCAGATTTGTGAAAATATTCTCATTACTGCTTAGAGCACAAACAGAAACAGCAATCACCTGATCTAGTATTCTTTGCATCAGATTTTATGTTAGGACAGGAAATACTCTTAAAATATGAAAATATTTTCTGTTAAGTCTTCCTTTACTTCTAGATAAAAGACTTTTGGTTTGTCTAGGGCTTGTTTTGAATGATTTCTGAAATACTAATATTGTTTCTGAATAAAACCACTACATGAGATATTTTTTTCCGCAATTCATTCGTGTGGGTTTTATTCCTTACAGTATTTGTAGAGGATTGTTAGGACCCAGGTTGATATGATGATAAAGAAGTGTATTTATACCTTCTGAAAATTGTTATGGTATTGGCACATACAGTTGTTATGTTTCGTTGATGGAAAGAATAGAGTAAGCATCAAAGAGACATGTTTAAAATTGCTGGGGTTGCTTGCGGGTTTAGTAACTAACTCTCCATGTACTTTCTGGCTTTTATGAAGAAAGGACTCTTTCCACTCTTGCCTGTGGGAGGTTCTGATGACATTTTTCTTTCCTAACTGCCCTCTTAGTTTTGCCTGTATGGGTGACTATCTATATAGCTCAATTTGAGACAGATCTCAGCAGTAATTGCAAACAAAGACACAATGTCTGGTTGCCCCCTGGAAAGAGATTAGAAAAATGAAGTATTAAGTAAGTGACCACTAAGTAAAGACCATGTATTTTTAGTTGGTTAGGATCTAAGAGAAAGTATCTAGGAACAAATGGGTAAAATAGTTTGTTTAGATGGCAGATCGAGATGCATGTTCTGGAGAGGGCAAAAAAATGTATCACAAATAGCACTTTCATCCTGCTGCTTACACAAAGTTTAGACAGAAGTGGTAATAGTAAATACCTTATTAGAAGGCCACAAGTTTAATAGGAATAGCTGGTTTTCTGTATTTCACTTGGGAATGCACTGAGTCTTTCTTCAAACCTAAGATTTTGGAGGCAGGGGGAGAATTTCTGGGCAATTTTGCAAAATGAAAACATGCAGTCATTGGGCTAGTGTGGCCTAAGTTCATTTGCCAATTTTTCTACTATATTATGTTATTCATCAACCCTCACTGAACCATTGTTCTTTATCTTAAAGACATACCCACTAAATAGAAGCTCTACCACCTTCTATACTTAGTTACAGTTTCTGGATTTAAACTGTATTATTTAAACTGAATAATGAACATAGTTTAGAAAGGAATGCAAAGAGGCCAACAGTCTGATAGCAGGCAGAGCGAAAAGTAAATATGCAACTATTCCTGCAATAGCAAATTTGATATTTAATGCATGATATGTGTCCAAGATCTTGGAAGTGAATTTTAAAAATGAACTAAATCTAGGGAATTTTATGGATATATGTGTGCAGTTCTTCAAACAGTAGCTCCTTTAAAATCTTCCACAATCAGTTCTTGGACTAGCAGTAACAAACATCCTATATTCACTGAGACCTTCTCTTGTCCATAAAATAATAAGATCTCTGTGGCGCAGAGTGGGTTGGTTGGTATGTCATGCTCCAAAAGACTTCTTGTCATAAGAACTGCTAATATTTCATCTATATTTTACAGTTTCCACTTGCATTGATTTCCACTATGTTGAACCTATGCCACTCTTTTGAAAACAGAAACAAAAGTGATTTTGATAGCATTGAAAACAAGATTCAACCAATTTTAAAATATAAGGCCTCAGACACAAACAAGTCCTCAGTGACTTTCTGGTTTGATTGCAGTTCTCTTATAAGTAAAGATTGTCTAGAGTTCATAGAAAAGCTCATTTGGTTTCTTTCCTTGTCTATAATATACTGATACTCTTGTTCCTTCCTCCACCCCCCATCCTTCTCAAGTACAACATTTGGAGTGCAGCTATGTTATAATACGGGAAAGGTATGTGCAAAGATTAAATATTGGTCAAAGGCCAAACATTCATGCATTCTGTTGGAACTCTCTGATTTGAAATGAATTAGTGTTTTTTTCTATTCTGGGAGGGAAGTATGGGCATTAGCGTTACAAGCATAGTATTGTTGTGCTGGAAGGGTGTTTTTGTTCAAATATGTAGAGGAACACTGTAAATGACTTTTTTGTAATATTACTGTAGAGGCTTAATGAAATATTTAGTACATAAGTTCATCCATATTAAAAATGAGGTGCAGAGCATTTTGGAAATCCTAGTCATTGTTTCATTATGTTTGAGTCTTCATGGTGTTTAGACAGATCCTAATTCTGGAATCTTTTCCTGGCTAGCCCACTGTACTTTTGAGTAGCACTTACTCAAAGTATACCGTCTAATTAGACCCAGATCTTGCAATGACTCGGATGCATGCTTAAATTTATCTACAGTATACAAGAAAGCTGGGAGTTGAAGTTAAGTGCAAGTATACATTTTGCAGGATCTGTATTTACACTGTAACTTTTATTTTAGCTTCCTGTTTTGTTTATGAACTTTTTTTAAGATTAAATTTCTTGAACTATTTATTGGTTCAGCCATGAGTCTAGAATGTGCTGAATACACTAAACATTTTTTGCATTCAGGAGAAGTTCAGGATATTCACTGCCTGGGACTTAATGCCGGGTTTACCTTTCTTTTCCATTTTAATGAAATGTAATGACTGAAAATGATTTTATGTTACATTGCAGTTTTCCTTTAAGGTCCAGCCTGCAGTAGTTGTTTAATTTCAACAGTTACTGCTAGATTTTATTTGCCTTTTACATTTCCCTGAACAATAATTTATAATAATCTAAAAAAAGTACTATAAATTGTAATATATCACCAACAAGAGTAATTATATATTTTAACTACCTTAGACCATTTTTTCTTTAGTTTTTATGGCATTTCAATTAAAATAACTGAAATGTACAATCCAAACAAGATTGATAGGATTTTTGACTAGACATGGGCCCAACTGAAAACTCAGCTTTCAGTAAGCCTTAAATACGAAGATTTCTGTTGTGGAACCAAGAGCTCTAGTTTGGATCTTCCAGTTTGTGTAGAAAAAGTATTTGTTTGTCCATGTCTTTTTTGTTGGTTTTCCCCCTGTTTTTCTTTTTTTTGGTGTTTTGTCAGTAAATCAACTTTATTTTCTTTCTTCTCATTTCTGATATTATAATTTATTTTGACAAGTCATATTACCAGGAATTGGGAGAAACAAGAGCTTGTGAATTTTAACCAAGGAAAAAGATGGATTCTGTTGTCAGTTAGATTTATATGGGGAAAAAATGGCATCAGTATTTGCTTTGGCCAAAAACTATAACTTTGGTTCAGCCAAGATATTTAATGAATTAAAAATATACATATTTTTAAGGCAAAAAAGAAAAAAATACTTTGAATAGACTTAATCTCTTCCAAAAATATGCTTTTACTAAAATTACCTCTAGTTTTTTATTATTTTTTTGTTTTAAATTAAAGCTACCTTTAATTAGGATAAAAATGAGAAAAATGAAACCAAAAATTTTCTGAGTGTTATTCTTGCTGTAAAGCTGGTTAACTGAAAAAAAAATCACACAGCTCTAATCTCAATTATCTTACTCTAAAAGAGGAATAATGTCACTTGCTGTTATTGTATTTCATTGACAAAATAAAGGGAATGTATGTTGATAAATGCATCAAATTTTGGGAGAGATTTCAC